>NC_059120.1:33603823-33923323 GCF_020740685.1 Jaculus jaculus
AAAGAAGATCACAATAACCAAAATAAACCAGGCTCAAAACAATTCATAACACAAGTAAGCACCCATCTCCATAAAACATATCATCATAACAGGGATTAATTCAAATCTCACAGTAATAACCTTAAATATTAATGGTCTTAACTCACCCATCAAAAGACACAGGCTATCAGGGTGGATCAAAAAACTGGACCCTCCTATCTGCTGACTTCAAGAAACCTACCTCACCGCTAAAGAGAGATACCTCCTCAGGGTAACAGGTTAGAAAATGATATTCCAAGCAAATGGAAATTTAAAAAAAAAATCAAGTGAAGGTTGCTATAATAATATCTGATAAAATAGACTTCAAACTAAAAGTAATCAAAAAGGACAAAGAAAGCCATTTCTTACTCATCAAGGGAATGATCCAACATATGCCCCAAACACAGGGGCACCACAGTTTATAAAGTAAATCTATTTGACAATAAAACAAAAATAAACACCAACACCATCATAGTTGGAGACTTCCACTTCATATCATCAAGAGACAGATCATCCAAGCAGAAAATCAATAGGGAAATGGTAGAGTTCAACAATATCATAGATCAACTACACCTAGTGGCTAACTACAGAATTTTACACCCCAACTCTACAGAATACACATTCTTTTCAGCAGCCCATGGAACCTTCTCCAAAACTGATCATATATAAGGCCATAAAACATGCCTTCATAAACTCAGGAAAATTGAAGTAATTTTCCTGCATCATATCAGATCCCAATTCTTTAAAGCTATAAATTAATAACAAAAGACACATGAAGAACTCCCCCAAACTCCTGGAAACTAAACAACACACTTTTAAACAATAAATTACTTATGGAAGAAATTGTAAAATTCCTAGATATGAATGATAATGAAAACACAACCTACCAAAACTTATGGGACTTAATGAAGGCAGTCATAAAGGGAAAATTCATACCCCTAAATGCCTTCATTACAAAGACCTAAGAAAGATCACAAATCAATATCCTAACTGTCCACTTAAAGGTGCTAGAAAAACAAGAAGTATCCAACCCAAAGAGCTCCAGATGGAAATAAATAATCAGGATTAGAACAGAGCTGGGCATGGTGGTGCACACCTTTAATCCCAGCACTTGGGCAGCAAAGGTATTGCCATGAGTTTGAGGCTCCCTGAGACTCCATAGTGAATTCCAGGTCAGCCTGGGCTAGAATGAACCTCTACATGAAAAATAAAAATAAAAAGCGTAAATTCATGAATTAGAAACTAAGAAAACAGTTTTTTTAAAAATCAATGAAGGCTGGAGAGATGGCTTAGCAGTTAAGGCACTTGCCTGCAAAGCCTAAGGACCCAGGATCACTTCTCCAGGTCCCACGTTAGCCATATGCATGTCATGGCACATGTGTCTGGAGTTTGTTTGCAGTAGTTAGAGGCCCTGGCATGCCCATTCTCTCTCCCTTTCTCCCTCTGTACCTCTGTATCTAGTAAATAAATAAAATGATAATTTTTTAAATCAATGCAAAGGAGAGATGGTTCCTTGAAAAATAAACAAGACTGACAAACCCCTGGTCAATGTGATCAAGCAAACAAAAAAAAAAAGAGAAGTCTCAAATTAACAAAATCAGAAATGAAAAAGGAGAGATCGCTACAGATATGAATGAAATTGGAAGAATTATCAGGGTGTACTTCCAAAACATCTACTCCACGAAATTAAATAACCTGGAAGAAATGTATGAAATTCTCCAAGACATGTTATCATTCAGGCTCTAAACATCGATGTCAAAGAGAATTTCCTAAAAGCAGCTAGGGAGAAACAACATATTACATATAAAGGCAACTTCAATCAGAATTAGTTCAGACTTCTCAATGGAAAACCAAAAGGGCCTGGAATAGAACACTGAAAAGTCTAAGAACCTATGGCTTCCAACCCAAACTACTCTACCCTGAAAACGTATCCCTCGTAATAGATTGTGAAAGAAAAACTTTCCATGATATGACTCAGCTTTACAACTATATGAATACAAAGCTAAACCTGCAGAGAGTACTTCAAGGAATTCTCCACAAAGAAGAATGAAATAACTAACCTCAGCTGCCTACAAGAAGCAGATCTAATAAGCAGACTCAGATAAGGAACAAAAAACTACAAAATCCAAGATATCACCAAACCACATAAACCACCACAAAAAACAAACCTCACAGTCGTTATCCTAATTGTTAATGGCCTTAATTCACCCATCAAGAGACATAAGCTAACAGGGTAGATCAAAAAATTAGACCCCTCAATCTGATGTCCTCAAGAAACCCACCTTACCGCTAAAGACAGAAAACGATATTCCAAGCAAACGGAAATAAGAAACAAGCAAGTGAAACTACACTAATATCAGATAAAATAGACACCAAGAAAAAAGTAATCAAAAAAAACAAAGAAGACCACTTCCTACTTATCAAGGGAATGATCCAACAAGTGAATATCACAATCATCAATCTTTATGCACAAAACACAGGTGAACCACAATTCAGAAAACAAAACCTACTTGACAACTAAACAGAAATAACCACCAACACCATCATAATTGGGGACTTCAGTCCTCCACTATCAGCAATAGATAGATCATCCAAACAGAAACTTAACAGGGAAGTTAGTGAGCTCAACCAAACCACAGATCAATTAGACCTAACAGACATCTACAGAACATTCTACCCAAAATCCACAGACTACACATTCTTCTCAACAGCTCATGGAACCTTCTCTAAAATTGATCATATACTGGGTCATAAAGCCTGCCTCCATATATTTAGGAAGATCAACATAATTTCATGCGTGATAGCAGATCACAATGCTGTATTGCTAGAAATTAACAACAGAAGATGTGCCAGGAATCCCAAAAGCTCCAGGAAACTGAAAATCACACTTAAATAATAAATGGGTAGTGGACAAAATAAGAAGTTAAATTTCTAGAAATGAGTGACAATGAGAACACATCTTACCAAAACTTATGGGACACAATGAAGGCAGTCCTCAGGGGAAAATTCATAGCACTAAATGCCTTCATAACAAAGACAGAGTGATCCCAAATCAATAACCTAACCATCCACCTAAAGGCACTGGAAAAGCGAGAAGAATCCAACCCAAAAAGCTCCAAACAGAAAGAAATAATTAAGATCACAGAAGAAATTAATGTATTGGAAACTAAGAAAACAATTAAGAAACTGATGAAACAAAGAGCTTGTTCTTTGAAAAACTAAACAAGATTGATAAATCCCTGGCCAATTTGATCAAGCAAAAAAAAAAAAAAAAAAGTGACAAAATAGAAATGAAAAAGGAGAGATCACAATAGATGCAAATGAAATTGAGAGAATCATCAGGACTTACTTCAAAAACATCTACTCCACAAAACTGGATAATATAGAGGAAATGGATGAATTCCTGGACACATAGCAACTGCCAAAGCTAAATTCAGAGCAGATTAATCTTCTAAAAAACATATCACACCCATCAAGATTGAAAAATCAATCAAAAATCCCCCCCCAGGAGTAGAGTCCAGGATCAGGTGGCTTCTCAGCTAAATTCTATCAAACCTTCATAGAAGAATTGAAACCAATTTTTCTCAAACTGTGCCATACAATCAGAGTACAGGGAAAGCTTCCCAACTCCTATGAAGCTAGTATCACCCTAATACCAAAAACAGGCAGAGATGCCACAAGAAAAGAAAACTAGAGGCCAATTTCCCTGATGAACTTAGATGCAAAGATCCTGAACAAACTGAATTCCACAACACATCAAAAGTATTATCCAGCTTGATTGAGTAGGCTTCATCCCAGGAACACAGGGGTGGTTCAACATAAGGAAATCTGTAATAAACTACAAAAATAAGCTTAAACATAAAAACCACATGATCATTTTAATAAAAGCAGAAAAGGCTTTTGACACAATACAACATTACTTCCTGAACAAAACATTGGAGAGAATAGGTGTGGACATCGTTGTGGCTGGATTCAGGTGTCCCCATAAACTTGGGTATTCTGGATGCTAGGTTCCCCAGCTGATGGCATGAGTTCAAGGCTCCCTGAGACTCCACAGTGAATTTCAGTTCAGCCTGGACTAGAATGAACCTCTACATGACAAAAAAAAAAGAGTAGAAAGCCATGAATTGAAAACCAAGAAAACAATTTTTAAAAAAATCAATGAGGGCCGGGCGTGGTGACGCACACCTTTAATCCCAGCACTCGGGAGGCAGAGGTAGGGAGGATTGCCATGAGTTCAAGGCCACTCTGAGATGACAGAGTTAATTTCCAGGTCAGCCTGGACCAGAGTGAGACCCTACCTCAAAAAACCAAAAAAAAAAAAAAAAAAAATCAATGAGGGCTAGAGAGATGACTTAGCAGTTAAGGCACTTGCCTGCAAAGCCTAAGGACACAGGGTCACTTCTCCAGGACCCATGTTAGCCATATGCACGTCATGGCACATGTGTCTATGATTTGTTTGCAGTGGTTAGACTGTGAGTAGCCTAGCCGGAGGGGCAGAATTGGAACCCCATATACTTGTTGCTGGTTAGAATTATCAGACTTAGAGCTAGCTACAGAGTTTGATGTTTGCCCTAGTTGTTTTAAATCATGTATTGCTTGAGTATTTCTTTTCTATGCCCAATGCGATCTTTTGCAGTGTGAATGTTTATTGTGTGCCATTATGGGTTTGTTGGGGGATTTTTTGGTATTATAGCTCAATTAAAAGATATTGGTCAAATTAAAAGAGAGATTAATGGAGAGAGGGAGGGGATATGATGGAAAGTAGGCTTATGAAGCTGAAAGTGGGGGAGGGGAGGGAAATACCATGGTTTGTTACCTGTAAGTATAGAAGTTGTCAATTAAAAAATATTTATATATTTTTTAAAAAAGATATTGGACTATGGGGATGTTTGAACATCATTGGGATTAATAAAAACTATGGGGACTTTTAAAGTTAGACTGAATGCATTGTATTTTACATCATGTACAGATATCAATTTATGGTGGCCAGAGGTGGAATGTAGTGGTTTGAGTGAGGTTTCCTCATAAACTTAGGTGTTCTGGATTCTAGGTTCCCCAGCTGATGGCAGTTGGAAATCAATGCTTCCTGGAGGGAGTGTATTGTTGGGGGCGGGCTTACAGGTGTAATAGCCAGTTTCCCCATGCCAGTGTTTGGCACATTCTCCTGTTGCTATGGTCCACCTTATGTTAATCAGGGTGTGATGTCCACTCTCTGCTCATGTCGTCGTTTTCCCTGCCATCACGGAGTTTCCCCCTTGAGCCTGTTAGCCAAAATAAATCTGTTTTTCCCACAAGCTGCTCTTGGTTGGGTGTTTTCAACCAGAAATGTGAACCTGACTGCAACAGACAGTTTGTATCTCAACATAATAAAGGCTATATATAAAATTCCTAAAGCCGAAATAATACTTAATAGGTAGAGATTGAAGGAATTCCCATTGAGATCAGGAAGAAGGCAGGGGTGTCCACTCTTACCTCTGTTCTTCCACATAGTACTAGAAGTCCTAGCTCAAGCAATAAGACAGAAGAAAGAAATAAAAGGTATACAAATTGGAAAGGAAGAAGTAAAGTGAGCCCTATTCACAGAGATGATTCTATATATAAGAGACTCAATAACCTCCATCTCAAAACTCTTAAAGGTGATTAACTCCTTCAGCAAAGTAGCAGGATACAAAATCAATACACAAAAATCAGTAGCCTTTCTATATGAAAAAGACAAAAAGGATACAGAGACAGAAATAAATGACATTGTCCCATTTTTAATAGCAACAAAAAATAAAATAAAATGCCTTGCAATAAAATTAACCAAGGATGTGAAATACCTTTACAATGAAAACATAAAAGCACTCAAGAAAGAAACTGAGGAGGACTTGAAAAAATAGAAAGACATCCCATGCTCCTGGATAGGCATAATTAACATTGTGAAAATGACAATTTAACAAAGGCAATATACAGATTTAATGCAATACCAATAAAAGCCCCAACATTTTTCTTCACAGGAATAAAAAAAAATGATCTCAAAATTCATGTGGAATGGCAGAAGGCCTCAGATATTCAAGCATATCCTCAGCAAAAGAAACACCTCTGGAGGTATCACCATACCTGATCTAAAGCTATATTACAAAGCCATAGTAATAAAAACAAGATGGGACTGGCATTAAAAACAGGATTATAAACCAATGGAACAGAATAAAGGACCTGGACTTTGGGTCAAGTCACTACAGATACTTGATATTTGACAAATGTCCTAACAATGTAGGCTGGAAGAAAGACAGCATCTTCAACAAATGGTGCTGGACAAACTGGATAATCATATTCAGGAAAATTAAACTCAATCCACAAATCTTGCTATGCACAAAAATCAAGGCCAAATGGATCAAAGACCTCAATGTAAAACTGGAAACTTGGCTACTACTGGAAGAAAAATAGGAAGAACATTCCATGATATAGAAATGGAAAAGGACTTCCTGAACAAAATCCCAGTAGCTCAGGAACTTAAACAATCACTCACCATTGGGATCTCATGAAGCTGAAAAGTTTCTTCACAGGGATGGAGAGATGGCTTAGCAGTTAAGCACTTGCCTGTGGAGCCTAATGACCTGGTTCAAGGCTCGATTTCCCAGGACCCACGTTAGCCAGATGGATAGGGTTACACATGTCTGGCGTTCGTTTGCAGTGGCTGGAGGCCCTGGTGTGCCCATTTTCTTTCTCTCGTTCTCTCTTTTTCTGTCTCTCTCTTTCTCTCTTCTTCTTTCTCTCTCTGTCTGTTGCTCTCAAATAAATAAATAAAAATTTAAAAATATATTTTAAAAAGTTTCTTCACAGACAAACATACAATAATCAGAGCCAATAGATTACCCATGGAATGGGAGAAAAATTTTGCTGTCTATACAACTGACAGAGGCCTAATTTCTAGAATCTACAACAAACTCAAAAACTGAAATAATAAAAAGTCAAACAACAGGAGGCAGAGGTAGGAGGATCACTGTTAGTTTGAGGCCACCCTGAGAATGCAGAGTGAATTCCAGGTCAGCCTGAGCTAGAGTGAGACCCTACCTTGAAAAACCAAAAAAAAAAAAAGTCAAACAACCCACTCACAAAGTGGGGCAAAGAACTGGACAGGGAGTTCTCAGAGGAAGAAATACAAATGGAAAACACACACTTAAGAAAATGTTCAACATTACTAATCATCAGGAAAATACAAATTAAAACAACTATGAGTGTCCATGTTACCCCAGTAAGGATAGCAAACATTAAAAAACCAAATGAAAATAAATGCTGGCAAGGATGTGGAATAATAGGAATCTTCATTCACTGTTGATGGAAGTATAAGATGGTACAACCACTATGGAAACAATGTGGAGACTCCTAAAAAGGTTGACTATAGAGTTACCAGCAGACCCAGTTATTCCCTTACTGGGCATTTATCCCACAACCTCCACGCCTCAGTTCAGATAGATTTGCTCAACCATGTTTATAGCTGCTCAATCATAATAACTAAGAGCTGGAATCAACCCAGATGTCCATCATTAGACAAATGAATAACCAAGATGTGGTTTATCTGTACAATGGAATTCTACACAGCAGTAAGTAAAAATGACATAATGAAATTTGAAGAAAAATGGTCGAACCTGGAACAGATCATTCTCAGTGAACTCACCCAATCACAGAAAGATAATCACTGCATAGTCTCACTCATCTATAGCACCTAACCTGGATCTTCCCAAGATGCTGACATACCTAATAAGCATCTCAAGTACCAAACAATAGGAGGTTGGAGTGGGAGGGAAGGGTAAGGATGCGGGTGGGGGACACAAAACTGGACCCAAATGGCAATGGTGCAATAAAATTCTACATCCTAAAAAATAGACTAAATGGTTGAACCTTTATTAGGTCCTTAGAGGGAACACCTGAATCACAGGACCCTGGAGAAGGTATGATGAAGACTAACCTTGATCTTCTCCTGTATCTCTCTCTCTCTTTCTTTTTCTCTTCTGTCTATCTCCTTTATATTACATATTTTTTTCCTTCCTTCTTTTCCCTTGGTGCTGGCCTGTAACTCCCAGTACCAGCATGTGGTTAACATCCACAATGAGCTCTTGATCAGAGACATACAAGGTTTCCCAAAAGAAGACAGATTTCTATCAGAGTACTTGTTGCAGTGAGGTTCTCATTGCCGGTATAAGTCACTCAACCAAGAGCATCTTGCGGGAAAAGAGGTTTATTTTAGCTTACAGGCTTGAGGAGAAGCTCCACGATGGCAGGGGAAAACAATGACATGAACAGTGGGTGGACATCACCCCCTGGCCAACATAAGGTGGACAGTAGCAACAGGAGAGTATGCCAAACACTGGCATGGGGTAACTGGCTATAATATCTATAAGCCTGTCCCCAACAACACACTCCCTCCAGGAGGCATTAATTCCAAAAATCTCTGTCAGCTGGGAACCTAGCATTCAAAACACCTAAGTTTATGCGGAACACCACAGTACTTGACGACCCACCAAAGGTTAGTGATAAGACCCTACTGCTGAAGACAACATATGCTGTTGATATGGACATGGAGTGACAAGGAACCTAGAAGAGAGTCAGTCCCAAGAGAGTTAGTTCATTTAGTGCCAGAAGGTGCTACATGAGCAACTGGGGGAAAATGACCAAGATCTATCCAAGCAACTCGTGGTCTAAGCTACTCAGCAGCAATCAACCTGATGTAATGCTCACACAAGTACAGTTGTGGCACACAGTCATGGTGGGTAACCAACTGCTCTTGATTTGGCTGACTGATCCGCTCAGTGGAAACAAGTTGAAACAAGTGGAAACAAGCTGGGAAACAAGTCAGAACCATATCCAAAAAAATAAGCCTGCTCTCCATTATCAAGCTCCCACCAATTGTGGGCTACAAGAGGGCCTACACCTATTAAATTCTCTCTAAAGTAATAATGGCTATCCCATTTATCTGGTGCTGACTTCACCTTTCATTGGAGAATTTACTTCTCTTTTTCTGATGGATGCAGATCCTGAGGAGAGTATTAGCCCATCATACCTCAACAGGACCCCAGCTGAAACCAGAGAGTATTGGGGAAATGAGCAAGAGTTCTGCTTTCTTGGTGAACCTGGTACCAGCACAAAGGTGAAGGAGATAGACACAAGGAACACTCAACTCCTAACAAACCAGATATCCAGACACACAGAGGTTCCCAAGACCTCATCACTGAAATAGACCTAAAATGAACCCAACATGGCTCAGGGAAATGTCAGGGGCAGAAACATTGTTAGAGCCATATGTTGGGACATTGTGCACAGAGACATTTCCTCTTACCCATAACTGATGGCTAACCCCACAAGGCATGACCCACATTCCCCAACAAAGAGGGTCCCTACAGAGGGGGGAGGACAAGGAGGAGGCTAATTATGGTACCAACATGAGTGTTTATACACTGTGTACATAACTAACAACAAAAAAAGAAAGAAATACAATTCAGGATATGAGCATTTGCCCTGGACTATTGGGAGCTCTGACAGAGCCTGCCTTTTGTTTTGTCTGTTGTGTATGAGAAATCACTGAAGATAAATAAAATGCTTAAACTCACAAGGAGATCATCTTCTATCTGTTGTCATTGCTAACCTTCTTCAAACACTTTGTCCTCTCATTGCTTTTAAAATAAAATCAAAATTCTTTTAATGTTACATTCAAGCCTCTGGTGACATCCCTTCAGTATCAGTTTTGCCCCAGACTATACACATATCTGTATCCCAACTATCTTCCAGTTTCCTAAGTATATGCTTTCTCTCCTCATTACCAAGAAGGAAACATAGCTGAAGCAGTGACAGGCAATGAAAGCAACAGAACTGATCCAAAACCATTGTAAGTACTTGGAAAAAAACCTCCCAGACAGTAGGTATGATGGATTTATCCAAGTCACTGAGGGCCTGGTAGTGTCTTTGCCTGGTGTCCTAGCTCATAATTCACCAGGATTTTGTTCTAAGAAAGGAATTCACTGGAGATATGGTGAATTCCAGAGGTTAGGAAAGAAAAGCAGAAAAGTATATACTAGACTTATGGTCTGTCTCTATAGATATGACAACCAAAAGATGGCTAACCTTGGGCTTACTGCCTTAGGATGGCCCATTGTCCCGAGTGACAAAAATTTACTAGTTTCTACACTGACTGTACCAAGCCCAATGAAACCCTTCCATTGTTCATTACTCACCTTCATGTCTATATCTAAATGACCTTGAGGCTAATAAAATTTCAAGAATGTTTATTAAAATGTCATACTCTGAAGCCCTCACCCACAAAGATTGATTTGGTAACTGTAATGGTATATTCTGGGCAACCTGTAACATTAATTAGGGCCCCAAGGGTCTGGGACAGGTGATCTACTGGGTATACTAGTAAAAACATTCCCAAGGAACTCAGCAGCACCCATCCCCCATAAAAAGCTTTCCCATATCCAGGCAGAAGACATATTCCAAATGCCTCCTGTAGCTAATGAAAGAGAGAAGACAGGAAACTGAAGAATAAATTCCTCTTTCTGGGCATTTTGAGTCTAGATTAAAATTAGGAGGCAATCATAGCATCTCCAATCAAGGTGAAGAAGCAAGCACTACAACTATTTAATAATCATGGGGAGCCAAGAAAGCAGAGACAGTGCAAACATACTACATGCTCTATGCACAGGACCATGCTGGAAATCTGCCCAGCAGCCCTCCTCGCTGACATCTTGATGACATTAAAAATAATAAGGCATCTTAGATACGTATAACCAAGAGTGAGCAAGAAAGTTGGGGTGAACTGAAAACATACATTATTATGAACCCAGATATAAAACAATGGTTTCACCTGAGGGCCTGTTAGAAAGACCACTAGAGTAAGATGTGGTGTCCTATACCTACAATCTCAGCACCTGGGAGCCTGGGTCAGGAGGATCATGGATTCTGGCTTAGCCTGAGACCCTTGGCTGAAAGAAATCAGAAGTCTGCTGAGATCTACCCCCAGTGTTGGATTCAAGGTCTGGGTTGCCACCCAAAAATTTACATTTTAAGAAGTTCCCAAGTGATGCCTACGATAATCACTGATTAACAAGTTTTTAAAAATTCATTTTATTTCAATTTTATTTATATAAGAGAGAAAGAATGAGACAGATTGAGAGATAGAGAGAATGGGCATGCTAGGGCCTTCAGCTACTGCAAAGGAACTCCAGACACATGACACATGTGACACCTTGGGCATCTGGCTTGCATGGTTCCTGGGGAATCAAATCAAGGTTCTTTGGCTTTGCAGACAAATGCCTTACCTGCTAAGCCATCATTTAGCCCTGGTTAACCAGTTTTAAGACAATTAATTTGAAGGTATTAACCTCTCTACATTAATACCAGCTTGTTCAACCTTGCTTTGATCTTAACAAGAAAAAAATTCATCTTGATTAAACAAAAAAGGAATATATTAGCTGTATAAGTAGACATATGGCATGATCCAGGGTCAGCTTACTCCAGCCCCACTTGCCTGCAGCACCCTTTAGACATTTCCTCAGCATGATGACTTCAACTTACAATCCTCCAGGCCTCTTCAGGACCATGGAAACCTAATTCAGCAGACAGAAAACCCTCCTCCCAGTGCCCCACACTGCAGAAGACCACACGCACATCTGAAACCAATGAGGGATGTGGAGGTGATACATATATGTATGTTTTTAGGTGTGTGATGAGTATGTGTTTGTGTATGTCATGTATGATTACATGTGCATGCACATGCATGTAGAGATCAGAGAAAAAACCCAGTGTCTTTCAGATGTCATTCAGTTTTTCTTGAGACAGTGTTTCTGATTGGCCTGGAGTTCACTAGGTCTGGCCAGCAAGTCCCATAGATCTACCTATCTCTGCCTCCCCAAAAGTGGGACTACAAGCATTCACCAGTGTTTTTGAATTTCATACAGGGAATTATGGGGATCGAACTCATATATTATTTTATTTTATTTTCCTTATTTATTTGAGAGCAACAGACAGAGAAAGAGGCAGAGAGAGAGAGAGAATGGGCGCGCCAGGGTCTCCAGCCACTGCAGACAAACTCCAGACATGTGCACCCCTTTGTGCATCTGGCTAACGTGGGTCCTGGGGAATCGAGCCTCAAACCAGGGTCCTTAGGCTTCACAGGCAAGCGCTTAACCACTAAGCTATCTCTCCAGCCCTCAAACACATATATTATTAAGCTTCAAAGGCACACACTTTACTGAGTAAGCCATCTCCCCAAGCAAGGTGTTATTTTCAATGCAAATGTTCCCACCCATCTAGCTAAGCATATGGCCCAAATGGATGAACAGCAAATGCTTGCAAAAGAGGCAGTTCCCTTCAGAAGTAAGGAGAGTGACAGATGAATACACAGCAACATTTTGAGTGGGAAGGGGAACATTGGACCTAACCAAACTGCAAAATGCACCTCTAGTGATTCAAAGTAGAGATGCAGGGGTTTTAAAGACAAACCATGTTCAGATCTCAGCAGCAGCCCGAGTTAGTCTGCCATTCACTCCACAGACTCACACTGCAAGATTTTAAGAAACAAGTTTAGGATTTATGGAGAAGGAAGCTGGAAATAATTGGGATCTAATCTAAGTACTTCCTAACACAGGATGAGAAACTGGTGGAGATATGAGGACTGAGGGCTCTGCATCTTGGGTTCCTCTTAGACCTCAGGGGAAAAAATCAGCTGCACAATTTTGAATTAAGGCATCAACTGGGAAGAGAAGCAAGGGGATCACTTGAAACATAGAACTTCCCCAAAAGCTTTGGTGCTTATAGGTAGGTAGTGGATAGGTATACAGTAAGGGTGAGACCTGGGACACTAGATGGGAATCTAGTAGTCCAGTTAAAGTGTATCCTTGTGAACCTACAAAATACAATCATTAGAAACAAAATTCTGGAGCCACACATGCTCATACAGTCTGGGCTAAAATCCCATCTCTACTATATTTGCTAGCTGTATGGTGACCAGGCCTGGTTCCTTGTCTAATCAGATGGAGTGATAAAAAGCATTTGCCTCAAAGGGCAGGTGAGGGTTCAGTATGTTAGAAGAAATGTACTGATCAGAATAGCCTTCATCTGGAGCATGGTGTGTGCCCTGCATCCATCCACATGTGTGCAAAAGGATTCAAACACTCCTGCCTCCTTGCAGTCTCCCACTGCAGCACTGAAATTATAACAGTAAACAACTTACAAACACCTTTAAACTGTACAGAAAGTAACTCCAAATACACCATTCTTGTATTTATTTAATGAATGAATATGCTTTATGTCTGCTTTCCACAAATTCTATGAAGAGCATTAGAAAGATGATAGAAGAGGATTTGACCTTCCAAATTAGTGGAGGGGACAAATCCTGCACACAAGTAGTTCCAATGTGACAGAGAGTAAAATCTCTTAGGAAACAGGAAGCAGTAGTAGGAGTGCTCAGCAGAGAGGACAATCAACTACAACTATGTGGAATGTGGAAGCGGCATCTTGATCTTAAACTTGTCACACCAGTAAGGTCAAGTGCTAATGGTACATACCTATGCACGTGAAGGAAAGGTCATAACTTCTGTATATATTGGACCTTTATACACGTTGTAACAATGCCAAAAAATACTTCAGAATGAACAAAAGGTTTGGCTTTTTCCTCCTTTAAGGAGTAAGCCCAGCAAATATGTCTTAAACAGATCTGTACTTCTTGACATGTACTATTACCTATTAGATGTTCCAGAAACATTTCTCTCTTGGGAGATTCATTACATTTAAAATTAGACATGTCTGTTAAAGCCTATGTCTGTTCTACCTTCCACTTATTTGTTATTGCTGCTCCTGAAACTTCCTTACAGCCCCAAAGAGGTCTTAATCCCTGTCAGATGTTATTATGTTACTAACTTTTATGTAGTCTTGAAAGGAGTTGTTTATTTAGCTTCAGTGACTCCTTGTTACTGCCAAATATTATTTCATTTCAGCACAGATGTAAGAGGCCCAGTGACTGGAATTGTTTTACAGCCATGACACTGTGGAGAGATGGATACCAGTTTAATTATGGACAGCTGAAAATGATCTGGGAGTCACCTGCTCTTGGTATTCATCATTATGACCTTCTCTCCAAGCTGTGGTCTGAGCGTGTGCACAATGTTCCATTTGTGTGGGACAGACATTGTGATATATACTGAACCTAGGTCTTCTGTCACCATCAAATCTATGTATAGACAATTCAATATTGCTTATTTTCTTTTCCTCTTCTTGGAGTGAGAAAATGTGTTTCAGTCATTCATGTTCTTTTCCTTTCTCTTTTCTGTCTATTGCCTTCTCCCTCTGCTGCCTTTGTCCTTCCAGCTGCTTTTCCAATTATGCTTCATTGGAAATTATTCATTATGTAAAGAATGTGAATTGGATAGGCTAGACATATAAAGGATCAGTAATGCAAGGACTGAAATGTAGTTGGCACTTAATGAATACAAAAGTAAGGAATAAGGGAAAAGAGCAGGGGGAACCAGAAAGGAGGCTGTGAAACTAAGAACTCCTCATAGAATTCTCCCATCTAGGCTTTTAGAAGAAATAAAGATTAAAAGCATTCTGCTTCTAATATCCTCTGTATTATGCACTTCCCTGTAACAAAATATACTTTCATACTTTTTACCTCTTTCTATAAATGGAATTTGATTTGTCCCAAAAAAGGGTTGACTGACTGGAGGGACTACTTACAGCTGATCATAAACCAAGGTCACTGTCTCATTTAACCTCTTCTCTCCTGGCCTGAGCTTAGAGGACTTCAAGAACTCCCAATACAGGGTTGGAGAGACAGCTTAATGATTAAGGCACTTGCCTGCAAAAGCAAAGGACCCAGATTTGATTCCCCAGGACACATATAAGCCAGATGCACAAGGTGGTACATGCATGTGGAGTTTGTTTGCAATGACTGGAGGCCCTAGAACACCCATTCTCTCCCTCCCTCCCTCTCTTTCTCCCTCCCCCTCTCCCTCCCTCTCCTCTCTCTCTCTCTCTCTCTCTCTCTCTCTCTCTCTCTCTTTCTCTCCCTCCCTCCTCTATTTTTCTCTCTCTCTCAAATAAAAAAGAAAAAAGAAAAAGGAACTGCCAGAGTAGTCTTATGAGATAAAGTACTATTCAACTTCTCTTTCTGTAGATCTTTCTGTTCTCAGTAAGAGGTAATTTTTCCCTTCAAAGAGTATTTGGCAATGTCTAGGGATAATGGTACTCACAGTGGAATAGCAGCCTCAGACTATTAAACATTCTACAATACACAAAACACCTTCCACAACAAAGAATCACCTGCCTCAGAATATCAATACTGCCACTGGTGGGAAGCCTGTTTTTTTTTTAATAAACTAAAGCTTCGAAGTGTTAAATAATTTCTCCAAAGCCACACAGTGATATCTGGAAGATAGAAAAGTAAACAATCCCATTATCTCTGCAATAAAGTTTGGTGACAGGACATATCACTGCACAGTTTACAATAATGAATAAATTACACATAATTAATATGACTGTTTACTGATAAACATGGCACCTTGTGTTCTACAGATAAGTTGAAATGATAAACCATCATTCATAGTCACACTTGACTGTCAATCAAAAATGTTGATGTTGGCCGGGCGTGGTGGTGCTCGCCTTTAATCCCAGCACTCGGGAGGCAGAGGTAGGAGGATTGCCATAAGTTCAAGGCCACCCTGAGTTAACAGAGTTAATTTCAGGTCAGCCTGCACCAGAGTGAGACCCTACCTTGAATAAACCAAAAAAAAAAAAAAATGTTGATGTTAGGGAGGGGATATGATGGAGAATGGAATTTCAAAGGGAAAAGGGGGGGAGGGTATTACCATGGGATATTTTTTATAATCATGGAAAATGTTAATAAAAATTGAGGAAAAAATAAAAAATTAAATAAATAAATAAAGATGTGAAATGTTTAAAAAAGTTGGTGTTATTCTCTTTATTATTTTGATAGCTTTTGAAAATCACTCTAAATACCAAGCATATTTTAGACTCCTATTCATGACAAAAGGCAGTTTTGAACACAAACACACATGTACACATGTACATGAATATGTGTATATGTAAACTCTCATGCCCATTAGTTACAAATTACATGCCTCCACAAGTCATTGACATGCATAGTCATACCCAGAGTGCCTTTCTCTGACTGTTCCAGTCTCTACCTCACCCTTGCTTACCCCACCATGCTGTCTGGTGCATTTGCTCTTCAGACCCTCACCAACAGGAGTTGTACATGTCCTGTTCAGAGCCTGAGTGACAGATCCTGGGATGCAGCAGCAACTCCAGGCAGGAAAATCAAGGTGCTAGAAGAACTACATTTGCAAAAGGGACTCTATCTTACAGCTTGCCTTGGTGTAGAGAGTTTTGTAAGTTCAAGGAAAGAGCTATCAGATCTAAATAGTCATGTCTATTGTTACTGTTTGAAATGCTTTCATCTCATTCTATAATGAAAGATAAAATTTCAAAACTTAGCTAGCTCACTGATACAAGTCAGCTTCTTTGAATCTTTTCTACTTTGCTGGCAAGAGAGCATTAGTGAGTGAAAGGTACCAGATAGCTGGGAAGGGAAGGGGCATATCAGAGGGAGAAATGCTAGCAGAGAGAAGCAAGGAACAAGTACCTTCATTTTACCCCATACCAGTCCTATTCATCTCCATACAAGGGCACATTTCAAAATCGGCCAGAAACAAAACTCTTAGCCTGGAAGCCATTAATTTCCATTGCCACTCAGCTTTAACACTGTGAATCCAAGTGCTCTGCTGTTGAGCATACACATTCATGAACCTCCTGAAGTAATGACACTAACACTGTGAATCCAAGTGTTCCACTGTTGAACACTCACATTCACGTATCTCCTGCACTAATAACATTTGCAGAGGACCATGCTCAATAGTTGACTTTACTGGGGTTAAAATAAAAGTGACAAAGACATAGGATGATTATATAAACACAATTTCAAATGTGATACTAGTTCCCTCCATTTTTCATATATTACCCTAAGCAAAACATGTGACTATTTGCATGTTAATATTAATTAAAAAATTAAAAGTTCCACACATTAGTCTCATTAACAATATTCAGCTATTAGATTGGCACTTATGGCCCAGCCAGTGACTACAATATCATAGAATACAAACAAAAATTCTCATCATCCAGAAAAAATCCTATTAGTACCAATACATACAAAAAGTACATGTGAAGAAAAGTCAGTGTTGGCAAAGATGGAAAACAGAACCAGCCATGAAGTGTTAGTAGAAATACAAATGCTGCTAATAAAATTATACAGACACAGATAAACAGAAAAAAAAAACACAAAATAATGGAGCTGGGGAGATGGCTTAAGCATGCTGCACAGGAATAAGGACTTGAGTTTAAATTCCCAGCACTCAACTAAAAGCCAGGTATGGCAGTACATTTACCTGTAATCCCAGCATTGGGGAAGTAGAGGCAGAAAGACCTCAGAGTTTTCTGGCCAGCTAGTCTAGTTCCATGCTCACTGAGAGACCCTGTCTCAAAAAAATAAGGTAGAGAGCAATTTGGGTGTGCATGTGAGCCTATACACACACCTGTGTTCACATACAACCATGCTTATACACATGCATGCACAAAAAATGAAATAGCCTAAGTGCACATCAGTAGGGAACTAGTTAAATAAATGAGCACACATGTACAGAAGATTTTGCTAATTACAAGAACACACAAGGAAAACATGTCAGTACAAAAAGCTGTCCCACAAACCAAAGTAAAAAAGAAAAAGACATTCACATACATATAGAACCATAGAAAGCTACACATGAATTGTTTAGTAGAGATTATCTCTAAAAAGGATGGTAGGAAGAATTGGAAAAATGTTTTATTTTTATTGTACATCTTCTGTACTGCTGGCACTTTCTATCATGGTGAAGGATAATGATACTCCTTCTTTCAAATCAATTATATATTTATAAAGAGCTGCCCAAAATAATGTGATATCAAAACTATGTTTAAGTTAGATCCTCCCCCATGTCTAAAGCCTGTTTGTTCAGCCCAGTGCTAGTCTGGCCTACATCAAGCCCTAGGCTGTGGATTCCACTCCCACGTGTTGGGTATCCAACCAATTAAGTCACTTAAGAAAAAAAGACTAAATATAAAGTCACATTTGCGAATGACCACACTTACAGCAATGGAGTCTCTGTGCCTCAACAACCATTCTCAAACAAAAGGATGTATTCAGGTCAGCAGATGGCTATTTGAAGGTCGTGAAGGACATAGCTTCCCCAAACATGAATCTCCTGTCCTCCATTCACCTTCCCCACACAGCTAGACCTTGACCTGCAAGTGTCCTGTCAGTTGTCCTGCTCCCAGGAATTTCAACCATCATATCCCTTTTCCTAAACCACATCAGCAGAATAGAAAGTCCATGAAAAGCAAATGGTGTGCTTCACGGACATACACAAAGCTTCCTGACTCTAGCTTATTCCTTCAGTTTTTAGAAGAAGGGATACTAAAGAGTCCTTTTCCCAGCTTTCCCATTCTGCAGTGCAAAGCAGGACCCTGGATGGTCTCTAAGAGGTCCAGTTACATTTTGGCACCTGGCAATCCACCAGGCTTTTTGCAGTTAGAAGCAAAATGCACACCTCCCTTTCTCTGAGCTATTTCCCTTGGCAAAGGAGAACGTCAGAGGAACTGGACCAGAGGTGAAAACACTGACCCAAAATCTGGTACAAACCCCAGACAAGACACAGATCCATAGATGTTGTCCACAGGGTCATCGTCTGAGATTGGGGACCCTGCAATTGACACCATATGCACTGTAGGGGTGATTATTCCAGCAGGGGAAAGAAAAGCCACATGTCAGAACATTTTAGTAACACCTAATTCATCCTGACATAAATAAGAATGATGCTCCCTTAAAAACAAAAACTGAACAATCTTTAACTAGATTACTTCTATGACAATCTTTCAGGCAGAAGTAGATTTTATTAGGGAGACAACATGGATAAAGAGAAACATAACTTTTATGGCATATTTTATGTGATTTTATTATTTGTTTGTAGCAAATAAAGTAGTTATAGGGCTCCAAGGAAAAGTGCCCAGATGTTAGAAAGTTGTGTGAAATTTGGGGGAAATAAGCTGTAAAAAACACAGTCATAAAATGGGCTGTCACTGTCACACATCTGGACAATACAGTTGTATGTTCCTAGTAGCTGTCGTCACCCAAAGGAAATCCAATAACCTCATCTCACCCCAATTAGGCTGTATACTGAAAGGA
The DNA here is from genome assembly GCF_020740685.1 of Jaculus jaculus. Taxonomy (NCBI): domain Eukaryota; kingdom Metazoa; phylum Chordata; class Mammalia; order Rodentia; family Dipodidae; genus Jaculus; species Jaculus jaculus. The sequence goes on from NC_059120.1 coordinate 33,623,112, forward strand.
TCAACATTAAGTTGCAATAGGAGCACAGCATTCATGTGGCGCCTCTGTGTCAAGCTACTTTTATCTTGTATTTGAATTTGGTAACCAAGAGATAAAGGACTCCTAACATAGTCATTTCCAGTATTATAAAATCCGATTTAATTTATAATGCTCTATGAAGTCAGAGTTTGATAGTTTGGACTGCTACTGACTATGCCAAATAACAATAGACTTTCTGTAGCATACAAATGACCTGCCAGTCATCCCAAATGGAGTCCTGAATGTCTCCCTTCACTTCTGTTCTAACACTGTGAGTTTGACACCTTGTGTGAAGGGCTCTCTGCCTTATTAGGAAAAGGTGATATTCAGACAAGCCAATCTCAAAGACATGGGGCGTGTGTGTGTGTGTGTGTGTGTGTGTATTTGGTGAGCGACAATGTATCTTTGCAATTAAACAAATATTACAAAACATAAAGTACTCTTTCATCTTTTTGTCACTGATAGACTGTGTCATAGGTTATACAATATCATTTTCCTTAACAATTATCTTTTTTCACAGGTGTTAATAGCAGCAAAAACAATTATGGATAGTGGAGAAAAATTAACCTTACCACTGATAGGGAAACTCTTGAAATTTCAACTTCTCCAGATTAAAGTAAAGGACAAACAAAGAAGAGAAAGTGAAAAGAAGGTACTGTATGACACAGTGGGTTGTCTCAACAGGATGAGCAGTGGGCTACAGGAAGCCAGGTTCTCTAGATGTACTTCCTCTCTGTAAGCCACCAGTGAGCATGACAAGCAAACCTAGCAGTCATTTCAACTTCTTAGGGAAAAGTGATCTCAAGATCTGCTAGAAGTATGGTACACACATTAAAAATAAGACCCCTTACATATGAAAATGACAACATTTGGGGCATGTGCTAAGTATTATTTTTATGGTAAAATATTTACATAATTGTAACAAGGACAGAGACCCAAGAAAGAACCAGGGAATCCAGAAAAATAAATGTGGAGGGAAAAAGTCCTCAAGGCAGATCTATTTAAATTATTTATGATATTCAACAGAGTGCTTTTAAAATGAAAAATACACATGCACCTTCATAGCAAAGTGACAATTCCAGCAGCTATCCATCATTCTCATTTTCATATCATCTGTCTGAGAATTTCTTTACATGTGGATTTTTCATTTAATTTGACTCTGGGAATCAGTCAGTGTATTCACATTTGCATCTGAAAAATTATTTTAAAACATTTTAGCAAAGTGGTACCAGCCTCAAATCCATTTGTTATGAACATTAATTCAAAATGAGAAATTCTTTTCTTATTTCCCAACTCATGCAGAGTGAAGCCAAATGTTTCTGTATGTACATGTGTAATGTGTAATGTTTGTATGAAATAGATTTGTATGTGAATCATTTCTTTATGATCTTTAGTAGCAAAGACAAAGAAAATCAATGGAAAAAAAAAAAAGATGAGAATATTCCCTAATGCCTTCTTTGCCTTTGCACAATCCTCAAATCTAGGTATACTGTTTGAAGTGAGCTGAATTAGCTGTCAGGACAATTGTAGCAGTGCTAATAATATTACTTCATATTTGTGAGGTGAGACTTTACATTCTTCTAAGAGATTCCTCACATAACTTTTGTGGTAGTTTGAATAGATGGCCCCCAATATATTCAGTTTTATTGGCTGGAGGCAGTGTCACTGGGCTGATCTTAAGGTGTGGTAATTGGCTTGAGATTTCAATCTAAAGATATGCAAAGTGTGCCTAGATAGAGTTCCTGAAGTGTGCTGTGCTGTGTGGCTTTTGGCTTTTTAGGCTTGTGCTTTTCTCTCTGTGTTTGGACCTGTGAAAGCATGCAGCTTCCTCTGCTATTATGGAACTTCCCCTGGATCTGTGAGCTTCAATAAATATCGCTTCCTCCATAACTGTGCCTGGTCTGGAAGTTCACCTCAGAAAACCTAAAGCTGTCTGCTACAGGTGGAACATGTTGTCCCTAGGAAAATTCTATTTGTAGAAATAGTTGATGGTATATTCCTCCATCTGTTGATAAAGTTTCCATTATGTACAGTAGATTTTTTCTTTAAGAAACATTTGTGGAACTTAATATTTAGGAAAATTGAAAATTAATATGGTATCATCTTTTCTTGCCTATTTAAATTACAACATCATAAGGAAATCTGAATTATAAAAGCAGACTGTGAATTTAGTGACAATTTCCCTATCTTCTGCATGTGTCTATTGCTCACAGTATCTATAGATAGCATTCTAGCAAGTATCAACTTACTTGCTTGGTACCCATTCTAATTTACCAATGTATTACAGAAGTTTGCACATTATATAAGTGAACTTTAAGTAAAGAGAAATGGAATATTTTGTTAGATCAGGAATTTTTTTATTATTGTTATTAACAACATATTTCATATGGATACATCATGTATTGGTACCCTCTTTTCCTTCATCCCTGGCCCCATTCTGCTGAGGACCCACCTCAGTAGGATTGCAGGTACTCCTTATGGGGTTATGGGTGGTGGGTGTTGTGGGACAGCAGACAGTTATTTTTTTTGGGGGGGGGAAGGAATGCTTCTGGGCATGATGTGGCTCTTAGAATCTTTTCTCCCCCTCTTCCACAAAATTCCCTGAGCCATGGTGGGTGAGTTTTAAGTCTACTTCAATGATGAGCTCTTAGGAGCCTCTGGATCTCTGCTTGGTTAGTGTTGAGTATCCTCAGGGTCTGTCTCCTTTGCCCTAGTGCTGATTATCTGGTTCACCATGGAAGCGGCACTCTTGCTCATCTCCCCAATTCCTCTGTGGATTCAGCTGTGGTTTGCCTGAAGTGCGAGGAGTAGGTTATCTCCTCCAGTCTCACTACCTTCTGAAAATGAAAAAGGGATTCTCCAATGAAGAGTGAAGTCAAGCACAGTTTAAATGGGATAAGTATTATTAACTTAGGGAGAATTTGATGTAGGTAATGCCTTTTTTAGCCAAACACTAATGAGAGCTTGACACTGGAGAGCATAATCTTTGTCTCCGAACGATTCTGATCTGGTTCCCCATTCCAGATATGGATCCATTTACACTGAGCAGATCTGTTAGCCACTCAGAAAGCTATTGGTTACCCACCAAGGCTGTGTGCCACACTATTGCACTGTCGTGTACATCCTGTCAGGGTGTTTGTTTCTGAGTAACTTAGAACTCTGGTTGCTCAGACCATTGTTGGCCACTTTCCTTCACTAGCTTGGGCCACTTTCCCCCCCTAGCTTGTGTAAGGCTTTCCAGCACTAAATGGGCTGTCTGGGGAATGGCTCTCTTCTGGATTCCAGCCAGATCTCTCCATGCTCTATGTTGACAGCATGTGGTGTCTTCAGCAGTAGGATCTTACCTTTTGCCCTCAAGCAGGTAATCAAGACAGAAACTTGTCTTGATCTGGGGACCTTGTAGGTCTCTGCAATTAACAGCCCATTGTGGTTAACAACCCATTTCTGGTACAGGGCTTTACAGGCCAGATATATATAAAGAGAGAGCTTAGGCTTCATTTCACCCTGCCCAGAGCCCTTCTTTTCAGGTGTTTGCCCTTACTCCTTTTTTATATATAAATATATATATTTTTTTGAGAGAGAGGCAGAATGGGTGCACCAGGGCTTCCAACCACTGCAAACAAACTCCAGATGCATGTGCCACCTTGTCCATCTGGGTCCTGGTGAATAGAACCAAGGTCCTTTGGCTTTGCAGGCAAGCAACTTAACCACTAAGGTCTCTCCAGCCCGCCTTGTGAGGGTTGTATATTTTAGTCTATCTCCAAGGATAAAGGATTCTATAGTGCCAGTTCATTTTGGATTAGTTTCGTGTTTGTATTTCCCCAACTTCCCCTTCTCCAACTCTTCATCCCTATTTGTCTGGGCCTTGAGTTGCCTATAAGGTATGTCAGCAACTCAGAAGCTCAAGAATTTTTTTAATGCTTGCCAATATATAAAAATATTGTGCAATATCATTTTGCTAGGCACTTGATTGAATCTTGAACTATAGTAACAGTGTTTTGAGATTCTGAAGATATGGTGGGAAAAGCATTAATTGTTGAAAATCTGAGCATCCTGAGGAATTGGGGCTTAGACATACTATGAGAACTGTTTGAGCAATTAAGAACCAACAATTACATAATCTATTTTAATATCTTTATTAGTTTGGGTTCCCAAAGCACAAAGCAGTGTCTCTGAGTTGAAAGCATATGAGTAGGTGCTAAAGAAACTGATGAAAACTGATTGGAATAGAATCCTTTCCAGAAAATACTCTTGGTACAGTCTAGGTGAAAGTAGTTGTTTGCAGGATGATGTAATCTATGTTCATTTCAACAGCACTGCAGAGGAGGTCAGTTGATACAACTGAGGTTAATGCATATTGGCCAGGAGTTGTGCAGAAAGTAACATAAACAAAAAGCATGTAAACTGATATTATACTGTATATAATCAAAGTGAATAAAGTAAAGAGAACTCTTGGGGCTTTACCCTTTCTTGCCTTTTCATGGGCAGGAGCTCTTTATACTTTTACCTCTTATACTAATAAAGTCTCTCCAAACTTTACAAAAAAAGAAAGAGAGAGAGAAAGGGAGGGAAGGAGGAGAGAGGAGGGAGAAAAGGAAAGAAGGAAGGAAGGAGGGAGGGGAAAGGAAGGAAGAAAGAAAACTCTTCCTTTTAGCTGAGCCCAGGAGGAAGTTCTGCTTTTCCAATACAGGGAGTGGCTGAGTCTTCAGCTTTTTAATTTCAAGTGAAAGGTACACAGATGATTTCTTTCAAATGCTAATTATGGGATATTGCTTGCATCTGTATGACCAAAAGAATGTTTTCTATTTTTTCTATGTTTAATTTTTGGTTGTGAATTTTTTAAGAAGGAATGCTTGAAAAAGTTATAACAGTTGTTACAGAAAATATATGCATGAAGGTGAAGGCATAGAAGCTAATAGAATTAGGTCCTTGTTCTTTAGTTCCAATGTAACAAAAGTAATCTGTCGTTATGCATTTGATCAGGTATTACTCAATCACAAGCCTTCTTAAAACATACAAGTGGGCCAGGCATGGTGACACATGCCTTTAATCCCAGCACTCAGGAGGCAGAGGTAGGAGGATCGCCATGAGTTCAAAGCCACCCTGAGACTAGATAGTTCCAGATTAGCCTAGGCTAAAGTGAGACCCTACCTCAGGGGAGAAAAACAATACAAGTGGGCTGAAGAGATGACTTAGTGGTTAATACACTTGCCTGCAAAGCCAAAGGACCCAGGTTCAATTCCCCAGGACCCACGTAAGCCAGATGCACAAGGTGGTGCATGTGTCTGGAGTTCATTTGCAGACGCTAGAAGACCTGGTGAACCCATTCTCTCTCTCTCTCTCTTTCTCACAAATAAACAAGTCAATAAATCAAAATTTTAAAAAATAAGAGCAACTAATAGTTTCCACTGTCAGATAAAGTGAATTTATTTCAGACTTAGCCAAATTTAAAAATTGCTTTTGCTGTCTGCTTTTATATGAAAGCTTGCTAAATGATTAATATTATGAGATATAAGTAAAGATATTTTCAAGAAAAGTTTAGCATGTGGATTTCTTATATACTAAAGCCAGTTGCTAATTGTAAATAAGTTGAATCTATCTGAAAACATTTATCTGACAGCTACAAAACACTTTTATGACTTACATCCAAATACACATATCATTAAGTATGCTCTATTATATTTTATTTATATTATATTATATTTCAGCACTTCAGAACTATGAATATCTCACATAATAACCACAAATTAAAATTTTATTATATCTTAAAATATGAATAAGAGTGTTTTGTTCAGACCAGGCGTAGTGGCATGTGCCTTTAATCCTAGCACTTACAAGGCTGAGGTAGAGGTAAGAGGACCACTGAGACTAATTCTAAATCAGCCTGGACTAGAGCAGGACCCTACCTCAAAAAAAGAAAGAGTGTTTTGTTCAGAAATGAATTTTCCTTGTATAGTTATTTCAATCTGTCATTTTTTTTATTCTTAGTTCTAACATTGTCAGTCTGTCGTTACTTTATTAATTCAACAAAAAATTGAAACATTTACAGAAGTAATGTACTTGGTACATCTACTCTCATAATGTCCCTTATGATTTCAATTGCATAGTTTCTGTTCTACAACATGTTTTAAGTTAGTTATCACATGAAGTTTTATTTTCACAAACATTTTACTTCTTTTTAGCTCCATATTTTGTGTCATATTAATTATGAACACTTAATTATAAGTCATAATATTTCAGTAATATTGAGAATTCAACCCAAAGAAAATACTTAATTGCAAAAGTTGATGAAAACTCTATAATACAAAAAAAAAAATCATTAACCACTTAAATAGGCCAAGATAACTGGAGTTTCTTGTGTCTCTAAGTTGAATTCAGAATGTTTACAAAGTTTTATAAAAAGATGCAATGTATTCTAACTGTGCTTTTAATTGATGAATTCAAACATGTCCAAATGTTCTTGGAGTTTTAAATAGAAAACCTTTTATAAGAATAATTATTGTGCTGGAGAGATGGCTTAGCGGTTAAGCGCTTGCCTGTGAAGCCTAAGGACCCCGGTTCGAGGCTCGGTTCCCCAGGTCCCACGTTAGCCAGATGCACAAGGGGGCGCACGCGTCTGGAGTTCGTTTGCAGAGGCTGGAAGCCCTGGCGCGCCCATTCTCTCTCTCTCCCTCTATCTGTCTTTCTCTCTGTCTGTTGCTCTTAAATAAATAAATAAATAAATAAGAATAATTATTTCAAGCCAGCCGTGGTGGCACACACCTTTAATCCCAGTACTTGCAGGCAGAGGTAGAAGGATTGATGTGAGTTCAAGGACACTCTGAGACTACTTAGTGAATTCCAGTTCAGCCTGAGCTAGAGCAAGGCCCTACCTCAAAAAAAAAAAAAAAAAAAAATATATATATATATATATAGTTCTTTCTATTTCTAGTTTAAATGCTTACTACAAGCCTTGTTTTCCAACTAGAGGCAAATATAAGGAGCTATAAACAAGTAGTTTTCAGCAAACTTTTCTTAAAACTAACCCAGTCTAAGTTTGATGATGCAGCACACATAATGAGCCACAAACAGGCCAGAGCCTCTGCCTGCCTGCCCTCCCAGAGAGGAACTAGGAGGAATTAGAGAAGCTTCCAAAAACATTCTCCAGCTTCCTCCAGTCAAAACCCCAGAAATGCTGGGAATCAGCCAGTGTGATACCATTTTTTGTGTGTGTTTTGTTTTGAAAGAAAGGCCATAGGGACATACCAGGAAATTACAGGGTGGTTACTTTTGATTCAATGGTGGTTCAAATCTTTAGAAACTATTTGAGGAAATCAAGCAGGACTCTGTTAGAGTCCTGTGTGGTTCCAGGAAGGGAATGACTTGCCTCACTAACTGGCTGGAATTGTTTGAGGCAGGATTATTGAAATCAGGATACTATCAACACAAATGTTAGATCTCAAAAGCCTCAAACTCCCAAAATTCTGGAGACATAAATGGCTCCAAGGCTGGCTTGTCTGCAAAGCAGAGTAGTGATGTTCGGATTCGTTTGATTTTCATTAATGAAAAATTGAAATGGACTTGGAGAAAAAGTTAAAGGAATACACCTATATAAGGTAGAGAAGTATTTTTATAGAGCTATGCCTACAGCATAATGATAGTGAGTTACCATTACTGACCACAGGGCTCTATATTTATTTTAATGCATTTTTTATCATTTGATCATTTTTGTTTGTGCTTAACGTTTTATTGGCAATGTCCATATGTATACACAATGTACCTGATTTTAATGTGCTCTCATCACCCTTTGTCCCCCTCCCTCTACCCCCATCTATTTAACCTGTTCTTCTTTTCAATTAGTCTCTATTTTGATGTCATCATTTTTTTTTTTTACCTCATCTTATACAAGATTTGTGTAGTTAGCAACAGCCACTATGAGGTCATGAATGCAAGAGACATTTTGTGTCTGGAAGACAGCATTTCAAAGATTTCCTCCCCATCTTTAGCTCTTATATCCTATTTATCACCTCTTCCACAGTGGTCGTTCAGCCTTGGAGGGTATGATAGAGATGTCTTATTTAGTAACTTCTCAGCACTTTGATGAGTTTTGAATCTCCCCAATGGTCACTGCCATCTGAGAAGCTTCTCTAACCAAAAGCAAGAGTACCATTAATATATGGCATAAACACACATTTCCCCTTTTAGAATGATTTAATGTTGAACAAGAATAATTCCCAATAAGCTGAATATTTCCCAAAGCCAAACAGCTACTCTCAGTAATAGAGCTGAAGTTCAAATACAAAACAGTCAAATTGAAAAGGCTGTGTTCTTAACCATTGCACATATCTCTCCCATGCATGTCTCAGCTATTCATGGCTGTCACACAGCACAGTCCTGTCCAGAAATGTTTCCCCAGAGGACTAAAGGCTTGGCTCACTGATTTACTGATCAACCATCTGGACCCAATTTCTTTCCACATAATATCCTGAAATTTAATGTAGAGATAGCCATCAAGGAAAGAAAAAAACTTACCAAAAATAAGTTATCAAGCTAATCAATCACTGATAAACAAGTCAATCCTGACTTAATTCCTAGTTCTTTCTTCTGGCTCAGAAATGATCCAGTCTCAAGAGAAACAAAATTTTTTGATTATTCTGCTCACCCCTGTGCCTTGTCCTTGCACTTTCAGATAGTAAGATAGGACAGCAGCTCCAATGATGCTAAAGTCTTCAGAGCCACCCATGACCCTGTAGGAAGCAGATACCAGACAGACATCAGACCACCCCACTCTCTTGCACCATAACAACTACATACACACATGGCCAAGTTTTGATTCTTTGAACTAGGAAATGCACCCTGAAGATGAGAATGGGTCCCCTTCAGACATTATATGGTGTTCTCAATATTGTATTATTTGATCAAATGAAGCAAATGCATTCCTGAGCATTTATTTTCTAAATCCATACAGCTCTTTGAAAAAAAAAAGGGTTTTATAATTTATTTTATTTTATTTATTTGAGAGATAGAGAAAGAGAGAGAGAATAGGTTTACCAGGACCTCCAGCCACTGCAAATGAACTCGAGACACATGTTCCACCTTGTGAGTCTGACTCATATGGGTATTCCTTAGCCAGTAAGCCATCTCTCCAGCCCATAAAGAAGCAAATTTTTAATTCAGCTTCATGAATTATATTTTCTTGGCATCAAAGCTGTTGAAAGTGGAAGGGAGAGGGACAGTAAGAGGGACAAAACAGAAAATACAGAAAAGGAAAACATAACCTTCACAATGTCATAATACTGCTACAATTATGTTAACATTTTAGACAAGATCAGGCACATTCAGGCTGTAGACATGTAAACATTTTAGTATGCTGCCTTTTCTGTATATGTTTGTGGATTTGTTTCTCTGTAAAGGGTTGCAATAAATGTAAAAACATTTTTAAATCTTTATTTATTTATTTATTTATGTGTGTATTTGTATGAACACACATGTACACCAGGATCTCTTGCTACTGAAAACAAATGCCAAATGCTTCCATTACCTTTTTTCTCTGGCTTTATGTGAGTGGTTGGTAAATTGAGCCTGGATCAGCAGGCTTAGCAATCAAGTGACTTTAGCTGATGAACTTTCCAGCCCCTGAAAACATTTTTCATTCAGCTTTTTAAATTAAATACATCATAATTTTGTTCATATCACCTAGATCTATCATTATTATCTTCTATGTGTTGTTCTATTGATTACCACATTTTCCTTAATTGTTTCTCTGTTATTGGACATTTAGTTATTTCCACATTTGAGGAAATAAACAATGTAGTGTATAGTACAAAGTTCTCTAAATCCTGTATAATTACTTTAGCATAGATTTATAGAACTGAATTAGTTGTCCCAAAATATTCCTAAAACCTTTGTTTCTAAGGTTAATTCTTTGACTTTTAAGCAAGATCTCTATAAGAAAAGATATGGTACTGGTCAAGTGAACTTGGAGATCACTTCTATAGCAGTTGCTTTCTCATTTTTGGCACAAACACCCAACAAGAAGCAGTTTATGGGAGAAAAGGATCTATTTAGACTTATAGTTTCCAGAGGGAAGCATCATCATAGCTGGGAGAGCATGGCAGAGCAAGCAACTGGAGCATCAAATCTTACTACAGCAGAAGGAAGAAGTAATATTGATTAGCTAGCTCATAATATGCAGTAGAACTAAACTAATAAACCTCAAGGTCTGCCCCTACTGGCACATCTCCTCCAGCAAGGCTCTACTCCCAAAGGTTCTACAAGCTGGGATCTAAGTATGTGGCTTAATCACAAACACTTGAGACAATGGGGACATTTTACATTCAAACCACAACTATCTTGAAGAGATGCTCATGGAAAGTTAGCAGCATGTGGTTAATTAACAATGAATCTGTGTAATACTATTTAACCTTTCTCTCTAGCTTAGTTAACCCCATATATTTTCTTTATGCTTATCTCTTGGGTTCCCACCAGCTGGGATCAGTAGAATGAGGTGCTTACCAGAAAAAGTGGGATCTCAAATGAGTCCAACCATAAGACTCAGAGAAAACCCAGTTTCTCATAAACCTGTCTTTAATAAACTTATTGTGAGGATCTTATGCTATATCACATATAACATTTATACATAATATGTAGATTATAAACTATTAAAAGGTGGTAAAAGATAACTATTTGCCACCACATCTCCTGACTTTTACCACTTTCCATTCCTACTGAGAAAGAGGAGAACCAATGTCTATTAATTGTAATTGAATTTTAAATTTGTAAGTTTGTAAAATTTGTAAATAAAAAATCTAAAATATTTTAAAGTACTGAGTAACTAGGTTCCTTTGTTATAGAGCAGGAGCTTTTTTTTTTTCTTTTTGCATTTAAAAAGATGATAATATAGGGTTAAAAATTTTAGGTAGATATCATTTGACTGCCAACTGAACATATTGGTTATTTATATTTAATTATTACTAAAACAAGACCCCCACATCTGCTAAGTTGCTTAAATGGTTAAGAAATGCCTATGCCTGGGGCTGGAGAAATGGCTTAGTGTTTAAGGTGCTTGCTTACAAAGCCAACAGGACCCACATTCTTTTCCCCAGGACCCACATAAACCAAAAGCACAAGACAGCCATGTGTCTGGGGTTTATTTGCAGTGGCTGGAGGCCCGGACACACCCATTCTTGCGTGTTTTCTCTCTCTCTCTCTCTCTCTCTCTCTCTCTCTCTCTCTCTCTCTCTTTCTCTCTCTCTCTCTCTCTCTCCCTCTCTCTCTCTTTCTCTCCCTCACTCTCTCCCTATTTCTCTCTCTCTCTAATAAATAAAGAAAAAAAAAATGAAATCCCTATGCCTACCCAAAGTCATCTCACAGTAGGAGGCATACAGATGCTTTCTATATGTACTGTTTTTTAAAGAAAATGCATTCCATAATAACTAGACCCACCCTTCATATGCTTGGGAACATGTGTTCCCCAAAAATGTTAGAGAAAAATTTTGAGATAGTCCTCTCCTGCATTTTTGTCTTCACTTGGCAAAAGGTTCCTTTGAGATTGTTTTTAAGTTATAAGCAAATGACTATAGGATAGGAATATGCATGCTATGCTATCCTGACGCAAAACAGGACAGGAAAAGAGTTTGTTTGAACAGTTTAGTTTGTGATTTAAAGTTCAGCTTTGTTGAGTGCTTAACCTAATCTTGTTTGCTCCTTCCTTAGCCCCAAATCCCTGGACATATGCTTAGAAATTGAAGGAGCTTAAACAGAAGGGAAGAGAAAGTATGAAGAAAGAGGGGAGTTGATTTTTATGTGCCTTAAGGATGAATCAACTTTAGACCAAGAAAGAATTCTGGAGGCCAAGCAGCCAATCATTGTCCAGAACCAGTGGTTTAAGGAGACTGGCCAGGTTCAGCTCCAGTGTGGAGTGGGAAAGAAGTACAGAAAGTCTGAACACAAGAAACAGGAGTAGGTAAACAACATCTGAGGTCAGACAGAGAAAGACAGAATGAATTGAGTAAGGCAAATAACCCAATGAAAAATACCTCAGGCATGATGATGCACACCTTTAATCCCAGCACTTGGGAGGCAGAGGTATGTGAATTACCATAAATATGAGGCCGCCCTGAGACTACATAGTAAATCCCAGGTCAGCCCGGGCTAGAGAAAGACACCACCATGAAAAACCAAAATGAATGAATGAATGAATAAATAAATAAATAAAATATGTCTCTTCCTGACCTGGAGACCACAGAACCCATGTGCTTCCATCTGCTGTATTTTCTGCTCTACAGTTTCTCTACATCAAAGGATTTTTTTCTCCACAATATTCTTTCACAGTAATATTTCGTGAGGCTCTACTGATTAGAGAATTGATTATTGTTAAATGGCAAGTACGAAACACTGTGTTGAATATAGAGAAGATCACTGACAGCTATGTAAAATTGATGAGTCAAATTAATTTAAAACAATGCATCAGGGCTAGAGAGATGGCTTAGCAGTTAAGGCATTTGCCTGCAAAGCCAAAGGACCAGGTTCGATTATCCAGGACCCACCTAAGCTACATGCACAAGGGGGCACATGCATCTGGAATTCGTTTGCAGTGGCAGGATGCCCTGATACGCCTCTTTCTCCTGTCTCTCTCTCTCTCTCTTCCTCTCTCTTCCTCCACTTCCCCTTCTTTCTCTCTCTCAAATAAAGAAATAAGATATATTTTTAAATGTATTAAATATTTTCACTCATCTCTTTTTTTCACTTTTTTTTTTTTCAAGGTAGGGTTTCACTCTAGCTCAGGCTGACCTGGAATTTACTATGTAGTCTCAGGGTGGCCTTGAATTCACAGTGATCCTCCCACCTCTGCCTCCTGAGTGCTGGGATTAAAGTTGAGCAGAACCACAACAAGCTTCACTCAGCTTTCTAAATGGTGGGATTATGGTAGTTTGTGTAAATTCTTCAGATTATTTTTTTCAGAATTTTTGATAACGATTACTTCTTTTTTAAATTTTTTTATTAAATTTTTATTAACATTTTCCATGATTATAAAATATATCCCATGGTAATTCCCAAACTCCCCACCACCACACTTTCCCATTTGAAATACCATTCTCCATCATATTACCTCCCCATTACAATCATTTTAATTACATATATACAATATCAACCTATTAAGTATCCTCCTCCCTTCCTTTCTCTACCCTTTATGTCTCCTTTTGACCTTACTGGCCTCTGCTACTAAGTATTTTCATTCTCACGCAGAAGCCCAATCATCTGTAGCTAGGATCCACATATGAGAGAGAACATGTGGCGCTTCGCTTTCTGGGCCTGGGTTACCTCACTTAGTATAATACTTTCCAGGTCCATCCATTTTTCTGAAAATTTCATAAATTCATTTTTCTTTACCGCTGAGTAGAACTCCATTGTATAAATGTGCCACATCTTCATTATCCACTCATCTGTTGTGGGACATCTAGGCTGGTTCAATTTCCCAGCTATTATAAATTGAGCAGCAAAAAACATGGTAGAGCATGTACTTCTAAGGAAATGAGATGAGTCCTTTGGATATATGCCTAGGAGTGCTATAGCTGGGTCATATGGTAGATCAATTTTTAGCTGCTTTAGGAACATCCACACTGTTTTCCACAATGGCTGGACCAGAGTGCATACCCACCAGCAGTGTACAAGGGTTCCTTTTTCTCCACATCCCCACCAACATTTATGATCATTTGTTTTCATTATGGTGGCCAATCTAACAGGAATGAGATGGAATCTCAATGTAGTTTTAATCTGCATTTCCCTGATTACTAGTGATGTAAAACAATTTTATAGATGCTTATATGCCATTCGTATTTCTTCCTTTGAGAACTCTCTATTTAGCTCCATAGCCCATTGTTTGATTGGCTTGTTTGATTCCTTATTATTTAACTTTTTGAGTTCTTTGTATATCCTAGATATTAATCCTCTATCAGATATATAGTTGGCAAAGATTTTTTCCCATTCTGTAGGTTGCCTCTTTGCTTTTTTCACTGTGTCCTTTGCGGTGCAAAATCTTTGTAATTTCATGAGATCCCAGTGATTAATCTGTGGTTTTATTGCCTGAGCAATTGGGGTTGTATTCAGAAAGTCTTTGCCAAGACCAATATGTTGAAGGGTTTCCCCTACTTTTTCCTCTAGCAGTTTCAGAGTTTCAGGTCTGATGTTAAGGTCTTTAATCCACTTGGACTTAATTCTTGTGCATGGCGAGAGAGAAGAATCTATTTTCATCATTCTGCAGATATATATCCAGTTTTCAAAACAAAATTGGCTGAAGAGGCTGTCTCTTCTCCAACGAGTATTTTTGGCATTTTTATCGAATGTCAGGTGGCTATAGCTACTTGGGCTTACATCTGGGTCCTCTATTCTGTTCCACTGATCTACATGTCTGTTTTTGTGCCAGTACCATGCTATTTTTGTTAATATGGCTCTGTAGTATAGGTTAAAATCAGGTATGGTGATACCACCAGCCTCATTTTTGTTGCTCAGTATTATTTTAGATATTCAAGGTTTTTTGTGATTCCAAATGAATTTTTGGATTGTTTTTCCTATTTCCATGAAGAAAGCCTTTGGAATTTTGATAGGGATTGCATTAAATGTGTAGATTGCTTTAGGTAAGATTGCCATTTTCACAATATTGATTCTTTCAATCCAGGAACAAGGGATGTTTTTCCACATTCTAGTGTCTTCTGCAATTTCTCGCTTGAGTGTTTTAAAGTTCTCATTGTAGAGATTCTTTACTTCCTTGGTTAGGTTTATTCCAAAGTACTTTATTTATTTTGATGAAATGGTGAACGGGAGTGATTCTCTGATTTCATCCTCTGTGTGTTTGTTGTTAGCATATATGAAGCCTACTGATTTCTGTGTATTTATTTTGTATCCTGCTACATTGCTGTAGGTTTTGATCAGCTCTAACAGCTTGCTAGTAGAGTCTTTAGGGTCCTTTATGTATGGAATCATGTCATCTGCAAATAATGATAACTTGATTTCTTCCTTTCCAATTTGTATCCCTTTTATGTGTGACTCTTGCCTTATTGCTATGGCTAAGACTTCCAGAACTATAATAAATAAAAGTGGGGACAGTGGACACCCTTGTCTTGTTCCTATTTTTAGTGGAAAACCTTTTAGTTTTTCCCCATTTAGTAATATGTTGGCTGTAGGCTTGTCATAAATAGCCTTTAGTATATTGAGATATGTTCCTTCTAGTCCCAGTCTCTGTAGGACTTTTATCATGAAGAGGTGTTGGATTTTGTCAAATTTGCTTTCTCTGCGTCTAATAAGATGATCATGTGATTTTTGTCCTTAAACCCGTTTATGTAATGTATTGCATTTATAGATTTGCGTATGAAGAACCATCCCTGCATCACTGGGATAAAGCCTACTTGGTCAGGGTGAATGATCTGTTTGATATACTCTTGTATTCTGTTTGCCAATATTTTGTTGAGAATTTTTGCATCTATGTCCATGAGGGAGATTGGTCTGTAATTTTCTTTTTTTGTTCTATCTTTGCCTGGTTTTGGTATCAGGGTGATGCTGGCCTCATAGAAGGAGTTTGGTAGAATTCCTTCTTTTTCTATTTCCTGAAAAAGCTTAAGAAGCAATGGTGTTAGCTCTTCCTTAAAAGTCTGGTAAAATTCAGCAGTGAATCCATCTGGGCCTGGGCTTTTTTTAGTTGGGAGATTATTGATAAGTGTTCGGATCTCCATGTTTGTTATAGGTCTATTTAAGTGATTAATCTCATTTTGATTTAATTTAGGTAGGTCATATAGATCAAGGAAATCATCCATTTCTTTTTTTTTTTAATTTTTATTAACATTTTCCATGATTATAAAATATATCCCATGTTAATTCCCTCCTTCCGCACCCCCACACTTTCCCATTTGAAATTCCATTCTCCATCATATTAGCTCCCCATTACAATCATTGTAATTACTTATATACAATATCAACCTATTAAGTAACCTCCTCCCTTCCTTTCTCTTCCCTTTATGTCTCCTCTTCAACTTACTGGCCTCTGCTACTAAGTATTTTCATTCTCACGCAGAAGCCCAGTCATCTGTAGCTAGGATCCACATATGAAAGAGAACATTGGCGCTTGGCTTTCTGGGCCTGGGTTACCTCACTTAGTATAATACTTTGCAGGTCCATCCATTTTGCTGAAAATTTCATAACTTCATTTTTCTTTACCGCTGAGTAGAACTCCATTGTATAAATGTACCACATCTTCATTATCCACTCATCTGTTGGGGGATATCTAGGCTGGTTCCATTTCTCAGCTATTATAAATTGAGCAGCAATAAACATGGTTGAGCATGTACTTCTAAGGAAATGAGATGAGTTTTGGATATATGCCTAGGAGCGCTATAGCTGGGTCATATGGTAGATCAATCTCTAGCTGCTTTAGGAACCTCCACACTGTTTTCCACAATGGCTGGACCAGATTGCATTCCCACCAGCAGTGCAGAAGGGTTCTTTTTTTTCCACATCCCCGCCAACATTTATGATCATTTGTTTTCATGATGGTGGCCAATCTGACAGGAGTGAGATGGAATCTCAATGTAGTTTAAATCTGCATTTCCCTGATGACTAGTGACGTAGAACATTTTTTTAGATGCTTATATGCCATTCGTATTTCTTCCTTTGAGAACTCTCTATTTAGCTCCATAGCCCATTGTTTGATTGGCTTGTTTGATTCCTTATTATTTAACTTTTTGAGTTCTTTGTATATCCTAGATATTAATCCTCTATCAGATATATAGCTGGCAAAGATTTTTTCCCATTCTGTAGGTTGCCTCTTTGCTTTTTTCACTGTGTCCTTTGCAGTGCAAAATCTTTGTAATTTCATTAGGTCCCAGTCATTAATCTGTGGTTTTATTGCCTGAGCAATTGGGGTTGTATTCAGAAAGTCTTTGCCAACCAATATGTTGAAGGGTTTCCCCTACTTTTTCCTCTAGCAGTTTCAAAGTTTCCGGTCTGATGTTAAGGTCTTTAATCCATTTGGACTTAATTATTGTGCATGGCGAGAGAGAAGAATCTATTTTCATCCTTCTGCAGATATTTATCCAGTTTTCAAAACACCATTTGCTGAAGAGGCTGTCTCTTCTCCAATGAGTATTTTTGGCATTTTTATCGAATATCAGGTGGCTATAGCTACTTGGGCTTACATCTGGGTCCTCTATTCTGTTCCACTGATCTACATGTCTGTTTTTGTGCCAGTACCATGCTGTTTTTGTTACTCTGGCGCTGTAGTATAGGTTAAAATCAGGTATGGTGATACCACCAGCCTCTTTTTTGTTGCTCAGTATTATTTTAAATATTCGAGGTTTTTTGTGATTCCAAATGAATTTTTGGATTGTTTTTTCTAATTCCATGAAGAAAGCCTTTGGAATTTTGATAGGGATTGCATTAAATGTGTAGATTGCTTTTGGTAAGATTGCCATTTTCACGATATTGATTCTTCCAAGCCAGGAACAACGGATGTTTCTCCACTTTCTAGTGTCTTCTGCAATTTCTCGCTTGAGTGTTTTAAAGTTCTCATTGTATAGATTCTTTACTTCCTTGGTTAGGTTTATTCCAAGGTATTTTATTTTTTTTGATGCAATTGTGAATGGGAGTGATTCTCTGATTTCATCCTCTGTGTGTTTGTTGTTAGCATATATGAAGGCTACTGATTTCTGTGTATTTATTTTGTATCCTGCTACATTGCTGTAGGTTTTGATCAGCTCTAACAGCTTGCTAGTAGAGTCTTTAGGGTCCTTTATGTATGGAATCATGTCATCTGCAAATAATGATAACTTGATTTCTTCCTTTCCAATTTGTATCCCTTTTATATGTGTCTCTTGCCTTATTGCTATGGTTAAGACTTCCAAAACTATATTAAATAAAAGTGGGGACAGTGGACACCCTTGTCTTGTTCCTGATTTTAGTGGAAAAGCTTCCAGTTTTTCCCCATTTAGTAATATGTTGGCTGTAGGCTTGTCATAAATAGCCTTTATTATACTGAGATATGTTCCTCCTATTCCCAGTCTCTTAGGACTTTTATCATGAAGGGATGTAGGATTTTGTCAAATGCTTTCTCTGCATCTAATGAGATGATCATGTGATTTTTGTCCTTCAACCCGTTTATGTAATGTATTACATTTATAGATTTGCGTATGTTGAACCATCCCTGCATCTCTGGGATAAAGCCTACTTGGTCAGGGTGAATGATCTGTTTGATATACTCTTGTATTCTGTTTGCCAATATTTTGTTGAGAATTTTTGCATCTATGTTCATGAGGGAGATTGGTCTGTAATTTTCTTTTTTGTTCTATCTTTGCCTGGTTTTGGTATCAGGGTGATGCTGGCCTCATAGAAGGAGTTTGGTAGAATTCCTTCTTTTTCTATTTCCTGGAAAAGCTTAAGAAGCAATGGTGTTAGCTCTTCCTTAAAAGTCTGGTAAAATTCAGCAGTGAATCCATCCGGGCCTGGGCTTTTTTTAGTTGGGAGATTATTGATAAGTGTTCGGATCTCCATGTTTGTTATAGGTCTATTTAAGTGATTAATCTCATTTTGATTTAATTTAGGTAGGTCATATAGATCAAGGAAATCATCTATTTCTTTCATATTTTCATACTTTGTGGAGTATATGCTTTTATAGTATGTCCCTATGATTTTTTGAATTTTCTGGAATCTGTTGTGATGTTACCTTGTTCGTCTCTGATTTTATTAATTTGTGTCTCTTCTCTTTCATTTGGTCAGATTTGCTAAGGGTTTATCAATCTTCTTTATCCTTTCGAAGGACCTACTTTTTGTTTCATTGATTCTTTGGACTGTTCTTTTTGTTTCTATTTCATTAATTTCTGCCCTAATCTTTATTATTTCTTCCCGTTTACTGATTTTTGGTTTGCCTTGTTCTTCTTTTTCCAAGGCTTTAAGGCGAAGCCTAAGGTCGTTTACTTGCGACCTTTCTAATTTCTTAATATAGGCACTGAAGGCTATAAATTTACCTCTTAGAACTGCCTTCATTGTGTCCCAGAGATTTTGGTATGTTGTGTTCTCATTATCATTTGACTCTACAAATTTTTTGATTTCCTTTTTGATTTCTTCATTGAGCCATTCATCATTTAGTAGTGTATTGTTTAGTTTCCATGATTTTGCGTATGCTCTATAGCCTTTCTTGCTACTGATTTGTAGTTGAATTCCACTGTGGTCGGATAGAATGCAAGGAATTATTTCAATTTTCCTGAATTTGTTAAGATTTGCTTTGTGTCCTAATATATGGTCTATTTTAGAGAATGTTCTATGTGCTGCTGAAAAGAATGTATATTCTGCAGCCTTTGGATGAAATGTCCTGTATATATCTGTTAGGTCCATTCCTTCTATGACCTCATTTAGTCCAGATGCCTCTCTGTTTATTTTTTCCTGAGATGACCTGTCAATTGATGAGAGTGGGGTGTTAAAGTCACCCACCCCCACTGTGTTTGGTGTCATCTGTGACCTTAGTTCTAGTAGTGTTTGTTTGACGAATTTGGGAGCCCCCATGTTAGGTGCATATATGTTTAGGATTGTAATATCCTCCTGTTGGAGTGTGCCCTTAATTAATATAAAGTGACCTTCCTTATCTTTCTTGACTAATGTTGGATTAAAGTCTACCCTGTCCGATATTAGGATAGCAAACCCTGCTTGTTTTCTAGGCCCATTTGCTTGAAACACCGTCTTCCAACCTTTCACCCTAAGGTAATGTCTATCCTTTGTTAAAAGGTGAGTTTCTTGGAGACAACAAATTGTAGGATCCTGCTTTTTAACCCAGTCTGCGAATCTATGTCTTTTCGTTGGGGCATTGAGGCCGTTGCTATTAAGAGATATTATTGAAAGATGTGTATTTATTTATGTTTGTCTTTTTGTGTGTGTGTGTGGTTCTGGTTCTACCTGTGCTCTCTTCTGTTAATTAGTATTTGAGTATTGCTTGTTTTTTCTAGGTTCCTTATATGTGTGCTTTTCCTTTTCTTCAGCATGGAGGATTCTATCAAGTATTTTCTGTAGAGCTGGTTTTGTCTTCAAATACTCCTTTAACCTGCTTTTGTCATGGAATGTCTTTTTTTCTCCGTCTATTTGAATGGATAACTTTGCAGGATAAAGTAACCTTGGTTGACAGTTGTTATCTTTCAGAACTTGGAATATATCACCCCAAGCCCTTCTGGCTTTAAAAGTTTGTGTTGAATAATCTGCTGTAATCCTGATGAGCTTACTTTTGTAGGTAACTTGATTTTTCTCTCTAACTGCTTTCAATATTTTTTCTTTGGTGTGTGTGTTTGGAAGTTTGATCATAATATGGCGAGGAGAGGCTCTTTCCAGGTTTTGTCTGGCTGGGGTTCTAAAGGCTTCCTGTTTCTGTATTGGCACCTCTTTCCCAATTTGGGGGAAATTTTCTTCTATGATTTTGTTGAAGACACATACTATGCCTTTTGAGTGAAATTCTTCTCCTTCTACTATGCCCTGAATTCTAATATTTGATCTTTTCATAGTGTCCCAAATATCTTGAAATTCCCACTCATACTTTTCTATAAGTTTGTCTTTCTCTTTGTTGGCCTGTATTAGATCTCCCACCTGGTCTTCTAGCTTAGATATTCTGTCCTCTCCTTCATCCATTCTACTGGTGATATTTTCTACAGAGTTTTTTATTTCATTAACTGTGTTCTTCATTGCTAGTAATTTTGACTAGTTTTTCTTTATTATTTCTATTTCCTTATTTATGTCTTGTATTGCCTTCTTTATTTCATGAAATTGGTGTCCTGCATCTTCTTTGATTCCTTTGATTTCCTCTTTAAGTTCCTCTTTGACTCCTTTGATTTGTTCTTGACTTCTTTGAACATATTTACAATCATTCTTTTGAAATCTTTTGCAGGCATTTTCTCTAAGTCATTCTCACTGGAGGTCATTTCTGATACATTAATACTTTTAGGTGGATTTATATCATCTTGCTTTTTAGTGTTTCTTGTGTTATAATGTATATATTTTTACATCTTGGATTAAGTTAATGCTTGGATTTTCTAGCTAGCTGGGTATTCTTAGCTGTATCAATTGATTTGATGTTATATATTTTCAGGATAGGAGCTTAAGGTGTTAGATGTGGCTCTTAAGACTCTGAGAGAATCTATACAGGTGCTCCTAGGGGTTGAGTTTCCCTGCTATGGGAGTATTCAAGTAGGCTTAGTGGGATAAAACACCAGCAGATTCTCAAAGTTAACTAAACACTGTACCCATTCAGTCAAAAACAGCCCCAAGTATGTATGCCAGAGTAGTTATTATAACAACCAGATCCTCTATCAACACAGAGGTTAAGATTTCTGGTCTGTTGAGGGATCCCAGTCAGCTTGTGACCAAGTGAGACCCTTCCCTGGTGCAAACCCAGTTACCTTGGATGAGTTTGGTCTCAGTCAAGTTGCTGCCTGGGTTGTAGGACTGCTGTTCTGATTTCTGGAGCTGGGCACTGGCTTTTCCTGCGGGGCAAACCAAACCTGGCAACTGTGGCCCTGCAGATCAGCACCCCCGCTGCTGGGACTGCTGCTGCTTCTGGTTCTGCTGTTGTTGCCGCTCCTGTGTCTGCTGCTGTTGGGGCCACTGGTACCGGTTCCAGAGCTGCTGATGTTGCTGCTGAACTCTGCTCCTGCTTGGGTCCCGCTGTCGGCTCTAGTTGGCATGGCCGGGTCCCGGGACGCTGGTCTGTTCGCTGGACCTGGGCTCAGGCGGTGGGGGAGGGGAGGGAGCCACAGCTGCTCTGGTTCTCTCACTGTTCCACGTGTTCTTCTACCTGGCGTTCTGCTCCTCCGCTGCTCACTGCTGCTCTCCCTTCATGTTTCCTGAGTTGCAGAGAGCGCCAGTGTGAGGGGAAGCTCCCTCACCTGGCTTTTCCTGTGGCTGGAGCCGAGCCTGGCCACTTTCTGGTGCACCCCACCGCCACCGCGGTTTGCGGAGCTACCGGGGCCGCTTTTGCTGGCCTGTGAGGGCTCTGGATGCTCTGGATCTCTCCTACTTCTCCGCTGCCACTTCAGTTTCCTATACACCTCACTTTTTAGTAAGAGTGTGTATTTTGCTGAGGTTTTTTGGTCTTTTTTCCCTCCAGGCTGCTTTGGCGTGGTACCTACACTGCCATCTTAACTGGACTATTAGTTCTTTGATAATAAAAATTTTTTTAAGGGAACTGGGCTTTATAGGCATCTTCTTGAAAGATACTTTCATGAAGGTGTTAGACAGTGATCATGAATTTTCAGTAACAGAAATTAGTGTAATATTTGTTTGGTTTTTTGAAACACTTTTGAGTTTGGAAGGTGAGGAAAAGGGCAGTGAAAGGAAGAGCACCTGGAAAATCCAACAATGTCCAGCAAGTAGTTGGCCCAGGAAAGACTGAGTGTAGGAGAGGAAGCCAGGCATCAGAAGAAGCTAGGATAATATCAGAGGCTGAGGCTGATAAAGAGAACCACAGCAGTAAAATAAGCTAAGGGCCTGGAGTCAAGCCAGCCCAATGCCTTGGGACAAGCTGTATGTCTTAAATGATACAAGAGGAGTGAATTTACCCATCCTGCAAATTGCTTTGTGTGATCAAATTAAAAACACAATAATCTGTAGGTACCTCTCATACTACATTACTAGATTACACCACTAGAATTTATTTCTTACTTTGAATCTTTGGTTATAGCCATCCCACTTTTCTCTAGGATCCCAAAAAGCACAGGAGAGATACCTAGGAGTTCCAAATATGGAAATTCAGGGAGAAAAATTTTCTATGTCACTCAGCAAATATCTGTAGAATGATGAAATATATGAATGAATACATTAATCAATAAAAGTTTACTGTTAAAAATTAATTTTAAGAATTTTAAGATGGCAGTATATTAAGCCACACCAAAGCAGCCTAAAGAGCCTCTCCTCGCCATATTATAATCAAACTACCAAACACACACACCAAAGAAAAAATGTTGAAAGCAGTTAGAGAAAAAATCAAGTTCCTACAAAGGCAAGCCCATCAGGATTACAGCAGATTATTCAAAACAAATTTTAAAAACCAGAAGGGCTTGGAGTGATGTATTCCAAGTTCTGAAAGATAACAACTGTCAACCAAGGTTACTTTATCCTGCAATCCTATCCATTCAAATAGACAGAAAAACAAGGACATCCAATGACAAAAGCAGATTAAAGGAGTATTTGAAGACAAAACCAACTCTACAGAAAATACTTGACAGAATCCTCCATGCTAAATAAAAGGAAAAGCACACATATAAGGAACCTGAAAAAAAAACAAGCAATACTCAAAACATAGTTAACACAAGAGAGCAAAGGTAGAACCAGAAACACACACACACACAAAATGGCAAACATAAATACACACCTTTCAATAATATCTCTTAATGTCAATGGCCTCAATGCCCCAATGAAAGGGCATAGGTTTGCAGACTTGGTTAAAAAGTAGGATCCTACAATTTATTGTCTCCAAGAAACTCACCTTTCTACAAAGGATAGACATTATCTTAGGGTGAAAGCTTGGAAAATGGTGTTTCAAGCAAATGGATCTAGAAAACAAGCAGGGTTGCTATCCTAATATCTGACAAGGTAGATTTCAGTCCAACATTAGTCAAAAAAGATAAGGAAGGTCACTTTATATTGATTAAGGGCACACTCCAACAGGAGGACATTACAGTCCTAAACATATATGCACCTAACATGGGGGGTCCCAAATTCATCAAGCAAACACTGTTAGAACTAAGGTCACAGATGACACCAAACACAGTGGTGCTGGGTGACTTTAACACCACACTCTCATCAATTGACAGGTCATCCCAGGAAAAAATACACAGAGAGGCATCTAGACTAAAAGAGGTCATAGAAGGGATGGACCTAACAGATATATACAGGACATTTCATCCAAAGGCTGCAGAATTTACATTCTTTTCAGCAGCACATGGAACATTCTCTAAAATAGACCATATATTAGGACACAAAGCAAATCTTAACAAATTCAGGAAAACTGAAATAATTCCTTGCATTCTATCTGACCACATTGGAATTAAACTACAAATGAGTAGCAAGAAAGGCTATAGAGCATACACAAAATCATGGAAACTAAACAATACACTACTAAATGATGAATAGGTCAATGAAGAAATCAAGAAGGAAATTAAAAAATTTATAGAGTCAAATGATAATGAGAACACAACATACCAAAATCTCTGGGACACAATGAAGGCAGTCCTAAGAGGTAAATTTATAGCTTTAAGTGCCTATAGTAAGAAATTAGAAAGGTCACAAGTAAACAACCTAAAGCTTCACCCTAAAGCTGTGGAAAAACAAGAACAAGGCAAAGAAAAATCAGTAGACAGGAAGAAATAATAAAGATTAGAGCAGAAATTAATGAAATAGAAACAAAAAAATCCAAAAAATTAATGAAACAAAGAGTTGGTTCTTTGAAAGGATAAACAACATTGATAAACCCTTAGCAATTCTGACCGAAAGAAAGAGAGAAGAGACACAAATTAATAAAATCAGATATGAAAAAGGTAACATCACAACAGATTTCAGAGAAATTCAAAAAATCATAGGCACATACTATAAAAGCATATACTCCACAAAGTATGAAAATCTGAAAGAAATGGATGAATTCCTTGATATATATGACCTACCTAAATTAAATCAAGAAGAGATTAATCACTTAAATAGACCTATAACAAGCATGGAGATCCGAACAGTTATAAATAATCTCCCAACTAAAAAAGGCTCAGGCCCAGATGGATTCACTGCTGAATTTTACCAGACCTTCAAGGAAGAGCTAACTCCATTGCTTCTTAAGCTTTTCCAGGAAATAGAAAAAGAAGGAATTCTACCAAATTCTTTCTATGAAGGAAGCATCACCTTGATACTAAAACCAGGCAAAGATAGAACAAAAAAAGAAAATTACAGACCAATCTCCCTCATGAACATAGATGCAAAAATTCTCAACAAAATACTGGCAAACAGAATACAAGAATATATCAGAAAGATCATTCACCGTGACCAAGTAGGCTTTATCCCAGAGATGCACAGATGGTTCAATATAGGCAAATCTATAAATGTAATACATTATATAAATGGGTTGATGGACAAAAATCACATGATCATTTCATCAGATGCAGAGACAGCATTTGACAAAATCCAACATCCCATCATGATAAAAGTCCTACAGAGACTGGGAATAGAAGGAACATATCTCAATATAATAAAAGCTATTTATGTCAAGCCTACAGCCAACATATTACTAAATGGGGAAAAACTAAAAGGTTTTCCACTAAAAATAGGAACAAGACAAGGGTGTCCACTGTCCCCACTTTTATTTAATATAGTTTTGGAAGTCTTAGCCATAGCAATAAGGCAAGAGTCACACATAAAAGGGATACAAATTGGAAAGGAAGAGATCAAGTTATCATTATTTGCAGATGACATGATTCCATACATAAAGGACCCTAAAGACTCTACTAGCAAACTGTTAGAGCTGATCAAAACCTACAGCCATGTAGCAAGATACAAAATAAATACACAGAAATCAGTAGGCTTCATATATGCTAACAACAAACACACAGAGGATGAAATCAGAGAATCACTCCCATTCACAATTGCATCAAAAATAAATAAATAAATAAAGTACCTTGGAATAAACCTAACCAAGGACGTAAAAAATCTCTACAATGAGAACTTTAAAACTCTCAAGCAAGAAATTGCAGAAGACACTAGAATGTGGAAAAACATCCCTTGTTCCTGGATTGGAAGAATCAATATTTTGAAAATGGCAATCTTACCAAAAGCAATCTACACATTTAATGCAATCCCTATCAATATTCCAAAGACATTCTTTATGGAAATAGAAAAAAAAACAATCCAAAAATTCATCTGGAATCACAAAAAACCTCGAATATCTAAAATAATACTGAGCAACAAAAATAAGGCTGGTGTTATCACCATACCTGATTTTAACCTATAATACAGAGCCATAGTAACAAAAACAGCATGGTACTGGCACAAAAACAGACATGTAGATCAATGGAACAGAATAGAGGACCCAGATGTAAGTCCAGGTAGCTATAGCCACCTGATATTCGATAAAAATGCCAAAAATACTCATCGGAGAAAAGTCAACCTCTTCAGCAAATGATATTGGGAATACTGGATATGTATCTGTAGAAGGATGAAAATAGATTCTTCTCTCTCACCATGCACAAGAATTAAGTCCAAATGGATTAAAGATCTTAACATCAGACCTGAAACCCTGAAACTTCTAGAGGAAAAATAGGGGAAACCCTTCAACATATTTGTCTTGGCAAAGACTTTCTGAATACAACCCCAATTGCTCAGGCAATAAAACCACAGATTGATCACTGGGGCCTCATGAAATTACAAAGATTTTGCACTGCAAAGGACACTGAATAAAGCAAAGAGGCAACCTACAGAATGGGAAAAAAATCTTCACCAGCTATACATCTGATAGAGGATTAATATCTAGGATATACAAAGATTTTAAAAAGTCAAATAATAAGGAATCAAACAAACCAATCAAAAAATGGGCTATGGAGCTAAATAGAACATTCTCAAAGGAAGAAATACAAAT
This sequence comes from Jaculus jaculus, assembly GCF_020740685.1. NCBI lineage: Eukaryota > Metazoa > Chordata > Mammalia > Rodentia > Dipodidae > Jaculus > Jaculus jaculus. The sequence continues at coordinate 33,649,741 of NC_059120.1, forward strand.
GGTATCTAAGCATCTTAAAAAATGTTCTATGTCACTAGTCATCAGGGAAATGCAGATTAAAACGACATTGAGATTCCATTTCACTCCTTTCAGATTGGCTACTGTCATGAAAACAAACGATCATAAATGTTGGCAGGGATATGGAAAAAGAGGAACCCTTCTACACTGCTGGTAGGGTTGCAATCTGGTCCAGCCATTGTGGAAATCAGTGTAGAGGTTCCTAAAACAGCTAAAGATTGATCTACCATATGACCCAGCTATAGCACTCCTAGGCATATATCCTAAGGACTCATCTCATTTCCTTAGAAGTACTGGCTCAACCATGTTTATTGCTGCTCAATTTATAATAGCTGGGAAATGGAACCAGCCTAGATGTCCCTCAATCGATGAGTGGATAATGAAGATGTGGCATATTTATACAATGGAGTTCTACTCAGCAGTAAAGAAAAATGAAGTTATGAAATTTGCAGAAAAATGGATGGATCTGGAAAGGATTATACTAAGTGAAGTAACCCAGGCCCAGAAAGCCAAGTGCCACATGTCTCCCTCATACATGGATCCTAGCTACAGATGATTGGGCTTCTGCGTGAGAAGGAAAATAGTAGCAGAGGCCAGTAGTTAAAAAGGAGATATAAAGAGAAGAGAAAGGAAGGGAGGAGGGTACTTAATAGGTTGGTATTGTATATATGTAAGTAGAATGATTGAGATGGGGAGGTAATATGATGGAAAATGGATTTTCAAAGGGGAAAGTGTGGGTGGGGGGAGAGTGTATTACCATGGGATATTTTTTATAATTCTCATATTTCTGTTTCTCACCCAAGGCAATTCATCTCTTTGAAGCCACGAAAGTACCTGCTAACCTTATGTTTCCTGCTTCTGAATTTGTATCTCCACCAGAATATGTTTTCTGAGAGGAAACTATGTATGCTCATCTGACTCTTTGACATCACAGAGGCTTCTTTAAAATATCCTAATAGTCTGCCCACTTTAAGTGAAAATCCCTTCTTACCCATTCTTTGCTACCTCTATAAATGGTGCCCAGTGATTCAAACTGAAGTCCACGGCATTATCATTGAAATACTTCTTCGTTCTATATCTAATCTTATATCTAAGCTTTCAACTCTTGAAGTTTCAATATCCAAAGTGGATCTCAAATCCACCTACTTTTCTCCACTCTGCCAATACCTTCATGTGAGTCACTGTTAGGTATCTTGTGAACTTTTTTTTTTTAATTTTTGTTTTATTTTTATTTATTTATTTGAGAGCAACAGACAGAGAAAGAGGTAGGGAGAGAGAGAGAGAGAGAGAGGAGAGTGGGCCCGCCAGGGCTTCTAGCCACTGCAAATGAACTCCAGACATGTGCGCCCCCTTGTGCATCTGGCTAACATGGGTCCTGGGGAATGGAACCTCAAACCAGGGTCCTTAGGCTTCACAGGCAAGTGTTTAACTGCTAAGTCATCTCTCCAGCCCTCATGTGAACTTTTTCCAGAGTTTCTTTATTGGACTTCTGGTTTCTAACCATGCACATGCAAAGAATTCCCCCACTTGAAAGTCTTCCTGTTGAATTGTTAGTAAAATATGATCCTCCATGCCCAAAGCTCTGGATGACCCAGCCTAACTCTACTCTCCCCTCATCCCAGGATGCTCTCCTTCTTGCCCTGCTATGCTCCTCTCCTCTCAGACCTCTGAGCACACACAGCTGCTTTGTGACCAAAGACCTTCATATGTTAGCTTTTCTGTGCTTCCCACATGAACAATCACTCATTTGTCAGGTTGTCACTTTCTCAGAGAATAAATTTTATCTCCAACTGATAAGTGCTGTATCTTCTATTGTGTTGCTATTTACTACTTTCATTAAAATTTGTCGCTATATTTTAGTCTATTTGTTTATGCCTTCTTATTATTATTCTCCTTAGAAAAAGCTCAAGGATGCAGAGCTCATCTTTATTTTAGGAACCAATTTATATCTGGTGTACAGAGAAACCTTTTTATACTGCTGTACTTTACCTGTGCTGTCCTTGCTGCCTCTACTCAAGGCTGTGACATCCTCTTCTGATGTCTCCCTCTGCTCATAAAAATGTTTGTTAAATGAATAAGTAGGCAAATGAATAATGGTAGCCCACATATTTTCAAAACTTTTATTTCATACTAGTATTTTCTTATGAGGGCTTACTTAATTTGTATCATTGGGAGTAGACTAAGAAAGACACAGGAAGTCTGGTGGAAGTGATGTCCTCAATGCTCCCTTTCCCTTTTAACTGCCCTTTTCCTGACTGACAGTCATGGAGCCGATTTCCTGGTCCTTCACTTCCATCACAAACTTATACTTTTTGTCTTTGCATCCAGCTCTTCTAAGGTGTTGTCTAACCACTTGCATATACTCTAAGTTGAACTTCACTTCATTTTCTAGAAATGATGAGATGCTTTCATGACCTGTACCTGCCTTTACCCAATACTGTGAGTAGCACCAGCAACCTCTGGTAGCTGTTTCCCACGACTGTTGAGGAGCAGATGCCAAAGAGACAGGTGCTAGGCACACAAGGGGAGTCCATGGGTACCACTGATGCCTACTCTAGGAGTCAAAGCTGGACTGGGTCCGTCAGAGCCCTCATCAGACAAAAATCAAATGGAGTACAGGACAAAGTCCTCTTTCTGCTATTATGTGTGCTGCTCGAGAGGTCCCAGGGAATCATAAGTCTTCTGCTTGCCCCATCTCTAATGTACAAAAGGTTTTCAAATTAGTTCTCATGACCTTAAAAAAATGAATATCACAGTACAAGATGATGGTACAATATTTTAATTAGTTTTGTCTTTAGTTTTATTGAGTATAGAAAAAAATAATTATATAAGCATATTGTAAATCTTTTCTAGAGTCACTGTATGACCCAGTACTACCAATTGTCTTAATGAGCATAACCACTTTTGCTTGGAAAGTATAATTACACTGTGAATTACTGCAACTTTGGGCAATTTTTGAAAGAAATGGGAATATTAAGTCTTTATACATTGGTACATTGCTATCTAAGCATGTCCTAATGCAATTTATAAAAAGAATTCCTGTGACTTATGCCTTATGCCAATCCCATATTTCAGTGTTTCAGTCAGTACTGAGATATGAATGTAAAGTAAAGAGAGAGAGAGAGACTGTGCTAGGGTTAATTTCTCAAAGAGTCTTACTAACTAAAAATGGCCAGTACATTACTATGAAAAACATCATCAAAGGGGTTTAAGAAAGCTCATTATTTATGCTTCTATGACTTATTTTCAGTTTTAGGGATTTTTGTCTGTTTGTTTTCTGGGTTTTTTTTTGGGGGGGGGGCAGGGTAGAGGTAGGGTCTCACTCTGGCTCAGGCTGACCTGGAATTCACTATGTAGTCTCAGGGTGACCTTGAACTCATGGTGATCCTCCTGCCTCTCTGCCTTCTGAGTGCTGGGATTAAAGGTGTGTGCCACCATGCCCCACTAGTTTTGTTTTTAAATATTTTCATTTATTACTTGTAAGAGTGAATGTGAGAGAGATAAACACCAGAGCCTCTTGCCACTGAAAATGAACTCCTTTCCCTGGGTACTTAGGAAATTGAACCCAGGCTGGAAAGCTTTGCAAACAAGCACCTGTAACAACTGAGCCATCTCCCCAAACCCTTGGTTTTGGTTTTTACTGATTAACTCCAACTCTCAGATTCAGACAGGTATTCTCCCAGTTGGGCTTAAAGACAAACCTAAGTCCTTGACCCACAGGGTGCTCCGATGTCTCCTCCTTCTCTGCTTCAGGTGGCTCAGGTGGCATGTGAGGCCATACTTGTGAGTCTGTCATAGATACCTGTTCTGTGAACATCCCTGTGCACCTTCCCCTCTAATTCTCATGAGTAGATGTGTCTCCTCCACTGGCCCTGAGGTGCCCATTCTCTCTATCTGCATCTCTCTCTCTCTCTCTCTTTCTCTCTTTCTTCCTCCCTCTCTCTCTCTCTCACTCTCTCTCTCTCATCAAACAAAAAGGTTTTCTTTAAAAAAAAAATTAATTAGCTGGCTGCAGTGGTGTACAGCTTTAATCCCAGAACTCAGGAGGCAAAGGTAGGCAGATTGCCATAAATTCAATAATAATAATAATAATAATATAGAGTGAATTCCAGGTCAGCCTGGGATACAGTTAGACCCTACATCAAAAAAAAAAGAGAGAGAGAATAAATTAATTTATCTGACATTAGGAAGGACATTGCTTGCTTACTGTGGGATTTGGATGGGACAAAAGTATTGTCTCATTTTAGGTGATAGAAGAAAAAATGAAATCAGAGAAGGACAAAGGGAAAGGAAAGTCTCCCAAGGAGAAGAAGGCCCCAAGTGCCAAGGCTGCTAAAGGAAAAGGAAAGGACCAGCCTGAGGCTGCCACAGCAGTGAAGAAGACCACCCAGCTGAAGCGGAGGGGAGAGGAGGATGACACCAAAAGTTATATTGGTCAGTGGGCACAGCTTGTATGGTTCATCTTCTTTATACGGTGTGAGTAACTTAAGCACTCAGTTGAATAACCAGGCTTCCTTTTCTCAACTTTTTCACTCTTTAAAAAACCAAAGATCCCTTTCTCTCCATAGCACTCTCATAGACAGATAATTCTATTTGCAATTAATGAAAAGTTTTAGCCAATGTTTACTTGACATGTATCTTGCTAGGCACTGTACATTGAGAGGGTAAAGAATGAAATAGCCACTGGTTGAGCCACTGAAGAAAGAGCTTACTGTCTTGATGGAGTCATAATGGAAGAGTTGAATGTAATTGGAAGACATAGTAATTAGTGATAATCATTACAAGAGAAATACAGTAATAATAAAATCAGGTCACTTAACATGTAACCCACACAGCCCACAGCTCCCTGACCTGAACTTCCCCCACTACTATCTGGCTCCAAATAGAACAGCTAGGATTTTCACCCATTTTATATAACTAACATAAAAATGAGTCATCCTAGGCAGCTATCAGTAATTCAGTGCTGTTTTCCCTTGATTCCAGATAGAGATTCCTGCTATTATCTGAATTGTGTTCATTTATTTATTAGTTTATTATTTTGAACTCATGGGTTTAATCTTTCAGCAGTTTTGATGCTGCACTGTACTTACGTGAGAATGGTGGCATTCACACAGTTTGTCAGTTGATTTCTCTCATGACTCTCTGCTCTAAATACACAAACTATGAACCTATGCATGTCACTAGCAAAACCAGCACAGACATTTTTAGTGATAGAAGAAAAGCAATTACTTAACACTTAAAGCCTAATCATCTATTGTCCTGTTTCAGGTTGACCTTAATGCACTGTGCTGTGTGATGAGATGCTCTCATGCACCAGGTTCTATCTGTACTAAAGCACAGCTAAGATTCTCACCCCCAGAATGTCGCACCCTAAGATTCGCTCATAAATAGTCCTAAAATTGTATAACCAGGAAAAACAGAGGAGAGAAAATGTATAATATGGGTTTTGTATTTTAATACAATAAACAAATCACTGGTATGTACCCTGTGCTCAGGATTCACACCACTGACATGAGTACATTCAGTGCTTTGCTGAGGCACATATCTATATTCAATGTTCTGTCCTCCTGTAAACACCTCTACTCACAAAGTACCACAAAGCTGTAGCCCCTGTAATTCAGAAATAAAGCCAGATGTGACTTTAAAAAGATTCAACCCAAAAACTAAAGCTGCATTCTAACAGAAAAAGCCACAGGCCCTGTATATGTTTGTCCTCCTGCTACACCTATGTCTCATTTGCAAAAGTGATTTAATATTTTGTAAAATGACCACAGACTTCTTACTGGAAGGCTATTAATGAAAAACAGTCAACAGGCCTGCATTCTAACCAACAGGATGGTTTTTGGCAAGCCAGAAGAATTAGAAATGCTTGCATAATGTAGGTAGGCATTAAACAGCTTGAGTACAATTTATTCCTTCTTAAAACCATGGCTAACCTTCTTTATGATATTTCAACAGATGATGAGCCAGACGATGGTGCCCAACACTACATTATTGTTGTGGGCTTCAACAATCCTCAGCTATTAGCCATTATGACTGAGCTTGGCATTCCCATAACCAGCGTGATTAAAATATCTTCAGAGAATTATGAACCTCTGCAGACACACCTGGCAGCAGTTAGACAGCAGCAGGAAGCTTTCCTGCAGCCAGAAGGTATGCAGTCAGCTGCAGACTTACTGAGCCTGTCAATATTATCTGCTATCCTTCAAGTGCAAATGCAATATGCTGTCCAAAACATAACCATATAACAAGTACATTATTCAATGCTTTCAAGACTTTGATTTGCTATTTATTCTGCTTGTATCAGCCAAGAGTCATAAATTTTGCAAATGAAAATCATGCTTTGTGTTTTTAGCCCTGTGAGCCACAGAAAACATAGACTGTAGGTCAGAGGACTAGCTTGTACAACTGCATTTCTTAGGAACTTTTCATGTCTAACTTTTACCTCAAGAGCTAGATAGAAAGTTGTTTCAAAAACCACAGTCACCAGATGGCTCATGCAATCACACCCTTGGATTCTTGCCCTATGTGTGTTATTCTTATTGTGATAAGCCAGAGGGACCTTTCTATCTTCCTGCCTTAGATCAGAGTTACAGCCACATAACAAATCAATCATTTTTGAGCCTTGGGGTCTTCATCTCAAGGAATTGTGCTAAATTACCTATGTAGGAAAGAAACAGAAAGCTACTATACACTTGGGATAACAGAACTGAGATTCAGTGTGAGTCTGTGATTCGAGTAGACAAGCTTTCTCTGCTATATATGTTGCTTTTATTATTATGGATATTTGCACAGAGGTTTATGACTTACACAGCTATATCCAAATTTCAACAACACTGCATTTTTTAATTGTTCCTAAAAGTTAGAAATTATAACTCTGGGGCTGGAGAGATGGCTTAGCGGTTAAGCACTTGCCTGTGAAGCCTAAGGACCCCGGTTCGAGGCTCGGTTCCCCAGGTCCCACGTTAGCCAGATGCACAAGGGTGCGCACGCGTCTGGAGTTCGTTTGCAGAGGCTGGAAGCCCTGGCGCGCCCATTCTCTCTCTCCCTCTATCTGTCTTTCTCTCTGTGTCTGTCGCTCTCAAATAAATAAATAAATAAAAATTTTTAAAAAATTATAACTCTGGTAATAATGACAGCTATCTTTTATTGCACCCATATCTTGAGCTAAACTGCCTTAAACATGGCCAGAACTTAAGTACAGCATAAATCACTGATACAATCAGGTTTCAAGTCTATCATGAGTGAATCAACTACATTCCAGTTAGTCATGCAGCAGATTCAAGTATGGTCAAAGACTACATAGATGGGACCTAGAATATCTTTAGTTCACAAACATGTGAACTTATTATAATCTTTCTGGGACTTAACTATGAAATGGAAGGATGAAATAAACTATTTAATATCATTCTCTTCTGATTACATAATTGCATTTTCCCACTTCCAAGAACTTTTCAAAAAGTTTTGTTTCTCTATTTGCATTTTTAATGCTGTATGGATATCTTGACTTGTATATGACTCTCTATGTCAAGTTAAAATGGGAAGAAATGAAATACTCCCATATTATAATAAAATTTTTTATTATTATTAGATATAGATGCTGAAAAAGTAAAGAGAGAACATGCCATAAAGGAACTTGCAGTTTTCTGGAAGTACTTGGAACCAATCCTGAACAACGAGAAACCTGAAACAAATCTCTTTGACGTAGCTCGACTTCAGTGCATAGTCAAAGCAGTAAACTTCCCTTCTGACTGGTCAGACCAGGAGATGATGGTCAGTACATGTCTTGATGAAAGTACATAGTTTTGATGTGACACTGTCACATTCATCACCCATCCATTCCTCAGATACTTACTAGGCACTGATTACACAATGTTTTTTGATGGGCTCTTGGAGGTAATGATGATATCAAATGTTTATCAATGGTTATTTTCTTATTCTGTAGCTTTCAATATATATAGATAGTCATAGCAGGTGGTGATAAATAATATTGACTTCTTTTATTTAGTGGCACATAGTTTTGTTTAATACTTCAATAATGATTTGGGTAATAACTAGAATTGTAATATATAATGATGAATATAGTAAATTTTATGGTCTTATTTATAGATCAACTTTCAAGCAATGTTTTTCTAGGCTCATTCCTTCTTTCCAAAAGTCATATGTGTAATATATCTGGCCAGTAAGCTCTATCTTTTTTAAAAATATTTATTTATTTAAGAGAGAGTATAAGTCAGAGAAAGAGAATCAAAGAGAGAAAATGGACATGTCAGGGCCTCCTCCCACTGCAAACAAACTCCAGACATATGAACCACTTTATGTATCTGGCTTAATGTGGGTACTGAAGGATCAAAGCTGGGTCATCAGGCTTTGCAAGTAAGCACCTTTAGTCATTGAGCCATCTCTCGAGCCTGAGCAAACTCTATCTTAATGGGATTGTTAACCCTGACCTAAAAGCTGGAAGACTTTTCCCAGGAGTATTTTCTGATCCTAATATTGAGAGCATACAGGCAAAACCAAAACTGTGAGATGGAGAAGCAATGATCATGTTGCCATGTGTTCAGATACAAAGGAAAGTAAATGAATGAGAAAAAGGAGAAAAGAGGGAGGAGGAGAGAAGAGGGAAGATGAGAAGAAAGAAGGGAGAAGAGAAATGGAGACAGGACAAAGGAAAGAAATAAAGACAGTAAGAACAAAGTCTTGAACTGCTTCTGAGCCAGAGGGAGGTCACCCAAGACCATAAGCAATAACATACTGATTCTGAGATACCTGGTTCCATTACCTTAAGATGGGTTGACACTTAATGCAAGAATGATAACATGTAGGAAAGAGGCTTTAGTAGGCAGGACCTGTATAAGTGGCAGTGGATAACTTGAATGTATATCTCAACATAAGGTATTAGATGTCATTATGTAGAAACAGCATATTGAGTCACTTAAACTTAATAAAATCAATAAAAATAAATGCCAGCCTTGCACTGCATGTGGCCATGCAAATGGATGCTTCAGAGTTGGAGGCAGAGCCAGTGTTGGCAGCATTGGGTGCTCCTCTGCCTTTGCCTCTCCCACCCCTACCTCTACATATGTCTACCTTCCTTCTTCACCCTCACACTCCTGCCTCCTAAAACTGATCTCAGAGAATTATCCTTAATAATACATCATTAATAATTAAGGATACTATAATCTGTCCTCACTGTTGCATTTTAAATTGAGGCAGTATAATTTTCTATCCCAGAGATAACTGGTATTTCCAGTAATATTGTATTATGATATTCCATTTTATTTTATTGGAACCAAAATTAGATCCAACAAATGTGAGATTTAATATTTGGAATAGTCACTTTTTCTCTAGAATTCTAAAACCCCACATCAAAGCCAAGTTTCTCCTTTTTTTGTAACATACCTGCTGTTCCCCATGCACATATATATGACTAATAGAACCATATATATCCACCCATATATTTGCATTGTGAAGAAAGTCTTTTCCTGTTACTTGGCGCAAGATCTGGCTACACACTCTGTCAGGAATATGCTTGTATTTTTCTCCACAGGGCATAAGATCCAAGCCATTTAATTCCTGAAGTATAATTCAGTAGACTGCTAGTGCAGTCTAGAACCAAATGCCTTTTGCTCCTGTGTTGAGTGAGGGTTTTCTTCTGTGGATCTTCTTGACTCTCAGGCCCAAGCTGATAGAAGCTGAAAGGTCTGCAGCCCTAGATAAAGGACATGCCATTGAATCATCAGAACATAGAAGTGAAGACTGTGGCTATCACCACAACCTCAGAAAACAACACCCTGATTCCTGCTTATGCCCACAGCTTCCTGTTCATTAGATAATATGGATCATTATTCTTTAAACAAAGTGATAGTGGCTGTATTTTATATTAAAAATAGAACAATTTCAATGACAATTAAACTTCAAAAATATTTGATGTTTAATGATATTACTGGCTTAGGTGAAAGACTTGTTATACTAGAACATCCTTGATTTCAGAATTAATGTTCAGTGTGTCCAATTGAGCTTTATAGAGAGCCTGTCGGGGCTATGTTGTCCAGCTGCCTGGTATTTTTGATCTCCTGTCAATTTTCAAGTAAATGTTGAGTATCCTCTCTATGCTAGGGCTTTGGTTGGTATCAAAAAAGATCTGGTCTGTGAGTAGAGGACCCATTATTAAGGACAAGAAGGGAGGACTTCCTTGAACATGAATCAGTGGGATAATTGAATTCCAGGAGAAAAGACTATTGGATTGAATATTGAGAGCCAAAGCTTATTTTAAAGTTAGGGTCACTTAATAAACATAAAAGTGATAAAATGCTTCAAATAGAAGCAGACCAAATCCATGGTGTTGCATTCTCAGCTCTTCCTTGTGAGTTGACAATAGCCTCAACTCTAGTATAGGAGCCAGCAAGGAGTCCTTCCTACTCCCTGGATGGAAGAAAGCATTCGTAACTATTGGCTGCAAATCAGCAAGCTGCATTTCTCTGGAGCTAAGGTAATGAAAGCTTTACATCACATAACTGCCGAGCAAGACATGCTAACTGTTCATGTAAGACATCTGCAACATCTCAAGTTAACCCTGGTTACTGAAAGAATTTCTTAGCCTTTAATATATCATTTAGTGATGAATTTTAAAATGAATTAAATGGATATGCTAAGGTGTCATTGAATAGATGCTTTATTGTATTTCCAAGAAATACAAACAAAAATGTATTTCTATGTCAGAATGTAGGCAAGGAATGGTAAAATGAAGCTTAAAACCCCTTAGTTCTGATGTTAACATATAAAGCAAACAGACAGGTGTGCTGTGATGGGCAGCACTGAGAATTTTACTGGACTTCTGCCAGACTTTGAGTCACTGGCCCCACAAGAAGATGGTATCTCACTGTACCTGATCTCTTCAACTCAGATACAAGATGGGCCTGTTTAATCTTCTTTGCTTCAAGCAGACAGATGCAACCATCACAGTATTCTCCTCCTGGAAATGAAAGCTCAAGTATATCATATCTATAATGAGCTTGCTAGCACAGGAAAACATAGAAGCAATAGTACACTTGGATTCCTTGGAGTTTTTCTCTAGTAGTAGCAGAGATGAAAGTCAGCCCAGTGAAGGGAAAGAAAGTGGGCAAATGAAAGGAAGAAGCAGTAATTGTAAACATACTTCCATGTACTTAAATGACACACAAAGCTGGGGCAAGGCATTCTGTGTGCTCCCTGCACAGCAAGGTAAGAAGTCATCAGTTTGTCTTTGACTAAGGATACCAGAATTTCCAAACATAATTTTTAATAATTGACAGGGGAGCCAGGCTTAGTGGTGCATTTGGGAGGTTGAGATAGGAAAATCTACATGAGTTTGAGACCAACCTGGGACTACAGATTGAATTCTAGGTCAATTCCATAGCCATCCATGTAAGCTGCTGGTACAAGTATCTGGTGTTTGTTTGCAGCAGTGAAAAGACTTGGAGATACTCCAACACACCCACACACATGCTCAGAAAAAGAGAGAAGGGGGCTGGAGAAATGGCTTAGTGGTTAAGCACTTGCCTGTGAAGCTGAAGGACCCCAGTTCAACTTGATTCCCCAGAACCCACATAAGCCAGGTGCACAAGGAGGCACATGTATCTGGAGTTCGTTTGCAGTGGCTGGAGGCCCTGGTGTGCCCATTCTTTCTCTCTCTCTCTCTCTCTCTCTCTCTCTTGCTTTCAAACAAATAAATAATTTTTTTTAAATGGAGAGGAGGGAGGGAAGAAGGGAAGGGGGAAAGAAAGAAGAAAGGAAGGAAGAGAAACAGAAAGAAAAAAGGAATAATTTTTTAACAGAACTGAAATTTCAAGTCCATACTGCAAAAATTAATGAAGAGGTGGTTCTTTACTTAAAGCACTGATTAGCCTCTTCCAGCACTAGGCAGCTGTGAGCCCTCTGTGTTACAGTGATCAGGGAAAGCATGATATGAAGACTTAGTCACCAAAGCTGGAGTCCAGACGTTTGTGAAAGTTAATGGGCTTATCTAGAAACAGAGGTCTGATAGTATGAAACCAATAACTAGTTGTCTTTCACTGTCTTACTTGTAGCTGGAATTGGGCACCAATATCTTTGAAAATGTTGCATGTCTGATGTATGATAGCCTGGACTGGCAACGGCAACACCAGCATTACCTGGAGAGCATGCAGCTCATCAATGTTCCCCAAGTGCTTAATGAGAAAACTGTTATAGAAACCATACCAATCCCAGAGGTAGGCATGAGCCAAGTGCTTCTGTAGTCTAAAGAATTAAGTGAATGACTTGATGTTCACATTTATAAAGCGTGAGGAAAAGGTTATATAAATACTTGTACCAAGGTAAAACTACCTGCAGTATCAAGGCAGGATAGTAGGTACCAAGAAAGATCCCTAGGCTGGCCTTACAGGGTCAGTGGTGGGATCATGAGCCACCCACCAGGGCCTGGTGCAATACCTAGTATGTAGAGCAAGAGGGTATTGATAAGATAACCCCAGTGTGCTTTTTGGCACCAACTAGTTGTTAGCACTGTACAGATTCTGGCAATACAGCACTGAAGACTCATTCTCTGTCCTCTTTGCTGAACCTTAAGGAAGAGGCCTGCCACACGAAGGGCAGCTTCAGTATAGCACAATGAATACAGTGAGAGCAGGCAGGTCAGACTGCAGTAGAAGCAATAAAAATAATAAAAATGGCACCTCACCTGATTGGTGGAGACAAGGGAATCAGGAAAATATTACCAGGATTGGATGTGGTGAAGGCTGAGCATGAGTCACACAATGGAAAATCTAATGGGGGAAAGGTACAAAATACTAGTCTGAAGAAAAGGGAACAGAAACTAAGAATTGTGGCACAAGCCAAGACCAGGGAAGGTCATTGTCCTCAAGCTGCCTGGGAAAAATGGAGACCAACAAGAAGAGCTGAAATTGAAGAGGTGGGAGATAGGTCAAGAATGTCCTTTGGGGAAAAAGTGGAAGCTGGTTGTGGTGGTGCATACCTTTAGACCCAGCACTTGGGAAGCAGAGGTAGGAGGATTGCTGTGAGTTCAAGGCCAGAATGAGACTAATTCCAGGTCAGCCTGGGCTAGAGCAAGACCCTACCTCTAAAAATAAATAATAAGCCAGGTGTGGTGGTGCAATGCCTTTAATCCCAGCACTCAGGAAGCAGAGGTAGGAGGATCAATGTGAGTTCGAGGCGACCCTAAGACCATATAGTGAACTCCAGGTCAGCCTGAGCTAGAGTGAGACCCTACCTCAAAATAAATAAAATAAAATAAAATAAAATAAAATAAAATAAAATAAAATAAAATAAAAACTATAAGGAAAAGTGGAAAGAGGAAAGGAAATGATTACCCAACCTCCATTTTCATTGCTTTGTACCTTCAAGCTTGATAGGGCAAGTGTTTTCTGTAATTAAAGTGACTTTATTGAATTAAAAAAAAATGCTTTGATCTAGCCAGGTTATTTATCTGTGCCTTGAGGCTATCAATCATAGAATAGATCCATCTAAAGTATGGTGTTCTGCCAGGTGTGGTGTCACATGCCTTTAATCCCAGCACTCGGGAGGCAGAAGTAGGAGGATCACTATGAGTTTCAGGCCACCCTAAGACTACAGAGTGAACTCCAGGTCAGCCTGGACTAGAGTGAGACCCTACCTCAAAAAATAAATAACTAAATAAAGTATGGTGTTCTGCATTTTGTTGTGATACCAAACATTCTTTGGAGAAAAAGAGATGAAAACCTTATTTCAACAGTCAAGAACATTTGCTGAAAGGAGAGCCAGTCAAGCACGTGTTGGGGGTTCTCTGTGCCCAGCTTGCAGGGAAGTAAGGTTAGCACTGCCTGTGAGCTCTTTACCTCACGGGTGCTATTGTGTCCACGGTGCATGTTTGTACTGCTGGAGGCTGAGTCCTCAGAACCGTGGTGTTGCTGCTAATGTGTATCCCATACATCTGATGAAGGAATGAGTGAATAACATGTCCAGGCAGATAAACTCAGCCCAGTGGATAAACACTAACTTTGGGCACAGCTGCCTAAGAGTATGGATCTCAGAACAAATATAAAGCCTTAACTTAGAGTTTTACTGCTTTGGAATGGTCACTGCCTTAATGTTCAATGATCTATTGAAGGCCTCCTAGTAAAAGAAGGATGCATATTTGTCTGTGGCTTTGTGTAAATATGTGTGCAGTGATCTGTGGCTTTAAATTTGTTTCCGTGGCAGTGCTATAGTTATTTACAGAGGAAAAATGGAGCATGTAATTGTTCCTCATGTAAAAGAACTGTTTCCACAGTACCTTAGTCACCTGAAATGTCCTAAGATTATTTTTGAAAACTGAAATTCTGTGATGAAAAAGAAGCTAGAACTCTTTAAAAAAAATAAATAAAAGAATGTCTTTTGGTGCTTAAAAAAACAGACAAGAAAGGAAAATGAAGACTCATTGGCAAGGAAGGGGACCAGCAGGAGCAGGGGGATGAACGTGACAGAAATACATTATGCGTGTGTATGAAAATGTTATGATGAAGCTCATTATTATGTATAAACAATAGATGGTAATTTAAATGTCCTTTGGTGCTGATTAACAGGTTTGTTGGATTTTGTCCTGAATACAATAAAAAACCACTGATCCTGAGAATGGCATGACTCAGGGTCATCTAGGGAGGAAAACCTTTTTGTCTCCCATTAAGCCGACATCCCATTACCTCCCCACAGTTGTTTAGTGTTATGAGTTAGGAAGAACTAAACAGAATTCTCACCCATTAGCTTCTTTCCTTCTTTATGCAAAGACATTTCCTATGATCCTAATTTGAACAGATGATTTTCTTTTAAATTTTTTTTGTTTATTTTTATTTGAGAGTGACAGAGAGAGAGAGAGAGAGAGAGAGAGAGAGAGAGAGAGAGAAGGGGCGCGCCAGGGCCTCCAGCCACTAGAAACGAACTCCAGATGCATGTGCCCCCTTGTGCATCTGGCTTACATGGGTCCTGGGGAATCGAGCCTCGAACCAGGGTCCTTAGGCTTCACAGGCAAGTGCTCAACCACTAAGCCATCTCTCCAGCCCTGAACGGATGATTTTTTTAATATTGTATTTATTTATTTGAGAGACAGAGAAAGAGAAGGAGAAAGACACGAGAGAGTCAGTACCAGGGCCTTCTGCTACAGCAAACAAACATTAGACACATGTACCACTTTGTGCACCTGGGTTTTTTGTGAGTACTAGGAAATCAAATTCAGGCTGTCAGGTTTTGGAATAAATTGCCTTTAACCACTGAGCAACCCCTCCAGCCCCTGAACAGATGATTTTTGTGGTACAAAAATCCAGTCTCAGAATCCTATTAGAATTATATCAGCATTTGTTAGAAGCACCTCTCAGCTGGATATCTCATTGTTTCTTTTTCATTATTTTTCCTTTAGCCTCCACAGGCTGGTGCTCCAGTCCCTGGAAAGAAGAAAGCACAATATGAAGAACCACAGGCTCCACCACCAGGCACGTATGCCATGTGCTGCTGATAATCCTGTCCTCCATATTGCATTACACCCTTCACCTATAGTTCCTACCTTTATTAATGCATGGTCATATTTAAAATTCATGTAATACATTTTGATGGAAGAAATGGAGACCATGTTTTCACTGGGCCATGATATTTTCTGTATTTTATAGCGGCTTTTATCATCACAACTGAAGTAGACATGCGTTACTACAATGACTTACTGAATCCCATTCCAGAGGAATTCATTTCTGTGCCCCTGATACTTCACTGTATGCTGGAGCAGGTGGGTAGATGCCAGTGCCCTTCCCTGATGCTAACCTTGTGTAAGTGTCTTCATCTCACTTTACCTCCATTTGTTTTATATAGTATTTTAAAACTACTCAGAATAACAGAATGCATGCCCATTTATAAAGATTAGAACACCAACATAGCACCGTTATGGTCCTGTTCTTGTGTCTGGTGATACTGAGTTATGCCCTTCTCTTGAACACAAACCCTGATGATATATGTATTATATTGGTCTCTTCAAAGAAATAACATTGTTTCATTGATAACTACTTTTTATTTTTTACTTTGTTAATTTCTCCATTTGTCTTTATTATTTTCTTCTTGAGGTTTGTTTTGTATTCTCTTAATTTAAAAATTACTTCATTTATCTTGAAGGAAGGCTTACATCTCCTTTTAACTCTCTCATCAGCTGCATCCTGATGCTTTCAGTGCATTCAATGCCAACTATCTTTTTATGTGTAATGTGGTGTGTGTGTGCTCATGTAGTGTCCCTTCCTTGCTCCTTTGCCCATTCTTACTTGAGCCGAATTTCTTACTATTGATTCCAAAGCTTCTCATATGTTTCACAAGCTCCAGTGATCATTCAGTCTCTGATCCCCACAGGACATGATTACAGATGCACACTGCCATGCCCAACTTTTTATGTAGGTGCTGGGGATCAATTTGAGTTATCTCTCAGACCTCTTCAGACTTTCATGATTGCACAGTAAGTGCTCCTAATTGCTAATCTTCTATCAGTCCATTATAAATATTTCATGTATCTTTTTCCCATTTTTATTTCCTATTTTAATTTCTACCATTTCTTGCTCAGTTCTAATTTTATTGCATTTTAGCCAGTAAACATTGTCTGCAAGTTAGCAAATTAGAATTTCCTTACTTGATTATGTAGGCAATTCTAATGAATATTTCATGTAGATTTTGAAAAAAATGCTTTTTGTGATGTGTGTGTGTGTGTGTGCGTGTGTGTGTGTGCGCGCGCACACGCGCGCGCATGCGCATGTGCATGTCAGGTATATTCTAAATACTTATAGCATTTTAACTCAAACTAGTTACATGAAGCATGGACTATTGTAATCCCCAATTTTACAGGTATGAAAACTAAGACACTAACATGTTAAGTATCTTGTTTGAGTGATGAGCAGTAGATAGGATTGAACCCAGTTAATCTGTGTAGGAAAGTGCCCTGAAGGCGTTGGTCCATTTTCTTCTTCTAATATTGCCAATATGGAATTTGATGGAGGTTCAAAGTCTACATTTTCTCACAATTATTAAGTTTCTCTCCTTATAATTATTAACACTAGATTATGTCAAAAGTAAAAGAGAACCAGGGAGGTCTCAGAAGGTAATAAGACAGGGTAGAAGACAAGGGAAATGTGATTAAGGCTCAACATAAGCAGGTATGAAAATGCCACAGTGAGGGGCTGGAGGGATGGCTTAGCCATTAAGGCATTTGCCTGCAAAGCCAAAGGACGTAGGTTCAACTCCCTAGGACCCACGTTAGCCATATCCACAAGGGGGTGCACATGTCTGGAGTCCGTTAACAGTGGCTGGAGGCCCCAGTGCACCCATATTCTCTCTCTCTCTCTCTCTCTCTTTCTCTCTCTCTCTCTCTCTCCCTATCCCCTTCCTTCTTTCTCTGTCAAATAAATAAATAATAAAATATTTTTAAAAAGAAAATGCCACAGTGAAACACATTCATTAAGTCTCATGAAACCTACCTTAACTCCTTCTGAGGATAATAACTCTAATGACCTCTCTAATAGACAGCTTCTATGTTGCTGTGGTTAATGCCCAACCAAACATAGTTTTATAGGAGAAAGGGATTTATTTCAAACTTACTGATCCAGGCAAAATTTCATCAGTGTTGGAATAAACTGGTTTCCTTTCATAAATCCAAGCAGAGAGAGAAACTGCCAGCAGCACCAAAAAGCAGCAAGCACAAACTGGCAGCAAGCAGGACGCCTGCAGGGGCCCACACCTTTGGGCAGGAATCAGATTTGCCCACAAACATACCTTTGGGCTGGACCCCAGTGACACTCCTCCAGCCAGGAGGCTGGAGACCCAAGTTACAAGCTTTAATAAAGCATCTGAGTCTATGGGGGATGTACATTCACATTCAAACTATCACAACTTCCCATTAGGCTCCACCTGTTAAATGTCTCAGCACTTCAACACCACCACATGGAGAATAAGCCTCCAAAACCATGATGCTGTTTGGCTTTATTTTATTATACTTGTTTAGCATACACTGCTGTCCAACCATCTAAGTGGAGCCCAAAATTCCTTACAGTTCCCCATAAAGGCCTTAAAAGTATGTTTCTGGGCTGTTATTGCCATCTTGTCTTTCAGCCTACCACACAAATATCCATGAATTTGCACATGTACATGTGTGTGCAAACACACACTCACAATTCTCATTTGTTATTACTGGCATCCACTTTAGCATTCTAACCCAGCATCTCTACCTAGAAAGCTTGCTTCCCATATGTCCCCTGTGATCCGGTCTCCACTGAAGTGGTGTCCCTGCTATAGGCCTTCTCTGACCACCTAATTGAATGCAGTCAATAGCACAGAACACTGTCACATCATCCTGCTCTTATCATCAGTTCTTCATTTTCACTTGTACTTACTGTTCTGCTTCTTGCTTGCTCTTCCCACTAGACTGTACACTCCATATATCCTGGAATGTCAGGTAGTCTTAGACAATGGCGGTACCCAGAGCATAACTATCTATACCTGACCCATGTGGACATGCTGAATTAATGAACAAATGCTAAGAAATGCTTCTCTCACATCTTCAGTGTTCTTTCTCTCATATATGTACCCTTCTTATTATTGGATAAATGTTGACATGTCAAGACTTTTCATCTTGTTACCAAATTTCCTCTGGAAATCTAGCTTAACTTTCTTTTTTAAAAAAAATATTTATTTTTATTTATTTATTTATTAGAGAGAGAGAGAGAGAATGGGCACACTAGGGCCTCTAGCCACTGCAAACAAACTCCCGACACATGAGCCACCATGTGCATCTGGCTTATGTGGGACCTGGAGAATTGAACCTGAGTCCTTAGGCTTTGCAGGGATACTCCTTAACAGCTAAGCCATCTCTCTGGCCCCTAGCTTAACTTTTTTTTTTTTCCCTAGTTTAACTTTCTATGGATACTTTCTTCAGTGGAGTCTAATGTGGAACTGAAGTTTTGTTTTAGCAATAATGTTTCTAATTATATTTTTTTCCAATTTCATTTCACAATTGTTTGTTCTGGTATATATATAACACTTATATAATGTTTTTATTATTATTAACAAGACATTTCCCATGGATACATCATGTGTTGGCACCCTCTTTTCCCTCATCCTTGCCCCATTCCATTGGGGACACTCTTTAGTGGAATTGCAGCTATTTCCCATGAGATTGTAGTTTATGCATTGTGGGAGCAATAGTCAGTTACTTTTGCAGGGAGGGAATGGCTCTGTGCATGATGTCTCAACCTGTGGCTCTTACAATATTTCCACCCCCTCTTCTGCAAAATTCCCTGGGTCTTAGTGGATGAGTTTTAAGTCTAATTCAGTGATGAGCTCTTAGGAGGCTCTGGGTCTCTGCTTTTGTAGGTTTTGAGTACCCTCAGGGTCTGTTTCCTACATCCTCGTGCTGATTATCAGGTTCACCATGGAAGCAGCACTCTTTCTCATTTCCCCAATTCCTCTGTGGTTTCAGCTGTGGCTTGGCTGAAATGCAAGGGGTAGTTTATCTCCTCTGGTCTCACTACATTCTGAAAAAGAAGAAGAGATTATGTAGTGGTGAGTGAAGTCAGCATAGTTTAAATGGGATAAGCATTATTAATTTAGGGAGAATTTGATGTAGGTAACGCCTCTTTTAGCCAAAGACTAGTAAGAGCTTGACACTGGACAGCATAATCTTTGTCTCCATAGGCTTCTGATCTGGTTCCCAATTCCAGATATGGGTTCCTTTACATTGTGGGGATCTCTTAGCCAATAAGAAAGCTATTGGTTACCCACTGAGACTGTGTGCCATTATTGCACTGGAATTTACATAGTATCAAGGTGTTTGCTTCTGGGTAGCTTAGACCTCTGTTTGCTCAGACCATTGTTGGCCATTTTCCCTCAGTAGTTCATGTAGCACTTTCCAGCACTAAATAGGCTAGCTGTCTGGGGATTGGCTATCTTCTGAATTCCAGCCAGGTCTCTCTGTGCTCTGCGCTCTGTGTCAGCAGCATATCTTTAACAATAAGGTCTTATCTTTTGTCTCAGGCAGGTAATCAAGTGCTTTGGCAAAAAGCTGTCTTGATTTGGGGGACCTCGTATATCTCTCCAATCAATAGCTCAATGTGGGTAGCAACCAATCTCTGGTACTGGGAGTTACAGGTCAGAGACAGAAAAAAAAAAAATTCTTTTAAGCTTAGGCTTCATCTCACCCTCACCAGAGCCCTGCTTTTCAGATGCCCCCCCCACCTTATTCCATTTGAGGATTATATCTTTTAGGCTATTTCCAAGGATAAAACTTTCCATGGTATCAGCTCTTTTTTGATTTAATTTTGTATTTGTTACCCCCACTTCCCCTTTCCCTGTCCCCAAACACTTCCATCCCTATTGTCTGGGCCTTGTGTTGCCTATCAGGTATAGCTATCTATATTTATCTAGTATCTTTATAAGATGTTTAGTCTTATATTTATGTTTATCTACTATCTCAATAAGATGTTCAGTCTTTTTAAATTATTTATTTATTTATTTATTTAAGAGAGAGAGAGAAAGAGTCAGAGAGAGAGAGAGAGAGAGAGAGAGAGAGAGAGAGAGAATGGGCCCACTAGGCCTCTAGCCAGTGCAAATAACTCCAGATGCATGTGCCAACTTGTGTATCTGCCTTATGTGGATACTGGGGAATTGAACCTGGGTCATTAAGCTTTGTAGGCCAGCACCTTAACTGCAAAGGCATCTCTCCAGCCTGATGTTTAGTCTTTATATTTATTTATATCTATATGTATATTTTTATTTATCTAAACTTTTTATTGACAATTTTCATACATGTACCTTAGGTGATTTGATCATAATCCCCTCCCATTTCCTTCTTTAATTCCCCTTCTCCATCCTCTTCCACTGAACTACTTCTTTCCAACTATTCCCCTTTCTGTTTTGATGGGAGGGTTTCCTTCTTATATCATCCATGATAACATGTTGGTGGGTCAATATTGAGCAGGTCTTGAAGGCATTTAGTCTTTCTAGATCTCATTGGCCCACATAAAAGTGACTATTGTGTATTACTTATCTCATTATTATCTTGTACTTTTCAATTCTTGGAGAGAATGAATATTTGGCATGAATCCTAGCTTCTCTCTTCAATAATCATGGAGTTGGACCAACTATTTAACCCACTCATCCCAGTTTTCTGGAATAGAAAAATAGAAAATTCTATCTACGCCAGATTACTGTGAGGCTTATGTGAGTTCGTGTATGTGAAGATGCCCTACACACCTGTATGTGATAGGCACCAGGTAAATATTTATTGAATCCAAAGCTGTGTGAACACTGTTTCAGTGCCATAAGAGAAAGTTGTTTCTTTGACTTTTACCATAGTAAAGTGTATCATTTACCATTTGTAATCTTGTGTTATTGATTTCAACTTAAGAATTAAAATACATATAATTGTGTGTATTTTGAACATTTTCCCTTGGGTTTTGGTCATCATTGATACTTTCCCGGGATTATGTGTAATCATGGGTTCTTTATCAAGAGGACTGCCTTTTCTGACGAAGAGCAATGGAAATGCATGAATTTCTATAAAGAAACAGCCATTAAATTCCTCCCAACTGTTTCCCTCAATAGGTTGTAGCAACTGAAGAAGATCTTGTCCCCCCAAGCCAGATGGAGCCACCCTCCAGGGCAGATGGCTTAGACTACAGGATCGCAGCTCACATTGTATCCATCCTGCCCTCACTCTGCCTCTCAGAGAAAGAGAAGAAGGTCAGATGGAATGAGAGAGACAGAACGCTTTTATACTTTTTAAAAAGTACATGTTATCTATTTCAATTAATGTTTTTATAATTTAAATAGAAGCTTCATGAAATATTCTTAGCTGAAGAAGAATGTGAAGGCAAAGCAGTGACCAAAGGCCCTCTCCTGCTGAACTTCCATGATGCCCATGCATACAAAAAGTACACACTAAAGGTAATCATTAAGTGAGCACCCGGATAACTGACACAAGAACACATATTTGTAATTCCTCATTTAGAGAAATCTCAACTGGATGTTACCAATGGCAACAAAATGTGATTTATCAAAAGGATACCTATTTACAATGAGGAACCTTAGAACACAGAAATAAGTAGGGGAGAATGGTGTCAGCAGAAAAAACCTGTATGTAGTATAGAGGTCCAGTTAACCACTAAGTTGTCATCACCACTAAATTTGCATAAGATCTTAGTTATTTGCTTTAAATATCTCCTGCTGTGAACTAGTGGACTCTTGAAAAGGATCTCAGAAGGAAAAGATGGATACATATGAAGCTTTGGTAGCTGTCACTATGAGTGATGGATCACTAATTTGTGTGCATCAGTAACTTCTGGCAAAGCGAGAACTAGCTTTTCTAACCTTCAGCAAAATACTGAATTTGTCATCCTCAATTGCTGTTGAATTCCCATACTTCCAAAGAATGAGAGTGAGGGTATCATGTTTAGCCTTCTCCATATGCATAAGGCACTGAGTAGCTTACTTTAATGTTTTCTGTCATGTTGCTCTTTTTTTGTAAGGACCAAAAGAATTTTGATCCAGTCCAAATTGAGCAGGACATGCAATCCAAGTTGCCACTGTGGGAGTTTCTGAAATTCCCTCTGTCCCCACCTTGGAATAGTACTAGGCGTCTTGCTACCATCCATGAACTTATGCACTTCTGTACAAGTGGTGAGTACATTTGTGAAATTCATTTTAATGAATGGTCATATGTGACCTTTAATAACACCCCTACTCCCCAGAAGTATTTTGGTCACTGAAAGCCCATTCAGGGGATAAATTTTACATTTTGGTCGATTATAACTTCCTTACCTTGAATAATGTCACTAGCTATGGTGTGATGACTATGTTACATGGCATTCTACAATTTTGCCCACTTAGTTTTCTTTCCATTGTTTTCCTTAACCAGAACATTTAGCTAAACCTCTAGGTCCCTCCCTCTCCTATTGACATCACTAGAGGTAATGTAGTAATCTATCCTACAATTCATTGTTTTTTGTTTATTTGGTTTTTTGTTTTTTTTTTTTGTTTTTTGAGGTAGGGTCTCATTCTAGCCCAGGCTGACCTGGAATTCACTATGGAGTCTCAGGGTAGTCTTAAACTCATGGCAATAATCCTACCTCTGCCTCCCAAGTGCTAGGATTAAAGGCATGTGCCACCACACCCAGCTACAATTAATATTTTTAATTTTAAAATAAGTGAGACCTCCCATCCCAAGTTAACATAGCTACTTTCCTAGAAAAAAATGTCATTCTTTTTTCCATTGTCTCATCAATAAACCCCTTCATCATAGCAGAGCATCACACAAGTAGTATTAAAAATGTAGTAACAATACATGGGAGGGAGAAAAATAATCCTGACCAGAGAACTTTACCTGAATTCTCATGTTACAGCCTCCAGTTGTGGCCATTCACAAGTTATTTTTACAGGTTCCAGAAAATTTCTGATGCTCAAAAAGCAGGTGAAGTGCCCTCCTTACACCAAGTCTGAATCAAAAAATCAAACTTAACCTATCAATTGGCTAGTCTGTACCAAGGGAAAAGATGAAAGTTTATATTTCAGTATAAAAAAACACAATCTCTGAATGATGCTATGTTTTAGATTAGAAAATTTACAGTTAAGCAGTACCAGTGCCAGATAAGGAAGGAATAATGAAGAGAAAGAAATCCTACTTCAACCAGATCTTGACCGTTGAACTAGAAAACTGTCTCTGCTCCCCATCAGAGTGATAGGTTTCAAAATAGATTATCATGTATCTATTCATCCAATCCTGCACATCTAGCTGGCCAGAGATTTTTTTATTAACTGAAAAATGGGGCTGGAGAGATGGCTTAGTAGTTAAGCGCTTGCCTGTGAAGCCTAAGGACCCCGGTTCGAGGCTCGGTTCCCCAGGTCCCACGTTAGCCAGATGCACAAGGGGGTGCACGCGTCTGGAGTTCGTTTGCAGTGGCTGGAAGCCCTGGCGCGCCCATTCTCTCTCTCTTCCTCTATCTGTCTTTCTCTCTGTGTCTGTCACTCTCAAATAAACAAATAAAAAATGAACAAAAAATATTAAAAAAAAAAAAAAAGAAATATGGCTGGTTTGGAATTGTGGTCCAGTAGCAGAGCACTCACCTAGCATGCATGAAGGCCTAAGTTCAACTCCCAGTAATTTAAAAAAAAAAAAGGTGACTGGGGTCAGAGAGGGAGAATATGAGACACTAGGGGGGCCTTTGGTAGAAACATCTATCTCTTATTGGTGCTATTAAAGGAAGTTCTCCCTTTGCCTTCCATGTCCTTTCTGGAGTCTGAATAAGTGATGAGCAAGAAATGTCTGTCCTACTTCTTTAGAGTACTCTCCTTTTCCCAGAACAACCAGAGCTCCAACTAGGTCCTGTTACATTTGCATGAAGGAATATGTTAAGGATTGTTTTCTTCTACCTCTTTCCTCTCTGTCCCCCCACAGTGCTTACTTCTCTAGTCAGAGGAGAGAAAAAGATCTTTAGATCACCTCAATTTGGCCAGAATGCCCATAGGATGAATTGTGAGCCCTTGATTAGATTGCCTTGACATTGGAGGATAGGGGCAATGATATAGTGTGATGCAGGAGGCCAACATGCAGCTCAGGGATTCTATTGACCTGCCCAACACCCCACCCCATGGAATTTCAAGAACAATGTTTATATTCACTATTCCCATGAAAAAGATGAATCATACAGATCCAAAAATTTCCTAACTGAAATGAACCTCAGCATTAATCTAGACAAAATATTTTCAGATAAGAAAGCTGAGATCCTAGCAACGTAAATTATTTGCTATAGGTTTGTTACAGTGGTACAGCCAAGAATAAAATTCTGGCTTCTCAATGCTCTGTAGAATAAAACTCATGGAAAAATTTGATGGTACTGTATGCAGTTTTGAGTATCTTTCCACTCCCATAACTGACCAATTAGCTGTATTCCTGGGTGAATAAACAGCCCCTCACCATCATGCTACTGAGAGTGAGTGGATTCAAGCTGAACTCTCTCATGAAAAGAAGAGCAACTGGAGGACAGATCATTAAGAATATCTAGAATCCAGGTGGGGTAGATAGTGCAGTTGGTAAAGTACTTGCTGCAAAAGTATGAGGACCTGAATTCAGACTCCCAGAATCTACACACATGGTTAAGCCTGTAAGTCCAGGACAGGAAACAGAGACAAGTGGATTCTTGGAGCAAGCTGGATAGCTAGATTACCCAAATTGGAAAACTCTGGATTCAGTAAAGAGACCCTGTTTCAATAAATGAGGTGAAGAATAAATGAGAAATATACTTGACATTGACCTTGGACCTCCACAGACATGTACAAATATGTGCATCCACACATACACAAACATGCATATACACATGTATATACACACAAGAATATCTAGACTTATATCTCAATTCAGAGTTCCATGGGTCTTTGTGATACAGGCAAAACCTGGGAGTCATCTACAACTTTATTCACATCCCACAATCTCCACATTGCTCACCAGCAACCCAGACCAGTCCCTATCACCTCTTACTTGGACTGTTTAAGTAGCTGTCCAGCTTGTCTATGGGCTTTCACCTTTTCACCTTCAGGCTTTTATTCTTGGAACAACCTTTCTAATACTTTTGTCCCTTTATGCGTGCACCATCTGGCCTACAAGCTTTCTAATGGCCACCCATTTCTTCTGGGGAAATCCAAACCTTCTTCCAATCAGGTTTTTAGTGCATCCTCTGCTAAGCTTTCATTGTTCTATGCCTTACACCTACAATGACCTCACTGTACTTCCTTGAGGATGTCAGTATCTCTGTGCTTGCTTAGACTCTGTCTCAATGCTTTTGTAAGGGTCTGAGAATTGCTAAAGAAAGACCCCAGACTCAAATAGTATGTAAAAACAAAGAGCGTTTATTCTGCAGAATCAGCCAGCATGCAGGGGTCAACCATTCATACAAAATGGCGACCCCAAGAGGAACACACAAGCTCCTTTTAAGCACAACTAAGGGAATTCTAGGCGGATTAGGTAATCTTCTGACATGATTGGCTAGGCAAGCAGCAGTTACAGTTGTACATCTCTGATTAGCTGGTGCAAAAGCACACAAAAGGAACATGTTTGAACATATCACCAGGAGTTGACTCAGCCCCCAGAGCACAGAATGGTGGCTACCTTCCCCAGCCACATGTCAGAGTCACTGTTGATTAACAGTCTACCCTTTGTTTGTGGTTTTTCCCAGAAGTCTTGCCTACCTCTCCAGGAAACTGAAACTTAGGCCTAGTTAGGGCAGCACCTTACTGAAGCCTGTCATGGTGTCAGTTTGGTTCCTTCATTCCCCCCTTGGGTATGGCCTCATCTCGAATCCTTGAGATGTATCCAAAGGTTGGTACTGTTGTTTCAGAACCATTAATTGTATTGTGGCTAGGTGATCCTTAACAAATTTTACCAAGGTGTTAATGATACAAGGTCCACAGGTGAGGGCAAGCAGTAAAAGAATAAGGGGACCAGTTAGGGCAGAAGTTAATGTCGTTAACCAAGGAAACCAATTGAACAAAGATTCATACCAGTTTTGATTTTGCTGTCTAATTTTGGCCCTTTCTTCTAACTTTTTGCAGACCATGGCTAGGCTGTTTCTGACAATGCCTGTGTTGTTGGTATAAAAACAGCACTGTTCTCCCAGGACCTGGCAAAGCCCTCTTTGCTGTGGAAAGAGCAGGTCTAATCCCCTTCTGTTTTGCAGTACTACTTTAGCTAGTGAGTCCAGTGACTGCTCTAGATGATGGACAGACTTCTCTAATTCAGCAAGATCTGAGTCTATAAGATTACTTAGAGTCTGGTAAGTCTGATCCACCCTAATGCCATTGTACCAGTGCCAATTCCTGCAGCTATGTCAGTCCCAACCAACACTGTGAGAAGGATTGCTGAGGCCCCAAAATATCATTTTCTCTGTGATGGTCTGGGACCATCTCCATACAGGAGCTGAAGGAAAGGTAATAAACCTGAGGGAACAGTATTACTAGAATGCACATGCTGGAATTCTGAAGTAACAGTGGGTGGATGCAAGGGGCTAAGCCAGTGGTGCATGCAAACCATATTCTGTTAGGGGGCACAAGGTAGGATGCACTAGCATTTGTGGTGATAGTATGATTGCAGAGATGCTTAAGGCGAGGGAAGCTATCTAGTTTTCCCCCTGTTCCTATCACACATAGCCCTTTCCAGTTACAGCTTGAAGGGTAAGAACTGGGAACCTTCCCCAAGAGCATCTCAGTGGGCTTTCTGAAGGAGTTGACAGATTTCCTGTGGTAGCCCAGCCAGTATAGTATGGGGGCCTGGGGTCTAAGCAGAGCCAGCAGTCCTCTCTGGTGAGGTTAGTGGTAGAATTGAGGAAATTAAAGGTGAAATTGAGTAACCCAAATAAAATGAACAAATCAGGGGTCAGGGGGGTGTGATTAACCAGGGAGTGAATGGGTCCATGGGGGGAAGGTACCTAAAACTAAAGCCAGTGCTGCAAGTTCTAGAATGGGCAAAGCTGGAGCCGCTGGTCCTATAGCTATGTGGGGAGGCCCTTCCAGGATAGCCTGTTTCTAGATCTGAAAGAGGAGCCCCCTGTCCCCTCCTGACACATATAACTTTAGGCCCTATATTTTTCCAGCTTCCCGTCCTCTGCTAGTTTGTCCCTTTTCTGTCATTGAGATGGAGGTGGGGTTTCTCTTTCCCTGTGATCTCTGGTTTTTTGCTCTACTGATCTGGATAAGATCCCAATTATTCTTTATCCAGGTGGCATTGGTCTCACATCCCCATTTATAGCAAAAGAAACTTTCCATTCCCCACAAGTCCCATAGTCATTTGTCCCTGGGCAAACATAAAATTGCACAGTTGCAAGTTTTTGTTCCTGGCAGTCTTCTCCACAGGTTGCCACAGCATTTTGTCGGTCTTGATAGGACCGACAATTCCAGCCCTTTGGACTCAAATGTCTCCATGTGGAACCAGCCAGGGCACAAAGATCTAGGTGGAATACAGGAAAAATGTTATTAACTCGATCAGTTAACATCAAAGTCTGCACTTCTCTCCCTAGGTCTCATGGGGATGTCTCAGGGCCCCAAAGTATCCATTGGTAGTAACAAGTTGGTGTGGGTTAGTGTCTGATGAGGTCTGAACCTGAGCAGGGCTATCACAAAGATCAGGTGGATACGTTTCTTTCTTTCTTTCTTTCTTTCTTTTGTTATTTATTTATTTATTTATTTATTTATTTGTCTCTAGGGCACAGTGAAAGGTGTGGAAGGTAAGTTTTTGGATCCTCAGCTTGAGTGGATCTTGTGGGTAGTTGACAGCTCACCACAGTCTTGGCTTCTCTTAGGATGCATAGTCATCTGGGTCACATGTGGGTTGACAGGCTTCATGTGTGAGTAATGTATCCAGGCTGGGATGGCATCTACCTTGATGGCCATTGGAGTGGTCAGGATCACAGTGTAAGGTCCCTTCCAGCTGGGTTCAAGAGTTGCCTTCTGATGTATTGACAAGTACTAGGTCTCCCAGTCTGAATCCGTAGGATGGAGGGGATAGTGTCTTTTCATAGATGTCCCACAATTGAGGCCAGAGATGTTCTTGCACCTGAAATAAAGCTTGTAAGGAGGAGAGAAATCTCTCATCATCAAATTCAGATAACATTTATGCTTTTATATTGGGCAACAAGGGTGGGGGTTCTTGCATACATGATTTCAAAGGGAGTCAGCCCCATGGTATAGGGGGAGTTTTGAACTCAGGAAAGGGAAAAGGAAAGAAGAAACACCCAGTCATGGCCACTTTCAAGGGTTAATTTAATTAGGGTCTCCTTTAAAGTCCAATTCACTCTTTCTACCTGTCCTGAACTCTGGGGATGATACACACAATGAAGTTTCCAATTTGTCCCCACAATTTTAACTCTGGCCTGGGTTACCTGTGAGATGAAGGCTGGTCCATTGTCTGACACCAAAAGAACTGGTAAACCATACCTTGGAATGATGTTATCTAACCATTTCTTGGCTACGGTTGTGGCAGTCTCATTCTTAATTGGAAAAACATCAGTCCACCATCCTGAAAAGGTGTCGATAAATACTAGAAAATACCTGTATCCATATAAACCATGTTTTATCTCTGTGAAGTCAATTTCCCAATTTACTCCTGATTGGGTTCCTCTTTCCCTGATTCCTGACCAAGAAACTCCACTTTTTGCAATTACCATGCAGCAGGCATGGCATTGGGCTATGGTTTCTGCTGCCTTTTGTATCAAATCAAAAACTTTAAGGTGGGCCCACCTAAGTAAGTTCTCAGTCTTCTGTTGTCCTAGATGAGTACTCTGGTACATTTGATGAGTTGGCTAGCAAAGTCCAATGGGAGGATGATCCTTCCATTAGGAGTCTTATACCATCCTCGTTCCTTATAGGCTACAGGTCTTAATCCTCCATAGTTCTGAATCAGTAGTTTGGCATCTTTGGCAAAGTTGGCACCACCAATGGAGGCAATTTTGCCACTAGGGTAGTAGCAACCTGGAGGGCTGCCTCTTATTCCACCTTGTCAGCCCTGCTGTTCCCTTTAGAATTAGGATCCTCCCCTTTCTGGTTGCCAGGGCAGTGCATGATCACTATCTCTCTGGGTAGCCATATAGCCCACAGGAGGTCCAGAATTTCCTGTTTATTTTTAATGGTTTTTTTTTCTTCTGCTGCTAATACTCCCCTTTCTTTATAAATGGCCCCATGAACATGTACCATTGCAAAAGCATAATGGCTTAGCCTATTTGTACGGCCTTGATCAGGGCTATCAATTCAGCTTTCTGAGCAGACATACCTAGAGGGAGGGCTTCTGACCATACAGTTGTTTCCATTGTCACTGCAGTTCCTGCATACCAGACACCATCCTTAAGGAAGCTGCTTCCATCTGTATACCAGGTCAGCTCTGCCCCTTTAAGGGGAATGTCTTTGAGATCTGGTCGGGTCCTTTGTAAACTGCTCAAGATCTCCAAGCAGTCCTGTACAGGACCATCCAGATCTGGATCAGGTAGCAGCGTTATGGGCTTAAGGGCTTGACTTGTGGCAAATTGAACCCATGGGGGATTGAGAAGAAGAGCCTGATAATGAGTCAGTCTGGCATTGGCCAGCCACCTGTCATGCAGGCTGCTTTAGCACTCTTTCAATAGTGTGAGGAGTAGTCACTCTCAGGGTTTGGCCCAAAGTCAGTTTATCTGAATCTTTGACCAATAAGGTGGTAGCTGCTGTTATTCAGAGGCATGGGGGCCATCCCATTGCCACTGGGTCCAATTTCTTTGATAGGTAAGCAGTCTGCCTATTCCAAGGGCAGAGAGTTTGAGTCAATACCCCTTTAGCTGTGCCTTTGTTCTCAATGGAAAGTTTGTGGATGTCTGGCAAAGCTAATGCCAGGACTTCAAAGAGGGTCATTTTTAACTGCAGGAAGGCTACTTCCCTTTCTGGGGTCCATTCAAGGGAAGTTTCCTGTCCCCTTGTGGCCTCATAGAGAGGCTTGCAATCTCTGTGAATCTTGGTATTCAGAGTCTACAAAACCCCACTGACCCCAAGAACTCACATACCTGTTGCCAGGGCCTGGGGTGGGGAATGTTGAGGATTGTCTCTTTGGGGGCTTGAGACAGCAGGCATTGCCCACCCCCCCTTGAGTGTGTACCCAAGTTAAGTTACTTCCCTCTGGCACAGCTGCGTGTTTCTGGCTGAAACTTGGTATCCCATGTGGTCCAATTCTCACAGGAAGGCCTCTGTGGCTGAGTGGCAGGCTCCTTTATCTGAGGCTGCTATAAGGAGGTCATCTATGTACTGCAAGAGTGTTATTTGGGGATGGGCCTGGCAGTACTCACCCAGATCCTCATGGAGTGTCTCATCAAAGATGGTGGGTGAGTTTTTAAATCCTTGTGGCAGTCTAGTCCAAGTCAGCTATCTGTCCATTGAATCCACATTCTGGATCACTCCATTCAAAGGCAAACAGAGGTTGACTGGCCAGGGCTAGTGCAGACTGAAGAATGCATCCTTGAGGTCCAGCACCGTGTACACATTGCACTCAGGTGGCAGAGTGCTTAGCAGTGTGTACGGGTTTGGCACTGTGGAGTGGATGTCTTCCACCCATTTATTAATTTCCCTCAGATCCTGCATTAACCAGTAGTCATTGTAGTTTTTTGTTTGTTTGTTTGTTTTTTGTTTTTTGTTTTTCTTACTGGCAGGAGAGGAATATTCCAGGCAGACTGACAAGAGACTAATATCCCTTGTTCCCAAAGTCAGTTTATGTGAGGTGTTATTCCCAGTTTGGCCTCTTGGGGCATAGGGTATTTGTGGACTCAGATTGGGCCAGCAATAGCACTCAGTTAGATTGTGAATGGGGCCCAATGCTTGGCTAGCCTGGTCTGATTTCTTTCTGCCCATACACCTGGAATCCTTTTCCATAGTTCCCTTAGATATGGGCTTTCAGGGGTGGCTTGGGAGGGAGAAGTACAGAGTTTATATTCTTCCTCCAGTGATACAGTTAACATGTGTATAGGACCATTCTGATTAAGAACCTGTACTCCCTTGGGGCTAAAATGGACTTGTGCCCCCATTTTAGTCAAAAGGTCTTGCCCAAGAGTGGATATGTGGACCCAGGGATGACCATGAATAAATGGATTACACATCCCATTCCTAAATCCATTTCTCTTTGGGTAGTCCATGAATATTGATTTGTCCCAGCGGCTCCCTGGACCCATATCCTTTTGGTGGACAGGGTTCCCATGGGCTGTTTCAGAATCAAATGGTGACCCCAGTGTCAACTATAATGTCTATTGGTTTCCCCTCCACCTTCAAGGTTACCCAGGGTTCATGGAGGGGACATGAGCCCTGATGGCCTCAGTCACTGAGTTCTCCTATCTCCAGGATATTAGGATTTTTGTCCCTTTGTCTTTTGGGACATTCATTTTTCCAAAGTTCCATGTCTTTGCAATAAGCACATTGGTCTGTTTGGAGATGGGGTTGGTGTTGTCTTTCCCCTCTCAACTGTGGGGCTGGTCTGCCTCTGTTTCTTCCATAAGCCATATTTTTTAATTCCCTTGGGTCAGATTTTCCTGTGACAGCTAGTAGTATTTTGGACAGGCCTCTAGTTTGTTTATCTTCTGGAGTCCCTCTATTATTATAAACTTTTTCTGCTATTGTTACTAGTTCTGACATTTGCTTACTCACGAAACCATCCAATCATTGGAGTTTTCTGTGGATGTCTGGTACTGCCTGGTTGACAAAAGCCATTTTCATGGCCAACTGGTTTTCTCTTGCTTTTGGGTCCAGAGGCCTATAGGTTCAGTAAACTTCTAGTAGCCTCTCTAAAAATGCCCCCAGGCTTTCCTCCTTACCTTGTATAACCTTCCCTACCTTACATAAATGTGTGGGCTTCGTAGTAGCCTCTCAGAGACCCCCCCCCATCAGAATCTGGCAGTAGGCTTTGAGCCTCTCCTTACCTTCAGGGCTGTTGGGGTCCCAGTCAGGGCAGGCTAAGGGGAAGACTGTGTCCACAACAGCTTACACAATTGTGGGTTGGCCATTATGTACAGGAACTAGCTTACAGGCAGCAGCTAGAACCTGTTCCCTTTCCTCTGTTGTAAAGAGAATCTGCAAAAGCTGCTGACAGTCATACCAAGTGGGCTGGTGAGTTATCATTATAGAATCTAACAAGCCTAGGAGGGCCAAGGGTTTTTCTGAAAACTTTGGATTCTGCATCTTCCAATGATACAGGTCACTAGTGGAGAAAGAGATATGGGCCATGAACTGTTGGCCATTCTGGATGGCAGTGGGGGGGGGGGGAAGGGCTGTCACTTGCAAGGGCAGTGCAACCGCAGTGGAGTCTGCCTGTCTCACGGTCTGTGCTCGTTTATGGGGAGGACTGATCATGTTTCCTCCTTCTTCCCTGGGGCCCTGATCAGCAGCTACCCCTTGTGGTTTGGGTTCTGGTGCAGGGGCAGGTACATAGGAAGGTGAGTAGAAATCCTCCTCAGGGGCAGGGGAGGGCAAGACTGCCATCTTATGATCCTCCAGCGGTTTTGACTCCTTAACAGGCAGCATGATTGGGGTTGGCAGCAAAAAGGGGCTCAGCCAAGGAGGGGGGCTTTCTACGAGATATTGCCAGGCTGTGATGTATGGGACCTGGTCAGGATGTCCAGGACTCCCATACACATTACCTTTAATTTTATAAATGGTGGGGAGGTAGAAGGTGCCTCCCTCTGGCCATCCCGCATTGAAAGTTGGCCATTCATTGCTGCAAAAGATAGTTAGTTTCCCTGACCATACTGCTAAACTTAGATTGTCTGCCAGACATCTGAAATCCTTGAATGTGATTAGACTAGGTTCAGTGGGGTGGAGCTGGTTGCCTGTCCCATAGTAACTTTCAATAATATTTTCAAGAAACCAGAAAAGGACAAACAAAACACAGATACGTAGACACAAAAACAGATTTCCTGGGAAGCAAAAAAGACATTCAAATGCTGCAGTCAGCAGCCTATCCCATGAAAGGGCTGCACCAGAGAGGCACAACCTGTCACTATTTATCAAAACCAGAGTACAAAAAAAAAACCAAACAAACAGAGTCAGACTGGAGGTCTCAGGCTCCACCAGATTTGAGCTTTCCAGCTCTACCAGAAGGGGGTCTGGAGCATCCTTGGAACCCCTAGGCCCTGAGGTAATTATCAGCTCATCAGCCTTACCTCCATTGGCCTCCAAATAGAGCCCGGATGCCGGATGTACTGAAAACGAAATGAAGAACAGAGCAGACCAAAGATACCCAGAAGGGCACCCAGACTCACTGATCAGCAGAGAACCAAATGTTCCCCTGGAAATGCTCCACTATTAAATCTGGGGGTCCCCAGTAATCCAGAATGAGCTCCCAAATATAAGGGTCTGAGAATCACTGAAAAGAGACCCCAGACTCAAATAGTATGTAAAAACAAAAAGTGTTTGTTCTACAGAATTAGCCAGCATGTGGGGTCAACCATTCATACAAAATGGCAAACCCAAGAGGAGCTCACGAGCTCCTTTTAAGCACAACAAAGGGAATTCCAAGTGGGTTAGGTAATCTTCTGACATGATTAGCTAGGCAAGCAGCAGTTACAGTTGTATGTCTCTGATTGGTTGGGGCACAAGCACAGAAACGGACATTTTGGACTTGTCTCCAGGAGCTGACTCAGCCCCCAGAGCACAAAATGGTGGCTATCTTCTCTGGCCACAGACCCAAAAGCACAAAATGGCCACTATCTTCCCCACCTACATGTCAGGGTCACTGTTAACAGCCTGCCGTTTGTTTATGGTTTGTCCCAGAAGTCTTGCCTACCTCTCCAGGAAACTGAAACTCAGGCCTAATTAGGGCAGCACCTTACTGAAGCCTGTCATGGCATCAGTTTAGTCCCTTCACTTTCTCCTTCACTCCTTAAGCACTTTGATTCAAAGAATTTTTCTATCAGCTCCAAAGCACCACCTCTTCCACTTTCACTTTTTATGTCCAAAGTTGACTGCATTCCTCTTTTCATCTCTGTATCATATACACTTGAATATTTTCAGCTATTATAATTGATATTGTTGGGACCCCTCCTCATGGAGGGACTCCAAATCTTGGGAATTGAGCGAAACCCCAAGACTGACACTGACACTTCTCGATGCAATGCAGCAAGAGGTGTTTATTGAAGTACCGGTGCACCGGGGCTCAACACAGAGTCCTCACGCAGGAGGGGTGAGGAGCCCCGAATAGCAACTTTACAGGGTTTATATAGGGAAAAACCACAGAGCTAGGGAGGGGGTCTTGCTCAGGGGACTTTCCATATAGAGTGGATTCTGATTGGAGGAGTCCACCTGGCATTGCTTGGCTAGGCCAAAAGTGACCGCAGGCAGGGTGATGGTTTCCTGGGTTCCAGGAAACAGAGACAGGGTTTGGGAACTAGGCAATGGAGCAAGGTTCAAGAACAACAACAAGTCGGTTAGATTCTCAGGGCAGGGGCGAACCAGAGATTATTATCTCAAAATGGTTGTTCTTTAGTCAATTTGAGTCAAGCAGGCAACGTTACAAAAGCTAAGAAGGCAGGTTACCATTTTTTAACCTTACATTCCCCCCTTTTTCTTGGGCACAATTCCAATCATGGAATTTTAGATTTCTGATTTCCCTATTAGCTGGTATCGCTGACGGAGAACCAGTAGTTGGACTGTGTTAATTCTCTCCCTGATGAACGTTGCCAGACGGACGTATGGTGTAAACAGTCTATTCCCCTTTTATTTTTCCCTCTCATGAGAAGACACTCCAACTGCTTTAGGGGACTGGGTCGAAGACATCAGATCATTTACTACTTCCTGCTGAACGGGACATGAGGTGGAGACTTGTTGCAGTTAGAGAGTCTCTCCCAGGGAGGGGAACTATTGTTAATGGACCACAGAGTGTAGGAAGATAATCTTGAAAGAGAACTTTGGAAAGAAAGAATAAAAGTAAGGAGTTACTGAGAAGTGAGCACACAGCAAACTGGTCCTTTTGTAGGTTGAGGAAATCTAGGTAGACAGGCTTGAATCATCTCAGGACCATCTGAGGATGAGCTGGCTGAGATTTTCTTTTAGAACTGTTTATTAAATGGCACAGTAGTATTTAACATGGCTTGTAAAACAGATGAGATGTTAGCAGAGTTATCAGAAACATATACACAACATTTAATCTTGACAATAAAGAGCTATTGGGTGCCATTAAAGGTTATACAAATATATATATATTTGGTCTCAGAACTTATTTATATATTTTAGATTTGGAAATAACCCTTTGAACATCTATAGTTGTTTTTCTTTATTATCGAATTGGAACTGTGGGGAAAAGATATCTTTTTTTTTAATTTATTTATTTATTTATTTGAGAGCGACAGACACATAGAGAAAGACAGATAGAAGGAGAGAGAGAATGAGCGCGCCAGGGCTTCTAGCCTCTGCAAATGAACTCCAGATGCATGCGCCCCCTTGTGCATCTGGCTAACATGGGACCTGGGGAACCGAGCCTTGAACCGGGGTTCTTAGGCTTCACAGGCAAGCGCTTAACCACTAAGCCATCTCTCCAGCCCGGAAAAGATATCTTAATGTTTATTTGTTTCCCCTCTTGAATAGCTCTTGTATTACTTAATAGGCCATTTATATATTTAAGCTATTTTTTTTATCTTTGGTTATACATTTCTCTCTGAGTGTTTAAGACCATGCAGATAGCCAAAAGTTAATTAAGGATTAATTTTGGAGGTCATTAATGGCTCTCCAAAGAGACTTTAGGGACACAGGAGCAGCCCCATAGCTTACTGGTGTCTTTTACCTGTTAGGATGAGTCAGGGCCATGCTGGTCAAGTAGTTTTCCCTTCTTTGGGAAGTCAGGAGGACTGATTACTCCTCAATTGTGACTCTCCTGTTTCACATTGTACACCAGTTTTGTTTGGGTCTCTATATCCTCCCTGCTCAGGAAGACAGGTGACTTACCAGGGGGCCAGTGTAGAAGTGTCCCATCATCTCCAGTGGCCTCATGACATGGGAGCACAGGCCAAAATATTGACACTTTTTACTCCGATGATTCCAATTGGCTTTGGCTTCTACATAGGTGATTAACACACTTAGAAAGGAAGTTACACCAGCTTGGATGTACATACATATAGAGCATATTTAATTACTGAAATAGACTTAACTAAAGAATGGCACAGGGCTTTTAAAATCATTTTTTCCTAACTTTAAAATTTTTGTTGTACTGTGGTAGCATAAGCCATATATCTGAGGTATAGAAAGTAGGCACATCTCACATTTTAAATATCTAACATTTATAAATATAGGCAGAACCTGTTACCAGTCTTGAAAACAGTACCAGTTGATTTATAAATTTAACTCATTTAACCTAGAAAACAATTAAGACAGTATAAGGTCTTAGCACCTGTGTGAAAACATCTTTGATTAGTTCAGATACCTGTGTGGGTACAAATTACCCAGAGAACATTGGAAACAGAACCATGGAGTTTGAACTTTTTTTTCTTTTTTTCTCAGATGAGGACCATTGTTTGAGCATGAGGCTGTGCCCTAAAGTAGGGAATATGTCTTAAGGGTTAATTTTGTTATAAGCACTGGACTTAAGATGCCAAAATTGAGACAGTTACTTTACATATAACAAAGTAGAATCTGGTAATCTGGTCTTTTTTGAGTCCAAACAGCTAGCTAAGTATTAATATAAGCCTTGATAAATCTTCTGGAAAGAAAAAACATTATTTGACAACCAATGATTTTGGCTTAAACTTGATAGCTATTGATTTCATGCACCACAGAAATTTTTATTAACATAAAACAATTTTATGTTCTACCCATGACTTAAATTTGATAAAGCTTAAGCAAACTATCCCAACATACTTCAGCTTGAAAGTTTCTTTTTTTACATCCGCACACCTTCATCTACATACTTTAACATTCTGATCTAAGTACCACTCAAAAGGCATTTTTTTTATTATTTATTTATTTATTTATTTGAGAGTGACAGACACAGAGAGAAAGACAGATAGAGGGAGAGAAAGAGAATGGGCGCGCCAGGGCTTCCAGCCTCTGCAAACGAACTCCAGACACGTGCGCCCCCTTGTGCATCTGGCTAACGTGGGACCTGGGGAACTGAGCCTCGAACCGGGGTCCTTAGGCTTCACAGGCAAGCGCTTAACCGCTAAGCCATCTCTCCAGCCCTCAAAAGGCATTTTTAATAAGCACTCTATGTCCCAACATTGAAAAATTCCTTCCCAGTTTCTTTCTTTTTGGGGCATTCATGAACCCAACATCCTTTTTCCTTGCAATACGTACATTGATCCTTCTCAAGGGGCTTCCTAAAGCCCTCAGGTTCCTTTTTCCTTGTTTGCTTGTTGCCCAGATACCCTGGCTGTCTAGGCCTTCCTGATCCTGATGCTCATTTTTTTTTTTCTCTCTCTCTCTTATGATAAACCTTTTTAGCTTCCTTAATTATGTCTGTCAAAGCTAGATCTTCCAGACATTGTAATTTCTTTTTAATGTCTGGAGCGGACTGCCCTATATATGTCATTGTTATTGTTGCCTGTTGACCCGGAGAAGTAGGGTCAAAAGGAGTATATCTCCGGTAAGCCTTCATCAAGCATTTTAAAAACACAGAGGGAGGTGGAGGACCTCTCTTATCTTAGCCAGATTTGTGGGGCAGCGGGCAGCCCCCCTGAGACCTGCCATCAGAGCCCGACAGTAGACTGTCAGTTGTTCCCTACATTTTGCCAAGTTGTAATTCCATTCAGGTCAGGTGAGAGGGAATCCCGCATCAATCTCATTTGGGAGCTTGGTAGGCTGTTCATTTGGGCTGGGGACATGCTAGGGTCAGGGGGAGGACCAAAGGCTCATAGGGGCAGGGACACGGTGGAATCAGGTCCTTTGGGACTTCAGCTTCTAGTCCCTGCAGCAGGTCCATCTCCTCCTCCCTCAGCCAAAGCTGGAGCAGGGAGAGCAGGAGGGGTAAGGTGGGGGAGATGAAATCAGGGCAGAGGGCCACTCAGGAGGGTCCTCTATTTCAGGATATATTTTGGGCTGAGCCGAGGGGTCCAGGGCCATTCGGCTTGGTTTTCTCGTGGCTTGTTGGGCCACTGCCAGGACTCGGGAGCCTGACCATGGCGGGGGGTGGATCCAGGGCTTGACTCACGCCGGGGGATCCGTCATTAGGCTCTTCCAGACCAGGATGTATGGCTGTTGATCTGGGTGAGAATGTGGTCCCTTCTGAAAAACAATATTCTTAACAGCAGAAATAATGGTTAGATCAAATGCTCCCTCTGGCAGCCACTCAGAGGAGCAGAAAGTCTGCTATTTACCTTTTAAAATTTTTACAGATAAGTCATGAGCCCTACTTCTAACTTCAGAGAAATGAGATACTGTCAGAGTCAGGGGGGCGTCATCACAGACCGTCCCATAATTAGAAACAAGAGTCCACAAACAAACACAAAATAGATACTGAGAAAAAGAAACCAAAAACCGTGACGCCTCCAATGCGTCCAGAACAGAAAACCAAATGCAGTTTCAGATGGAAGATGCCTCCGTTGTTTGTCCTGAAGGAGAAATACACAATCTTCCTTTACCAGATAGGAGACTGCCAGCCACCCTGACTCTCCTCAGATCCCGGGGCGTCCCCCAGGATTGCAGCCTGTGGTCCTGCCAACCACCGTTGTCAGGTCCTCACGGTCCTGAAAACAGCTGCCCAAACCGAAATTAAAATAGATCAGAGCAACAGAAATCACTCAGACAAACACTCAGACAAGTGGCGCCATAGACATTTACATTGTTTACCTCCAAGGAGGTCTCTGGAGTCCTGGGTAGACGTGCAAATCCCCGACGAGCCCCCAGGGAAGAACAGACAAACAGAAAAACAGCCAGACAAATACACACACTAATGGACAAGGGCGCCTTCTTACCTCCGAGACCGTGAATGTGAGTCTGGGGTCTGCTCAGATCCCAGACGAGCCCCCAAATGTTGGGAAACTTCCTCACGGAGGGACTCCAAATCTCAGGAATTGAGCGAAACCCCAAAGACTGACACTGACACTTCTTGATGCAATGCAGCAAGAGGTGTTTATTGAAGTACCGGTGCACCGGGGCTCAACACAGAGTCCTCACGCAGGAGGGGTGAAGAGCCCCGAATAGCAACTTTACAGGGTTTATATAGGGAAAAACCACAGAGCTAGGGAGGGGGTCTTGCTCAGGGGACTTTCCATATAGAGTGGATTCTGATTGGAGGAGTCCACCTGGCATTGCTTGGCTAGGCCAAAAGTGACCGCAGGCAGGGTGATGGTTTCCTGGGTTCCAGGAAACAGAGACAGGGTTTGGGAACTAGGCAATGGAGCAAGGTTCAAGAACAACAACAAGTCGGTTAGATTCTCAGGGCAGGGGCAAACCAGAGATTATTATCTCAAAATGGTTGTTCTTTAGTCAATTTGAGGCAAGCAGGCAATGTTACAAAAGTTAAGAAGGCAGGTTAGCATTTTTTAAACTTACAATATTACATGAGATCTGAAAGTTCACTGCTTTCTTTACTGGTTTTTATTATGGATACTAACATCTAGTAGATGCTGAAAATTATTTATTTGTTTATTTATTTTTATTATTTTTGTTTGTGCATTTTTGTTTTTTTGAGACTCCCAAATGTTAGGATTATAGGCAGGAGCTACCATGCCCAGCTCAAAAGCATTTCATTGGTAACTCCTTTCCAGATGCGTGAGCCCCCTTGTGCCTCTGGCTAATGTGGGTCCTGAGGAATCGAGCTTTGAACCAGGGTCCTTAAGCTTCACAGGCAAGCGCTTAGCCACTAAGCAATCTCTCCAGCCCCTGGTAACTCTTTTTATGATTTATTTGTCTCCTTTATATATCCCCTGTTGCTTTTCTCTGCTGCTTTCTTTAACTCTCTTGGGGTAGAAATGGAGTGAACTTTAATCATTGATTTGACACAATAATTTTATTTTTCTGCAACTTCTTGACCCCTATCTTGAACTTTCACATCATGTTCTTCTTTGAGTTTCTGATATCTATGGCAAAGCCTGGTAGTCACTTGTAGCATTAGCCAGTGAGTGTGAGATGGACATATATTGTATAAGAATCAATACATGAGTGAATAGCATCAAATGAAAGCTGATTAACTTAGAAGTACAGATATGGAAAGTAGCAGCTCCTGTGGGGTAGGGGAAGCCTTTTCCTGAACCTGAATGATTTGGAAAACCTAAATCTTATTCACAAGTGCTAAATTCCACTGGGTTAAATTACTACATCTTCATATGGAACCTTTGCCAAAAAGTAAACTTAAACATAATCAATAAATATGGTACCCTAAAAAGACCAAACAATGAACATGATTATCTGTCACTGATTAAGCTATGGAGCAGTTTGGGAGCCTTCCCAAATCTATTACATTGTGACTATGTTGTTTTCTTGGCACTGGGGATCTTTGATAATTTGTGCAGACTTGTACAGCCCATGTTTCAAGTCAGATTAGCACCATCAAGGTATACCTCCCTTGTCACTCTAAGGCCCCTTGATCACCCCCCATTAGCCCTGTACCATGTACTAATATAAGCCTGTCCAGAAGCATGAATCTAGCTTTTTAAAAATTTATTTGCAAGCAGAGAGAGAAGAAGAGAGGGAGACACACATAGAATGTGCATGCCAGGGCATCCATCCACTGCAAATGAACTCCAGATGCATGCACCACTGTGTATCTGGATTTACATGGGTACTGGGGAATCAAACCCAGGTCGTTAGTCTTTGCAGGCAAGTGCCTTAATGGATGAACCATCCATCCACTCCCAAATCTTGCTTTCTTACAGAAATCCTGAGCTGGAATGAAGTAGAACGAGCCTTTAAGGTATTTACTTTTGAGAGCCTCAAGCTCTCTGAAGTAGATGAATCAGGGAAATTAAAGCCTTCAGGAATGATGTGTGGAACAAATGCTGAGACATTCAACACCCCGTGGGATAACCCAGCCAGATTTGCTAAACAAATAAGGCATCAGTGCTTGCAGAAAATGAATTCCAAAGAAACTAAACCAGAAACAGGTATACAGCATGGAAGGGGTGAGGAATATTCTTGCATTTATGATTGTCAGCCACTCTAGTATTGTGTTAATGGACACTCTTCATACTGACTAGATATTGAAACCAAAGACAAGATAATATTCATGGATCAGAACTGGTCACAGTGTGTGCAAAACAGTGAGAGCCATGGAAATCTTCCAGATTCAGCTCAGCCCACTGCCAAGCATTCTAACTCCAATGCTGTGAAACCCTCAGATCATGGTGATACAAAGTTATCAGAACAGACCAATGTGAATACTCAGCCTTGGCCACAGCCTTTGGGTAAGTGCATGAGTAGGCACTATTGTAAGCAAGACAAAGTCCAAGTTGTATTATTTACATTTAAATGCCTTTTGCTTCAGTTTAAAAACTAATTAACATCTAAATGGCTTAGTTAAGTAAACTTTTTGTTTTGTGTTGTCTTTGTTTTTTGAAGTAGTGTTTCACTCTAGCCCACACTGACCTAGAATTTATGTACTATGTAGTATACTATGTAGTCTCAGGGTGGCTTCAAATTCATAGCAATCCTCCTCCCTCTGCCTACCAAATACTGGAATTAAAGGTGTGTGTCACCATACCTGGCTAACTTTTTACTGTTAGTTATTATTCAGTCCTCCCTTTTTAAACGTTTTCAAAATAAATCTTCAAACAGCCTATTTATTACCTGTTAGTCTACTCTTCCTATAGGAAATTTAGTGCAATGAACATAATTAAAGTTTTCACCATTAGTATTTCACGATTGCTTAATAAAATTATTTTATAATTGCCATGTAATAACAGTAAAATACCTAGAGTAGACCTTTGTACAAAACCAATATTTAGTGGCCATCCCTTCCCTTCTTCTCCCCCTCTTAGACAGGAAATTACTTTTATCCTAGAGCGTAGTAATAGATAGTGTGATGTTAGGGATTATAGAATTATTCATGATTAAACGTGTATTATGCTACCTTACACCCAGCTGCTAGGTGTCTACCTAAAATATAGTTCTATTATTTTCATGCTATGCTGATTAATCTCTGGTTGTCAATTTGGGGGAGATTTAGAGTTACCATGGAAACAACTTGTTCAACATATCTGTTACAGAATCTTAGGTAAAATTAATTGAGGTAAGAACACCACCCTAACTGTGAGCAGAGCCATTCCATGGGCCAGGACCCTGGGCTATATAAAAAGGAGAAAGCTAGATGAGTACCAGCATTCACCACTCTCTACTTCCTGCTGATGGGACAGTGTGACATCATTTTCCTCATTCTGCCATGTTTCCTCCACCATAATAAAACTTCTCCTAGAAACTGTAAGCCAAGCTATCCCATTCCTTCCATAGGCTATGTCTGGTCAGGTATTTTGCCCCAGCCATAAGAAAGTAGCTGATATACCTACTTATCATTTTCTGTGCTCCTTACTCGATACACTTTACATTCTTCTCCAGTAGCACCATACTATTTTTTTTCAAAAAATCTCTTTCTACCTTGTCCCTTTTGTTCTCTCATCTTGTACTATAGCTACACATTACCAGGCCT
This sequence comes from Jaculus jaculus, assembly GCF_020740685.1. Taxonomy (NCBI): domain Eukaryota; kingdom Metazoa; phylum Chordata; class Mammalia; order Rodentia; family Dipodidae; genus Jaculus; species Jaculus jaculus. The sequence goes on from NC_059120.1 coordinate 33,692,867, forward strand.
TGCCTCCTCTGCACAGCCTCTTCTCAATGTCTGTACCTACAATCACAATACTCACTTCCCACAATTCTCTTTTATGATTGGGTTTCAGTAGCATTCCATGAATCCTGGTTAGGCATGTCCATTAATAAAAACCTCCCTTAGCATTCCATAGTTATAACGAATGTATGCTTCTTTTATGACATTAGGTATGTCTTACTATAATCATTCATATGTCTCAGAAGCACTATAGCTTCTTGGAACTCTTAAGTATGTTTATTTAGAAATTATTAACCTGGGGGCTGGAGAGATGGCTTAGCAGTTAACGTGCTTGCCTGCAAAGCAAAAGGACCACGGTTCAATTCCCTCAGACCCACGTAAGCCAGATGCACAAGGTGGCACATGCATCTGGAGTTTGTTTGCAGTGGCAGGAGGCCTTGATGTGCCCATTCTCTCTCTCTCTCCTTCTCTCTCTCCCCATTCCTCCCTCTCTCTCAAATTAAAATTTAAAAAAAAAGAAATTATTAACCTAATGAGCTAGAGAGATGGCTCAGCAGTTAAGGTGCTTGCTTGCAAAGCCTAAGTATACATGTTCCACTTTCCAGATCCCATGTAAGCCATACACACAAGATGATGTAAGCACAAGGTTGCACATGCACACAAGGTGGCACATGTGCCTGGAGTTCAATTACAGTGGCTGGAGACCCTGATGGGCCAATTCTCTCTCTCCCTTCCCCCATCTCTTGTTCTCATTCTTTATATTTAAAAAAGCCAGTCTTTTGGGCTTGCCTCAAAAAAAAATGAAAAATAAAACTATTAACCTGAGCCTGGGAAGATAGCTCAGTGGTTAAAGACAACTTACTCCACAACCCTGCCAAACCTTGATGAGAATTCAGAGCTTCAGCACTCACAAAGAAAGCCACGTGCAAAATAGCCCATGTAACTGTAATCCCAATCCTTTTATGGTAATGGGAGGTGGAGTTAGGAGAATCCTGAAGCTATATTGGCATTCTCACTGGCAAAATAACAAGAGACCATGTTTCAAAAAAGTAGAAGGAGAATAACAAAACCCTAAGGTTGTCCTCTGACCTCGACACATGTGTCATGGCATATGCATAGCCATACACATGCACATACATTAAACAAACATGCACACATACAAATAAAAACTTATTAACCTAAGAACCCTATACTGGCTTGGCAGTGATTTTGTCACATGCTGACCCTTGTGCTACTTTTGTTTTCTTTTGTTTCATCCTTCCCAAGAGCAGGTGTTCCCTGAGTAAACTTTCTATGTCCTCAGTAAAATTACCTTCTTTAATAGCCTAACACACACACATGCACACCACATACATGTACACACACATATGTGCACACACTACACACATGTGCACACACATGCACACACTCGCATCCAGAATGACTGAACCTAGGTTATTCATAATACATCCTGTGAGAATGCAATCACATGACAATGAGGTCACTTTGCATTAGTAGCATTAGTATGGAACTAGAACTGAGAGAAGGAGGGCCTGAGATGATTGTTTTTCTTTTGGCTTGTTTTTCTTTAAGGCAGCTGTTATAGACCTTTCTTTCCTCAGGCAACTTTTGCCACCTGGTGGTCAAACCACATAAACTGGATAGTGATGATGACTAAGAATAACTCCCTACATTCTCAGGGCTGAAAATGCTTCTGTGGACAATGGATAGGCTAAGCGAGATTGAAGGCAGATCACATAGCCCTTGGTGCTTCTCCATTGTGAATGTAGAGTCATATCCAGGAGTCACTGTATCTGAGTAGAGAAGGGCAACTGAGTCTGGTGTCTCTCTAGCTCTTGCACATAAAGGAATGTTGGTGTCAATCTTAAACTTTCCCCCTAACTCTATAGATCAAAAGCACCCACTTTAATTTTCTTTAAACAAAGCAGGAGGGTTGAGGATTTAGCTCAGTGGGTGAGCACTTGCCTAGTAAGCACAAGGCCCTGGGTTTGGTCCTCGGCATGAAAAGAAAATCACAAAAAGACCCCCTCACCCTATCCCCCAAAAAAGCAAAGGAACTAACAAAGCAAAAATCACTCATGTATTTCCTGCATACTCATTTTTTGCATCAAGTGCATTTATATGCCTGTTTCTAGACATAAAGGGCTGAATAATTGTGTTTTCCTTAACCAAACACTGGGTTTCCATCTGAGACTGTTTTTGAACTTGACAGGGCCTATTGGATATTTATGAAAAACCTGAGAGTTGATAACCATGAGGCTATAGGTTTAGATGTGCCCTTTTTGCTTGTTGGGTGTTTTTTTAATAAAGTAACTGCTTTGCAGAGGGATCTTGTTATCTCTAAAGTAAAACAGATTAGGAAAAGCTGGTTTTCAAAGGGAAGAGAAAGCATCCATTTCCAGATGTGTCAAAAACTACTGAATCACACTGTCAAAGGGTTCTGCGGTTGAAAGCAGAAATCAGAGAGAAAGAAAAAATGAGTTTGACTAGAGTATTAAATAAAGAGTTCAATTTAGTATTAGAATGTTCTCTCCTTTGACAAAATAACTGATGGATAATTTCTTAGAACATATTTTCTAAACTGGAGAGTTTTTTTTTACAGGGTCCTTAGATCCAAGAGGGAATATCAAATCTCCAGGAAATCTGGCAGACCACAGAATAGAATAATTTTTATTCCACAGATTTCATATCAATTGCTTCAAGGACACAGGAGACATGATGGTCTATTTAGAGCTATAGTTGACTTGAGTTTTGTCTTAAATTGATATATTTATATAAATGCTGAACTGAATTTGCTTTATAGTTTTACTCCAACTCAAAACAAAACATTCACACTATCACCTTCAACAGCCCAAGGGAAAATGGAACTAGCATTGAAAATGTAAGTAGCTATGCTCTGGAGGAAAAACCATTCAGCTGACCTTGGTAGGCATAACTAGCTTCTTCCTTCTATAATTGCAAATATGGGTCTCTTTTGCAAGAATGAACAGTTAAATCTTAAGCTTAATTCCAAATCAGCCCTTGTTATCATTTTGTCTATGTTTTTACTCTCTCTCATTTCTACTTTCAATATGTGGTATATATTTGCCTCATTCAATCAAAAGAAAAAGTTACCAAGTGCTGGATCTTAGGAGGTAGTGAGAAAAACAAGTAAACATTCCTATTCTTCAAAGAAAAAAGATCATAAACAAATAGAAACTGTCACTTATAAATGCTATGAGTGAGATGAAGCAGAGTATGAGTCAGAAGCTGTTGAGAAGATGGCAAGTGTTTGAAGCAGGTGAATATCTAAGAACAAAGCTTGAAGACTAAGGGAAAGCAAGCAGAAAACCATTGACACACACAAACTAACCAGCCTGTCTGCTGTGGAAGAGCATGGAGACTGGAGGGGGTGATTTGAGAGAGTTGGGCTGCAGATATTTAACCACAGCTTTATGGGATGTGATCTGCAGTAACTCTAAGCTGAAAAGAAGTCAGGGAGACTTAATAGTTTAGTGACACGAAAGTACATTCCCACATGACCCCTCTCACATGTACTCCACTTCTTTGGCCAAAATTGGTAGGCAAGATTTCTACCACTAAACCACCCATTCTTTCATCAAATTGGAAAAAGACTCAATTTATAATTTGTCAACTTCTCTCTTAGACAATCACAATCAGTAAGACATTTCTAGTAAGTATGTCTATGTAAACTTGTATATCTTGGGGCTCTTTTTCCCTATTGATGCAGAAATCAGGAGTGCAAATCTGATCTCTTTAGATCTGTTCATATGAATGTTACTTTATAGCCAAGGATGTCACAATCCCAATCATCTTAGCACTTTTTGGTCACAAGGAGAGCTGATGTGCATGACTCAAAGAAGCTCATGGCATGGTACATTGGGATCTGACTACTTTATTCACTCATTCATTCATTTATGTTGTATGTAGGAATATGTGTGCAAACGTGTGTGCATGTGGATGCCAGAGGTTGACATTGGGTGTATTTCTTCATCACTCTCCTCTTTAGTTTATGGAACCAGGCTCTCTCACTTGAGGCCAGAGCCCTCCCATTCAACTGGTTTAGACAGCCAGCTTGCCCCAAGGAGCCCCAGCTTCTGCCTCCTTGAACTCCCACCCTTATTCTTGTTCAGCAACTTCTTTATCCCATCAGCCATTTCCCCAGCCCAGATACATTGTTTTTTTTTTAATTTTTTGTTTATTTTTATTTATTTATTTGAGAGTGACAGACAGAGAAAGAGGGAGAGAGAAAGAGAGAGAGAGAGAGAGAGAGTGAGAATGGGCACGCCAGGGCCTCCAGCCACTGCAAATGAACTCCAGACACATGCACCCCCTTGTGCATCTGGCTAACATGGGTCCTAGGGAATTGAGCCTCAAACCGGGGTCTTTAGGCTTCACAGGCAAGCGCTTAACCACTGAGCCATCTCTTCAGCCCTACATTGTTTATTGAACTAAGTTTTGTGAAATGCCATCTATAAATCTGAAGGTGTTCATTAAATAATTTATTCAAAAATGCTTGATGAATACAAGAAGAGCTCAACAGAATTGGGAAATATTGTTCCTTTCCAATAGGTGAGTTTACCTGGTGGTTTTGCTACCAACACATCCCCTACCCCTGCCCTAGTCTGCTGTTCACCAGTAAATCCCCAAGAAATTGGAAAGGCAGTGTCATGGTCATCAGTATGAGATGAACAGCATGTTCAAATCAGTTAATTTAGTTTAGTCAGCAAATATTTGCAATTTGTGAAGTCAGAGATGCACATTGAGAATTGAACTGTGCTGTGCCTGAAAGCAAGATGGCTGCTATGATTCAGTGCACTTCAAGTAGGAAGTAGGTCCTTTTCCTTTCCAAGAGTTTAGGATAAACTCTAAGTAGGCATTGATTTAGAATTATTGACACAAACACCTTTTTGGAGGCACAAAACATGCCTTTCAGGAATTACCTTTTCAGCACAGAAACATAGATCATATGGGCAAGAAAAGGTCCAGTGCTGAGCAAAAGCAAGAACAAAGCCTAAGCACAGCCGCATGCTGGTGTCTTTGATTTGCAGAGCAGACCACGGACACTGAGATCAAAGATGAAGCAGTCACAAAGCATGATTCTCTTGAAAAGGTAAGGAATTACTTTCCTAAGAGCACAGAAGACAAGCAGGATGATCTGAGCAAACCCTGACCAGACTGAGGAAAGAGAGTAGGGGGAGGGAGAGAGGGATTCTTAAAAGGAAACTACTGGTGTAAAGAGAAATGGATGATTCAGACATGTCCATACCTCCTCCAACTGGAGAGAAAAGAGTTAATTTACTAGTCCAGCCATCTGAAGCAAAACTTCCCCACTCCCTGCTCCTCTCTAGACAGTGTGGCTTGGCAACCTCACAAACACCTGCTGACCATACAGTCATGTAGAACTAACGTTGTCTTGAAGTAAGTTCAGAAAACCTGCCTATAATTGCTAACAGGACTCAGAAGAGTATAACCTAACAATAAAAATATTTAGATTATGTTGCACATAAAAAAAACAGTCAAAGGCATATTCTTTCTGGCAGCAGCTCTCCTAAAATGTTGCCATATGGATGGATACATATGCAGATCTCCCCAATTAAATGAAGTGCATGCTGGTGAGCTGAAAGAGTCAAGAGGGCTCCATGTGGAGTTAAACAAATTAGAGCTGAAACTGTGTTCCTATGATTGTTTTTAGAAACCCAAGAAGACAGTGGTGGAAGCAGAATTAGATGACATAAGGAAGACACAGCAGCGCAGTCTAGTGGACTGGAGTTTCACTGAACACTTTCAGCCAAAAGTCCTGCTTCAGGTATTTATGGGCTGTGATTCTCCATGAGACAAGTGGGTAGGTCTGGGGAGTCAGGCTGTGGTTTAGAACAGTTCACTTGTAGGTCACCCTTTCAGATAGAGTTCAGACCGATACTCACATTTACTTCAGCCATAAAATAAGTTCATTCCTAAATTCAGCATGCGTTCCAAGGAAACCTCCAAAACAGCTTAAATACACTTTCCAAGAGAATGTTTCTATAAAATATTGTAAGAAATAAAATTAAAAGCCTACTGTATGTGTTTTCTAGAAGACAACGAGGCTTTAATAGATACATCCCCATTTTTTCCCAAAGACTTCCATTCTACTTGGTTTTTATTAGATTTCATAGTATCCCATGCTTCAGTTAGCCAGTTACTAGAAGCTGTAATACTAACATTTACTGAGCAGTCCTTCAGGATGGTGACTACAATATGAAATATGCATGTTCCTCACAGGAACCCTATGACATAGACAGTGTTTAGTTACTAGAAACTGGAGTATTTTGACCAAAAGTGATTTTTGCCTAAAGTCACAAAGCTGCTAAGTGAGAAGCAGAAAATAAACCCAGGAAATTTGGATTAAATGTACATGTTTGACTATTTACAAAAATAACAAGAAACCCTAAAACTAACTTCCTTTGTTGTTTCTAGATTATACAAAAACTATGCTCTTTAAATTTTGACTTTTAATTTTTATCAGCTTTAAATTCACATGCTTTTCAAATATTTTTGGTTATTTATTTTGGAAAAAAGAGAAAGTATGGACATGCCAGGGCCTTTTCCCACTGCAAACGAACTTCCAACCAATGCACTACTTTGTGCATATGACTTTATGTGGGTATTAGGAAATTGAATCTGGGTTGGCAAGCTTTGTAAGCAAGCACCTTTAACCACTGAACCATCTCCTCCCGCCCATAAATTCACATATTTTTAAAGCCAGAAAATTCTACAGTCTTAAGTAAAAACAGCAGCTTTCCAACTCCTTCCCAATTTCAGTTGTGGAACAGATAATCCTCAGCAATAAAAAAGAAAAAAAAGCAATTCAAAAGAAAAGAAAGTTTCAGATAAGGGGAACTGAATATAAATGGAGAGAGTAGTGTGGATAAGACCACAATGATAGGACCAGAGCTGAGTGGAAGTTCAGTATATACTGACAAGGTAACAGCACAATAAACCTCAGTGTCCATCATGCTTGCATTTACTGAGAGGAGATTTAATCTACAGTCAGGAGTTTAGGGATAAATTGGTGATACAGACATAGTAAACTAAACCAATGGGGAAAAGGCAAGTATAATGTCCAGGAAAAATAAAAATACACATAATCATAGCAATTACCATGCTTTAATTCCCAGAGTTACAAAATCTTCAATGTATTTCTAAATAACAAATGGATTTTGTTTAGTTTAAATATGGTGCACCATTATCAATTGAATCTTGTTTGAAAACAAGCTATGTTCACTCACATCCATTGTGCACATGTACACACACACTGTACACACACACACACACACACACACACACACACACACACAACACACACCCTACATTCATCATAGCAGTCTATTCTCTGTTGCTGTTAAATATATTGTCATTTCAGTTGGATCAATATTTGGTTCTTATTTGACTTTGGTTTATAAAGTGCTATTTCCATTTTTTAAACTGCATAGTATGCAATCAAATGCTCTACCACTGAGCTATACCCTCTAAATTATACTGTCTTTATATCATTACATTTTATTTGTATTATTACATTGTGTTAGTATTTCCTTTTGTTTTAGCTGGCCTTGTTTCCCTTTTCCCCATTTGATTAGCTTACCGTGCATTTGTCATGAATTCATCTCTAAAGCCATTATCATTGAGTAAATTATTCTGGCGGTACTCATTATCTCTCTTTCCAAGAAGACACTCTATCTTCCTCATCTAGTGACTTCTTTCTTTCAAGATACTCTTTTTGGCATATGACCATTTCTTCCCTTAGCCTCCTTACTCAAGTTGTATGGCATGCAAATTTCTCCAACACTGGGCATTTTAAACATAATTTCCTCTTGCAGTGACTGACAGTATGGCTTTATATAAAATGCTAATATAAAAAATTTCTTTTAAAATTTTAAAGTCATTCCTCCATAATCATAGCTTCCCAGATTTTCTTAAGAAATATCAAGCAAGTTCAGATTCCTGATCAGCTGCCTTCTTCTCTCTGGAATCTTGTAAGAATTCTTGGGCTAGGTAGATGGCAGAGTGGATAAAGTGCTTGCCATTCAACTCTGGCTCTGAGCCTTAGACCCCCACAGAACTGCACAAAAGCCATAAGCTATGGTAGCTTCTGTGATCCAAGTATGCACTCACTGGAGGAAGCTGGAGAATTTTCCAGAAGCTAGTAAACAGACTATTGAAGATCTAGAGACCTTACCTCAAGAGGTGTAGGACCAGGACTAACCAAGTTGTCCTCTGCCCTCCATACACACACTGTGGTACAAGTGCACCTGCACTCCACACATGAACATACACACACCAATCAAATAAAACAAAAATATATTCTTTTTAAAAAAGCTTCTTTCTGTTCTGAGTGTTCTGATAATGTGCCCTGGTGTGATTCTCTTTCCATGTATGGTTCTGGTGAGCCCAGTACAATTTTAAGCTTCCTGTCTTTATATCCTGGGAAATGTTCTACAGTCATTTCTGTGACAATTCCCAGTCTAGACCTGCACTGACTATTGTGGTGACCCACTAGTCACATGATAGTCTACATGTAGCTATAGGTAGTAAGCTCACTGGATTTCAAAGACTTAGAATTAAAAAACAATGTATTTCATTAATATGGTTTGTATTTACTACGTGTTGAAATGATATTTTAATATATTTAGACAAAAATATATAATTATCATTAATTTTACCTGACCCTTTTCCATTTTTAACCTGTAAAAGCTATAAAATTTAGAATGATATATGCAGCTCACATTTGTGACTCAGTTTATATTTGTGATTTGGACAATTCCTCAATTTTCTTTCTTTCTGGAGTTTACTATTTCCCCAGTAGTATCTAGAGTCCCCCATTCTTAGAACCCTCCCCTCACGTACTAGAGACAGACATCCTCTCCTCCTCTGCAGCGGAGATGGGCTGACAACCCCCTGGCAATGCTGGGCTGCCCAGGGCACCTGGGAGATCTTATGACATCTTTTGGTGCTCAGTAACTGCTATCCTCATCTTCTACCACAATATCCTCCTGTCAGCCTGCTTTGGTTATTGAATCCTCTGTATTTCCGATATTTCATCTCAACTTAGAATGTATTACCTTAATTCTAATTATCCATCTCATTCATTTTTGTTTTCGCAGAACAGAATGTCTGACATATAATATGTACTCAATCTAGCATTTTTTCTACACGGCCATCCATTTTAATTCTTAATAAAAATAATTATGCAACAAACAATATTAATGCAAAATAAAGGGCAAAAGCTATTTAGTAAAAAGAAAATATAATGTGAATGCTTTTCCAACACTAACTGAAAGCAGCTGTGGCTCTTAGAATCCGAGCAGTGTATTCCACCATAGCCGAGTAACAATACAAGGCTCTTAAGAGAAGGAAGAATAATGATCACCATAAACAAACATTTGTTTTCAGGGTTACAGCTTCAGAGGAATTTTCCCTTCAAGGAAAGTCAGTAAGTAATACACAGTACCCTCCATAGTCAATAAGTAACAGATAGCACCCTACATAGCAATTGTATTTTCATTGCGGAGATATTCACCACATGTATGTTTTGAGTATTGGCTCTCAAGAAACAGATGCTAACATTTAAGTGCCACCCCATAAAGATATTCATCCAGGGGACTAGATTGGGGAAGTAAATGTATTATTTTGGTTATAGTACCAGTGTAGAAATGAAAACAAAACTAAAACAGCCCTTCCCTAACATGATATACAATTTCATGCCTTGAGATCATTTATATGATAGAGAAGCTAAAGCTACTTATATCGGATTGATATTGAAAACACAAACAAAATACAAGCCCACAGCTGTCCACTTCATTTTCCTAAGAGCAATGTCTTTGTTGATCGACACTGAAAGGAAACAGGATAAGCAGCTGCTCCCTGCACCCTTCTTCCAGGAGTTATCATTGCTATGTATGTTGAAGGGCTACATTTTTATAAAGGCCAGAGTAGATGAGCAAACAGCAAAAGGTATGTATTAAAAACCACCCACCCATCTCACCATACTGCACACAACACCCTGCAGAGAATAGGATGGAAAATTCAGAGCTCTGGCACCACAGTTTACAATCTGCTTTTAGGAAAGCTTTTCATTATCTCCCAACCCCAGCTTATGCTGAGAAATGAGGCTTCTAATACTTTGAAATAGGAAAAATTATCTAAGCTATTATGTTAATCTGCTCACTTTGCCACAGCAAAATACTGAAGGCTGGGTATCTTAAAACATAAAAATTTATTTTCTCAGAGTTGTAGAGGCAGGCAAGCAGTATCCAGGCATGCACATCCATTGGTATGATGAGAACTCACTTCCTGCCTTGCTGAGGTCTCACACTGCAGAGAAAAGGGAGGAGGAACAAGCTCTCTAATGTCTCTTCTTATAAGAGCAGTGATGCTATCATGGAGGCCCCACCCTCAGTACATCATCTAAACATAACTCCCCAAATCCCAGTGCCAAAAACTGTCACACACTAGGGTTTAGAGTGTTAACATGTAAATTTGGAGCAGGTGGGACAAAATTTAGTCAGTTTAGTTCATAACAGCTATTTATCTGATAAAATTAAGTGATCTATGTAGAGTCATGGGAAAATGTTAGATAAATAACTGCTTAATTATTATCTACCAACATTCATGAAGAACATGTTTAGTAAGTGTGTCTATTCCTGGGTTCTATTTTTATATGAGTTATTTAAATGGTCTACAATATGTACATATTTGTTAGTTCATTTTCTAGTAATTAGGAAAGAATGTTTTGGGAAATCAAAGTTCACTAATAATGTAGAAATTAGGATAATATAAAAAGAGGTCATGGGCTGGAGAGATGGCTTAGCGGTTAAGCGCTTGCCTGTGAAGCCTAAGGATCCGGGTTCGAGGCTTGGTTCCCCAGGTCCCACGTTAGCCAGATGCACAAGGGGGCGCATGCGTCTGGAGTTCGTTTGCAGTGGCTGGAGGCCCTGGCGCGCCCATTCTTTCTCTCTCCTTCTATCTGTCTCTCTCTCTGTGTCTGTCGCTCTCAAATAAATAAATAAATAAATAATTTTTAAAAAAGAGGTCAGTGATATTCCCTGAGCTATAGACATTTCTCTTGGTGAAGAAACAACTCAACAGTTCAGTTCTTCTGATTTTCAGGTTCTTCAAGAAGCCCATCAGCAATATCAGTGTGTTGACTCCTATTACCACACCCAGGACAACTCCTTGCTGTTAGTTTTTCATAACCCCATGAACACACAACGCCTGCATTGTAAATACTGGAATATTGCTTTGCACTCCAATGTTGGATTCAGGTAATGTAGGTAGCTCAGCTAATTAAATAATAGGTTGAGTTAGCTATTTGCATTTCATTTTCTTAGCCTAAAGTCAGTGTTGTTCAACACAATGAACACATTTATATGAATACTGCCAGAGATTCAAATGAGCTCACAAAACCATGCCGTGTGTGCTTTGCTAGATATGGAAGCTATGCCACTGAAAATTAACAGTATATTTTTACTTCATTGTGCCTAGTAGGAATGTCAGTAAATTATACTTTATTCACTTGGATTTCAATAAGATTGCTTTGAAATATTTCAAGTACTAAGTACAAAACATTTTGAATGCTAATTGGGAGTAACTCCTGGGAAAGATTTACAAGCAGGCCAACTGGGTGATTATCCAAATAAAAAGTTGAGTTTCCAGGACTAGAAAGATGGCTCAGTAGTTAAGGCACTTGCTTGCAAAACCTAAGGACCAGAATTTGATTCCCCAGTACCCATGTAAAACCACATACACAAAATAGTGCATGCATCTGGAATTCGTATGCACCATTAGGAGGCCCGGGTGTACCCATATCTCTCTTTTCCTCTCTTTCTCTCCCTCTCTTTGCTTGCTAATATATAAATAAAAATATGCTTTTGAGTTTCCAACCAACAGAACTCTAACAATCATTGATATATTCTTATTCTCAGAGTTGTGTTGTTATTTTCTACTTGCTTAGAACTTGTTCTCTCTCCTCATTAACAACAATGGCATTTCATTACTTTTTCAGTCAGGTTTAGTATATACTCAGCACCTGCTTTTGTATTACACAGATTTAGTCCTAAGGTACACAAAACAACAATTGAACTGTACTTGCATAATAACTGGAGGAAAAATTGCATACATACACAAAAATATATTCACTTGAAGGTCATAGGATTATTTTTTTACTTAAGGGATATAGTAGTATTTATTTAAATAAGTCTATTTCTCTTTTTATTTTCATTGTCACTAATTACATGTTTCATTTCTTTTCTGGTGTCACTTGACGACTAGGACCTCCAAATGTAACTTTTAGAGAGCATTTTTATTGTGCTGTAAAAGTATTTTGAATATTCAATAGATAAGAAGTTATGTAAATATCCCTCATCAGTTTAAAAATGCTACTAGTTTGCTTTGGCAGTTTCACCATTCACATTTTTCTTGAGTTAAAGAAATCCTAAATTTTATCAAAAAATACTTTTAAAATATTTTAGTGTTGAACTAAACTTGCATTTCTATGATAAAACAAATTTTCATTGTGTTATCATTACTTAGCTTATATCATGTAGGATATTTGGCCCTCTTGTTCATGGACAAGACAGCTGTAATTTCCCTTCTTTAAATATTCCTATTTGGGGGCTAAAGAGATGGCTCAGCAGTTAAGGCACTTGCCTAAAAAGCCTAAGGACCCAGGTTTGACTCCCCAGGACCCACATAAGCCAGATGCACAAGGTGGCACATGTGACTTGAGTTTGTTTGCAGTGGCTAGAGGCACTGGTGTGCCCATTCTCTCTCTATCTGCCTCTCTCTCTCTCTCCCTCTCTCTAAACAAAAATAAATAAAATATTGAAAAGTATTCCTATTTGGTTATACTGCTGAGATTATAGTACCCTCATAAATTAACTGGGGAATGATTTCCCTGTTTGTTTGTACTTGTTATTTTCTGCAGAGTTTTAAAAGATCCTGTTATATTTTTACTTAGTGGTTGATACTTGCAGGTAAAAACATCTAGACCTGGAGAAATGTTTAACTACTGATTCAAAGTCTGTCGTGGACATTCACACCTTCAAGTTTTCCATCTGATTTGCAAATTAGGTTTTGCAGACTGGGCATGGTGGCTTATGCCTATAATCTGAAGAAGTTGAGGCAGGAAGATTGCCATGAATTCGAAGCCAGGCTGGGCTGCATACAGACCCTATCTCAAAAAAAGTTAAGATAGAGCTGTAGAGATGGCTTAGTGGTTAAGCACTTACCTGTGAAGCCTAAGAACCCCAGTTCGAGGCTCGATTCCCCAGGTCCCACATTAGCCAGATGCACAAGGGGGCACATGCATTTGGAGTTATAAAATATAAGCTGAGCAGAGTGGCTCAGGCCTTAAAAAAAAATGGTCATGATATTCATGATCTCACAGTGGCTAACAAATACCGACTAGTTAGAGTCAAGTCTGTGGCACACATCTTTAATCCCAGCACTTGGCAGATAGTTTGAGACCAGCCTGAGACTGCATAGTGAATTCCAGGTCAGCCTAAACTAGAGCAATACCCTACCTCAAAAAAAAAAAAAAAAAAAAAAAACTAGTTAGAAAGAAGAGATTCAGTGGAGGTGGGCTTGGAAGGGAAAAAAGGGAAAGTGGTGGAAAAGAATTATATCATTGTCTATATTTATAGTGGTTGTTAATAAAATGTTATTTTAAAGGGCATCTATATTTTTTATCAAGCAATATGGTCTTTAAGTAAAAACAGCCATAAGAGACAAAGGAGTCAGTTTATCAAGACAATATAATGAGCACACAATTATTAACAGAACTAAAAGGAGAAATAGTATAAAATAATGTTGGTGAGTTAACTTTTAACACTGAATACATTAATAAATAGCATATGTAAATGTTACTGCAGGTCCTAACAATACATAGAACATTCTATTCAATGGTAATAGAACAGATGGATTTTTCTGAAGTGCACATGAGACTTTTTACAGAACAGACTATATTTATATTAAACCACTTAACAAGACTTAATAAGTTTAAGAATATTAAAATTATATCAAGCACATTTTCAGCCACTGTGATATGAAACGAAAGATTAATTAAAAGAAAAATCAGAGAATGTATACTATATGAAAACTGAAACAAACTTAAAAATGACTTGAGCCTGGTATGGTGGCATATGCCTTTAATCCCAGCACTCGGAAGGGAGAGATAGGAGAGTTGCCATGAATTCAAGGCTACCCTGAGAATAGAGTGCATTTCAGGTCAGCCCGAGCTAGAGTAAGACCCTACTTCAAAAAAACAAAAACAAAAACAAAAATGTCGTGAGATAAAATTGGAAACAGCATAGCAATTCTATGGGATATGAGGAAACAATTCTAACAGCAGGAAGTTCATTGCAATAAGAAGCTACATGAAGAGAACAATTGCACATGTGTTAACTGACTGGACAACTGGAGCTCCAGAAACCTCTAATTTCACATCTTAAGGAACTTAACAAGGAAGGACAAACTAAGGCCAAAGTCCACAGAGAAAGGAAACAACAAAAATAAAGAGAAGCAAGGTGCAGCAAACAGCTTCAGATTTGCTGCAATGAACTTCCAGACCAAGCACAGTAATGGAGGAAAGGATTTATTGAAGTATACAGGTCTAGGGGAAATTCCATAATGGCAGAAGAAGCTGTTGCTTTCACAGGACCAAGCAGAAAGAGAGAAGACAAGCCAAAAGCCACATAGCACAGCACACTTTATATCTTTAGATTGAAATCTCAAACCCACCACCACACCTTAAGATCTGCCCAGGGAAACTGCCTCCAGCCAGGTGGCTGCAGATTCAAACTACAAAGTAATAAAACACTTAATATATTGAGGGCCATCTATTCCAACTACCACATTCTGCTCCGGGCCCCCAATAGATTCATAACCATCACACATTGTAAATTCTATTCAGTTCAATTCAAAGGTCCCACAGTCTTGACCAATTTAAGATAGTAAGTCCTCTAAAAAACAATTTCAATATATAAAGGCACAGAGTAAAAATTTTCAACTGGCATAACGCATAGCAGAGAGACTAAAACAATGCAAATTCAACCACAGTCAAACAAACATGAAACTTCTGCAGTTCAAGTCCAATACAACCAGAGACTGACAGCCTCCAGATTTTCCAATTCCACCCCTCCAGCTGGGCAGAGTAGACAGGGAACACTTCCATCCCGGGCCAACAGTGTGTTCTATGGTAGCCCTTGCATAGTCCTGGTATCCAAAACACATTTAGGTCTTCATGCAAACCATGGTCCATCTTCCAAAGGCCTTTTCAGCCTATCGGGCATCAGTCCCTGCCTCATGCCACATCTCAGCAGCAGCTCCTGGAACCGTGTGCAACTCACAACCACTCCTCAAATTTTTCATGCTTCTGAAACCAATATCAGGTGTGCAGGACACAGCAATATTCTTAATTTAGGGATGAAATAAATCATAGCCTTGAAAATCAAGTTCCTTCTCCAATCAATTCTTTCCAAAAGAGTTTGCATTTCTATGATAGTCCTTCCTCAGACATCCTTTCCATGTTTTAATGTAAAGCAGTTGGACCATCTTCCTTAAGATTGCCAATGCAGTTGACAATAGCAGGTTCAGTAACCTAAAACCAGTCTCAGTGCCTGTAGTTTTAACTTGCTTGAGGTTTTCCAACTTAAAATCTTAAATCTGTCAGTCCAATCTCTTTAGCCAAGCACAGCAGTCCACAACAAATTTAGCCTTGATCAATTTAGCCTGGGCAGCAGAACACAACCAACCCTTATGTCAGTATCCCGGTTCCAACAAAGTCCTCTGTAGTCTTTCCTTCCCCTTAGAAAGCTCATAAGCCAAGCTTCAAACTTCAATACTGTCTGCATTTAACATTATCAAACTCTTATCAGAATAGTCCATAAAACTTAGCTTACCACTCCAGAAGGCATCTTTAGTTGTAAGCACCAAGTGCATGCCCATTCCTCCAAAACAAAGGTTCTAAAAGACCAACATCCACATGGTCAGGTATATCTCAGCCCACTCCTTAGTACCAACTTCTGTTGCTGAGATGAACTTCTAGACCAAGCACAGCTATGGACAAAGGGATTTATTGAAGTTTACAGATCCAGGGAGGTTCCATAATGGCAGAAGAAGCTGGCCTGCTTTCATAGGACAAAGTAGAGAGAGAAGACAAGCCAAAAGCCACACAGCACAGCACACTTTGCATATCTTTACATTGAAATTTCAAACCTACCACCACACCTTGAAATCCACTCAGTAAAACCACCTCCAGCCAGGTGGCTACAGATGCAAACCACAAAGTAATAAAACACTGAATATATTATGGGCCATCTATTCAAACTACCACACAAGGGGACTTCCAGGTAAGTCGTAGTGGCTATGCCAAAGTAGCCTAGGTGGAGAATAAGTAATAAAATAGCAAAATATACTCTTCTACCAAAAGGTGAAGGTGTGTAAAGGAATTATCAACAACAGCAGAGAAACAAAACAGACCCAGAACTTCTATCCAGCAGGAAACCAGCTAAAAGCAACTCCTGCCATAGCACAGGGGAGGGGGAGGGCAATTTGTGCACCTGACAGACCTGCTACTTTCCAGTGTTGCAGAAGCAGAAGCCAGGTGAAGATAGTTTTCACTCACATCAGCCTCATTGAAAAGTCAAGAAACCGGAAAGAGAAGACAGCAGGGACCAGCTGAGCAGCTGCTGAAGGAGATCACAAATGGAATCAGCTGAGCAGATCTAGTACAACTCCAAGCATCCTGCACAGCCTCCCCTCTCACAACCTCCAGTGCCACAAACCACTGGAGAACTCATTCACCACCCAGCCACACAGCATCCAGCACATCTGATAAGAACACCAGATCCAGTGACCCAAGCAGCCTAACTAATTCCACAGTGCAACAAAGAGGGACCAAGGTGGACATACAGAATTCCAAAAAGTAACAGGGCCTACTTACACAAAACCAGGTACATAACCCTGTGCTGGAAGTGCTAATCTCACCTCCCATGTCATGGCAGATTATCTATTATATTTGATTGGTATATTCTTTATCAGGATTACCACTCTCAAATAAGCTATATTTTAGTGTTGACTATTTAAATTTCCTGATTTATAGGGCCTTTTTCTTCTCCTTCTGTCATTACTGGGGACAGTATCTCACTCAGCCCCAGGCTAACCTGGAACCAGAGTTACATAGCTAAGAAAGCTACAGATAATTAGAAAAGCCAAGCATCAAATTAACACAAGATGCAAAAGTCTCTACATTATAGTACAAGAAACGCGAAAAACTCAAGGCAATACAATTCCACCAAAAATTTTAACTCCATAAGAAATGACCTCCAGTGAGACTATGTTAGATGAAATGCCTGGCAAAGATTTCAAAAAAAGAAATGATTATATCTATGCTCAAAGAAATCAAAGTAATCAAACAAGAAAACAAGCTGCTGAAGGAATCCCAAGAGAACACAGGAAACCAACTTAATGAAATAAGGATATCAATACAAGACATGAATAACAAAATAGAAAAAATTTAAAAATACCAATCACACACACCAGAAATGAAAAACAGAGTAAGTCAAGTAGAAAACTCTGTAGAAAATCTCACCAGCAGAAGGGATAAAGGAGAGGACAGAATATATGAACTAGATGACCAGGTAAAAGATCTAATACAGTCCAACAAAGAGAAAGACAACTAAGGCATGAATGGAAATTTCAAGACACTTAGGACACTATGAAGAGATCAAACATAAGCATCCAGAGCATAGTAGAAGGAGAAGAATTTTACTCCAAAGGCAAAATAGGAGTACAGTTCAAAACATACATGTACCTAACATGGGGGATCCCAATTTTATCAAACAAACATTATTAAAATTAAAGCCACAGGTAACACCACACACAATTGTAGTGGGTGACTTCAATACCTAACTCTCATCAATTAACAGGTCATCCCAGCAAAAGGTAAATAGAAGGCATCTGGATTAAATGAGGTCCTAGGACAAATAGACCTAATAGATGTCAATAGGACATTTCATCCAAATGCTGCAAAATACACATTCTTTTCAGCAGCACATGGAATATTCTCTACAATAGACCATATATTAGGTCACAAAGCAAATCTTAACAAATAAAGGAAAGTTGAAATAATTCCTTGCACTCTATCTGATCACAGTGGGATTAAACTATGAATCAACAGTAAGAAAAGCTATACAGCATACAAAAAATCATGGAAAATAAACAGTATGCTATTAAATGGCAAATGGGTCAATGAACAAATCAAGGAGAAGGTTTTAATAATTATATAATCAAATTATAATGAGAACACAATATACCAAAACCTTTGGGATACAATGAAGGCAGTCTTAAAAGGGAAAGTTATGGCTTTAAGTGCCTATATTAAGAACTTAGAGGGCTGGAGAGATACCTTAGCAGTTAAGGTGCTTGCCTGCCAAACCTAAGGACTCGTGTTTGATTCTCCAGGTCCTACATAAGCCAAATGCACAGTGACACAAGTACACAAGGTCTCACATGCACACAAGGGGGCTCAGAGTCTGGAATTTGATTGCAATTAATAGGGGCCCTGACATGCCAATTCTCTCTCTCTCTCTCTCTCTCTCTCTCTGTCTCATACACACACATACACACACACACACACACACACACACACACACACACACACACACACACACATTTTTAAAAAGGCAGTCTGTTGGGCTTCCCTCAAAAAAAAAAAGAAAGAAATTAGAAAGATCAAGAGTAAATAACTAATCTTTCCTTAAGGCCTTGGAAGGAGAAGAACAAGGCAAACCAAAAATCAGTAAATGGAAAGAAATAATAAAAATTAGGGCAGAGATTAATGAAAGAGAAATTTTAAAAAATAGAAAGAATCAATGAAAAAAGATTTGGTTCTTTGAACAGATACAAAAGATTAATAAACCCTTAACAAATATGACCAAAAGAAAGAAAGAAGAGACACAAATTAATAAAACTAGAGTTTAAAAAAGCACCATTATAACAGATACCAAAGAAATTCAGAAAATCATAAGGACATACTTTAAGAACATATACTCCACTAAGTTTGAAAATCTGAAAGAAATGGCTGATTTCCTTGATTTATATGACCTACTAAAATTAAATCAAGATGAGGTAAACCATTTAAATAGACCTATAATAAGTACAGAGATCTAAACAGATGTTAAAAAAAAAATCTCCCAGCTGAAGAAAGTCCAGGCTCAGGTGGGTTCACTGGCAAATTTTATCAGACCTTAATGGAAGAACTAACACCAAAGCTTCTCAAGTTTTTCCATAAAACATGAAAGAAAGGAATACTACCAAACTCCTTCTATGATGCCAGAATCATTTTTATACCAATACAAGACAAATACAGAACAAAAAAAAAAAAAGAAAATTATAAACCAATCTTCCTCAAGAGCATAGATGGAAAAATTCTGAATAAAACATTGGCAGAGGAGAGAATCATCCCGTTGCACCTCATCAGGGCCCCAACTGAAACCAAACTTGAGAAATGAGCAAGAATGCTACTTTCTTGGTGAACCTGGTACCAGCACAAGTGTGAAGGAGATGACACAGAGAACACTCAACTCCTACCAAACCAGACATCCAGAGACACAGAGGCTCCCAAGACCTCATCACTGAAGTAGACCTAAAATGAACACATCATGGCTCAGGGAAGAGGGGGCAGAAAGATTGTTAGAGCCACATGTTGGGACATTACACACAGAGACATTGCCTTTTATGCATGACTGATGGCTAACCCCACAATGCACAACTCACATTCCCCAAAAAGGAGAATCTCTGTGGGATGGGGCAGGAAGGAGGTTAATGATGGTACCAACATAGCTGTATACACACTGTGTGCATAACTAATTAAAAAAATATTAGCAAACAGAATACAAGAATATATCAAAAAGATATCCCCCCTGACCATATAGGCTTTATCCAGGAGATGCAGGAATGGTTCAAAATGCACCAACCAATGAATACAATACACAATATAAATGGACTGAAGGGAAAAACATCACATGATCATCTCAATAGATGCAAAAAAGACATTTGACAAAACCCAATATCACTCTATGGTAAAAGTCCTACAGAAACTGGGACTAGAAGAAGTGTATCTCAACATAATAAAGTCTATTTATGACAATGCTATGGCCAACATAATACTAAATGGTGAAAAACAAAGCTTTTCCACTAAAATCAGAAGTAAGACAAGGGTGTCCACTGTCCTCACTTTTATTGAATATAGTACTGGAAGTCTTGGCTATAGCCATAAGGCAAGAGACATACATAATAGAGATACAAATTGGAAAAGAAGAGATCAAATTATTATTATTTGCAGATGATATGATTCTATACATAAAAAACCCTAAAGACTCTACCAGCAAACTGTTAGAGCTGATAAACACATAGCAATGTGCAGGATACAAAGTAAACATACAGACATCTTCAATAAGTTATACTGGAAAAACAATATCTATATGTAGAAGGATGAAAATTTATCTTTATTTCTCTCCATGCACATGAATGCAGTCCACATGGATCAAATACCTTAATGTTAGACATGAAACCGAAACTTTTAGAGGTAAAAATAGGGGAAACCCTTCAACATATGTGCATATACACAATGACTTTTTGAATACAGCCCCAGTTGCTCAGGAAATAAAACTACTAATCAACCACTGGGACCACATGAAATTACGAAGCTTTTGTACAGCAAAGGACACTCTGAGTAAAGAGGCAACCTACAGAATGGAAAAGTCTTTGCTAGCTATATATCTGACAGAGGATTAATATCCAGGATATACAAAGAACTCAAAAAAACTAATGTTTAGAAATCAAACAACCTAATTAAAAAATGGGCTATTGAACTACATAGCGAGTTCTCAAAAGACAAATTACAAATGACATATAAACATCTAAAAACATGTTCTATATCGTTAGCCAAGTACCACATAATCTTTCTCATATGTGGCTCTCAGCTACAAATGTTTAGACTTGTATGTGAGTTGGAATAAAACTCAGTCACAGATGCCAGTAAGCTAGAAGGGGACTATAATGGAGGGAGGAGAGGGGAAGACTTAAGAGGATGATATTGTATATATGTAAGTAGATAAGCAGATTACTGGGGGTGAAATGGCCTAAGTGAGGTCAGGGAAAGAGATTGAGTAAAGGAAGGGTGGTGGGAGGGTTAATCAAAATCTAAAAAGTATGAATAAGCTATATGGAAACTCTTTTTTTTTTTTTTGGACAATAATGCATCCAGAAGCCATAGATTGTTACTAGAAAACTGTCAGTGCCAGGGTTGGGATAACTTCCAGTGAGCTCCCCTGCCAATACAGTTGGTACCAAGGGGTGGTGTCCTTTGCTGCTAGACAACTGACTGTGTGGCTTTGGCCTTTGGGAGCTGATTTTCAAGAGGAATGTGGACAGATTTGGAACCTTGGCCTAACAGACACCTTACAGTGCTGTAAGTACTTGATGGACTATTCTGGTCAGGGTTGAAAGACCTAAATGTAGTAAGAACTATGGACTATGAAGTTTGGCTTATGGGGGTGAAAAGGAGCTTTATCTGGACTGGGCTAGAAGCAGTTTGTGTGAGTTTGCTGTTATGCCCATGTCCAAAGAACTTGTGCAGGGTTGCTTTGTGTAGAAATGGACTAGTGTGAGCAGAGGGATATGACACAGAAATGAAATCTTTGAGCTGAAAATTCTGCCCATTCAGCTGCAATTATATGAGATTACAACCTTTGAGATTGGGCCAGCTGGCCTGCACTGGGGCAACAGGAAGAATGTAGACACTCTTTTGAAGGGGTCTGAGTGCTCAAGGAGTATCCTGTTCTTCAAAGTCTGCTTTATTCCCCCTGGATTAACAAATTGGCATCCTACCTGGTATTGTATAAGTAATATAGGAAAGAGAGAGTCACTGAGTTTGCAACACAGTCTTGCATTTTGGAAATGGCCATGGGCAGTGTGAAGCAGGTTTGCTGGATACCTGCATGGAGACCCAGTGAAGCCATGAGATTGAACAGTGGGTTGCAGTGGAGACCCATTGGAGATGTCAGAAACATCGAGATGGCTGCTAAGGAGTGCTGCCTGCCCTAGATGAAGTTTTCCAGGACTGGGAGTAGCCTAGTTGGAGGGGCGGAATTGGAACTCCAGAGACTTGTTGCTGGTTAGAATTATCAGACTTGGAGCTACAGAGTTTGATGTTTACCCCTGTTTAAATCTTCTGTTGGTTGCGTATTTCTTTGCTATACCCAATGCTATCTTTTGCAATGAGTGTTTATTCTGTACCATTATGGGTTTTTTGCAAGGGGGGTAGTTTTTGGTATGATGGCTCAGTTAAAAGATTTGGATTATGAGAATGTTTGAACATCATTGGGATTGATAAAAAACTATGGGGACTTTTGAAGTTGCATGAATACTATACATTTTAAATTATATATGGTTATCAGTTTATGGGAGCCAGAGGTGGAAGGTAGTGGTTTGATTCAGGTGTCCCCCATAAACTTAGGTATTCTGAATGCTAGGTTCCCAGCTGATAGCAATTGGAAATTAAAGCCTCCTGAAGGTGGTGTATTGTTGGGGTCAGGCTTATGGGTGTTATAGCCAGTTTCCCCATGCCAGTGTTTGGCACACTCTCCAATTGCTATTGGCCACCTTATGTTGTTCAGGCAGTGATGTCCACCTTCTGCTCATGCCATTGTTTTCCCCTGCCATTGTGGAGCTTCCCCTCAAGTCTGTAAGCCAAAAGAAACCTTTTTCCCGCAAGCTTCTCTTGGGCAGGTGATTTCTGCCAGCAATGTGAACCTGACTGCAATAGCCAGAGAGGTCCCTGATTCCCTCAAAACATTACAGGCCATTGCCAAGGCTCTTGGTTTCCCACTAGCTGCCTATAAGACCCTATTTCTGAAGACTCCACATGCTTGTGCTGAAAGCTCACTCAGAAATCTTGCTGGAGCTGAACTGAAAATTTCGTCCAGTAGACCAGCTGATGGAAATGTAGAAAAAGCTACATTGCATGCAGCTCTATGGGAGAGAGAAGTCATCAGTGGAGATAAACAACAGTGGACACTGCAAACCTTAATTTTGGCTAGCCAGACCAAATGACCCAACAGATGCAATAGTGATATGTCCATTATAGGGGAAACCAACTGCTCTCTAATAGAGAGAACTGGAGACCCACTCCATGGGAGGAAATACATGCCTGGTACTGAAAACCTATGATGGGGGAAATCATGAGTCCTAGGGGTATAATGCCTACTGGTATCTGGCTAAATGCATATATTATGCTCACCAAACTGCCCAGTAAGCACTTCTCTTAATATTCATACCAATATATTAATGATACTCTTACTTTTGGTCAGAGAAGCTTCTCCTTTTAGATATTGGTGACCTCTGGGATGACTCAAAAGGTACCATAGTGCTGAAAAAGTGACAAGAGAGTGTTTAGCACTAAAACATCTCTATCACATCTTCCAAGGCTCAGGGTCCTTTGTAGAAGAGGTGGCAGAGAGATGTAAGAGCCAGAGGAAGGGTAGGACTGCTTCCAATGCACTCTTCCAGACACAAAATGACCTGGATATCATGACCTTGCAATGCCTGGCATTACCTATATAAGACCCCTATAATAGGATGAAAAGATTATGATATCAAAATATAAGAGAGATTGATTGGGAGGGGGCAGGGATATGATGGAGAGTGGAGTTGCAAATTGGAAAGTGGGGGTAATGATCATGGTTTATTGTCTCTAATTATGAAAGTTGTCAATAAAAATTTTAATTCTCAGAAATTTAAAAAAAAACTAAGTAGACTTAATAAAAGAGAAGCAAGTGAAATAAACTAGAAAAGTTAATGAATCTAAGAACTGGTTTATTGAAATGATAAGCAAACTTGGCAATCCTTTAGCAAGACAAGATTTAAATAAGTAAAATCAGAAATAAAGGAGAAAGCATTACAATGAACACTACAGCAGTTCAGAAGAATGGAAAATTGCTAGTAACTATTCACCAGCACACTGACTAATTGAGGGGAAAGACCAGAACCAATTCTCCATTTGTGAATTCTGATAAGTATATAAAGAATTAATACTAAAAGTTAATGGAGCAAATAAGAAGGCACCAATCAAGGAATAAACCATAGATTTTACCACATTGTTGCTAGATTTTTTTAATACCCACTCCCTAATATTTCTGAAATGATTTGATGTTGGAAAAAATGTCAGCAGTCCTGGGCTTCTCCCTGCATGTGACAGTAACGTTGGGGCTGTCTCCCTAATACTAAATCCATGTCCTTGGAATACAGTACTTATCTGTGCACATGGCTGGGAACTTGCCTGTCACAACAACTAATGTAAAGCATTTATTAACATAAAATGAAATTAACAGCAAGCCTTCTTACTCTCAAAAATAAAAACTAAAAAAAGGAGGTAACACTTCCAACTTCATTTTATTTATAAGACTACCATTGTATCAAAACCAAAGCTAGACAACAACACAGCAGCAAAATAAAATTACTTGTTATTATTCATGGCAGATAAATATGTAAAAATGAAGACCAAATACTAGCAAACAAAAATACTAGCAAGCCAAGACCACATTAAAAGTGTCATTCTTAATCCTCAAGTAAGATTTCAATCTGGGATGTAATGAGAGTTCATCATACATGAAGGTAAAACTCATGTTATCGCCAGTACAATAGTAGCACATGGCCTCAGTGGGCAAGCAATAGCATTCTGACTGGTTAAGAGATCTACTCAGAGCCAGGCATGGCGGTATATGCCTTTAATCCCAGCACTTCGGAGGCAGAGTTAGGAAGACCACCGTGAGTTTGTGGCCACCCTGAGACTACAGAGTGAATTCCAGGTCAGCCTAGGCCAGATAAAGACCCTACCTTGAACCTCTCCACCCAAAAAAAAAAAAAGAGAGAAAGAGAGAGATCTTCTCAGTGTAAAGGAACCCATATCTGGAATTGGGAACCAGGTCAGAATCCTACGGAGACAAAGATTATGATCTCCAAGGTCAAGCTCTCACTAGTCTTTGACTAAAAGAGAGGCTACAAACATCAAATTCTCCCTAAATTAATAATGCTTATCCCATTTAAACTATGCTGATTTCACTGTCTGTTGGAGAATCTGTGCTTTTTCAGGAGGTAGCAAGACTGGAGAACATAAACTGCCCCTCGCACTTCACAGCTGAAACCAAACATGAATCAGGGAGATGAGCAAAAGTGCTGCTTCCATGCTGAACCTGATAACCAGGGCTAGGATGTCAGAGACAGACCCTAAGGATACTCAACACCTACCAAAGCAGAGATCTAGAGACTCACAAGTGCTCATCACCTTGTGATCATGCATGACCGTCTGTGCATGTATCACCTTGTGTGTCTGGCTTATGTGGGTTCTAGGGAGTTGAACCTGGGTCCTTGGGCTTCACAGGTAAGTACCTTAACCACTCTCCATCTCTTAACCATCTCTCCAGCCCTCTTTACCTCTTTCTCTATCTCTATCTCCCTGTCTTTCTCATAAATAAAAATATTTTTTAAAAAATACCAAGACAGCCGAACATGGTAGCATGTGCCTTTAATCCCAGCACTTGGGAGGCAGAGGTAGGAAGATTTTCATGAGTTCTAGGTCACCCTGAGACTACATAGTGAATTCCAGGAAAGCCTGAGCTAGAGTGAAACCCTACCTTGAAAAACCGAAATAAATAAATAAAAATACCAAGACAATTTTGACAAAAAACAAAACTAGAGGCATCACATTTCATGATTTTAAAATACATTTAAAAAGAGTGATACTGGCATAAAGACAGATACAAAGAACAGTAGAGAATTGTGTCCAGACATAAATCCATGCATATACTGCTCTGTGACAAGGGAGATGAGCACGTAAAATTGGGGAGAGACTATTTCTTCAAAGGAATGATTAAACTATATGCAACAGAATGAAATTGGATTCCTAATTTAAGTGCTACAACCAAAAACAATATGATATAAGGCATATGTTAATTAGCTCACTTCAGTCATTCATAGTATCTCAAGGCCATATATTTATATGATAAATTCATATGATTTTTCCCAACTTTACAGAACAATTGAAAAGTATATTGTATTCCTATCTTTCACCATACACAAAAATCAACTCTAAGCCAAGTATGGTGAAACACACCTTTAGTCCCAGCACTTGGGAGGCAAGAAGTAGGAGGATCACTGTGTTTGAGGCCAGCCTGAGACTACATAATAAATTTCAAGTCAGCCTGAACTAGAGTGAGACCTTACCTTGAAAAAACAAAATAAATAAACTCTAGGGCTGAAGAGATGGTTCAGTAGTTAAGGTGCTTTCCTACAAAGCCTAACAAAGCCTAAGGACCTAGGTTCAATTCCTCAGTACCCACTACCCACGTAAAACCAGATACACAAGGCGGTGCATGCATCTGGAGTTCATTTGCAGAGGCTAGAGGCTTTGGTGCCCCCATACTCTTTCTCTCCCTCTCCCTCTTTCTCCTTTCTCTTGAAAATAAATAAATAAAATATTTCTTTTAAAAATTCAAGTCAAAGTTCATTGAAGACTTAATCATAAGGCCCTGGCATTGGTAATGCAATAGTTTCTTGGCTTTGAGAAAAAAAAAATATGCAACAAAATCAAAATCAGACGTGTTGTTTATTCTAAGTTGTGTCTTTCTACCCAACATATATAAATAAGTGCAATAGGACACTTTAAATTCATATACAATGTCCTAGCTACTTATATATTATTGTAGTTTGAAACTTCAGTTTGAGTTTGACATTTTTGCCTCAATTTATTTCCTTTATTGCTATAGTCAGGGTTTGTATAAGTTAATACATATTTTATTTCTCCTTTTTTGAAGTAAAATCTTTGGAAATTCCTATAGTGCTGATCTTTTGTGATACAATCAGAATTTTGCATGCTATGAAATACTTATTTTTGGCCTCTTTCATGAAAGTAATTATATAGGTTTTTTGTTTGGCTTGGATTTGGTTTATTTTTGTTTTGTTTTTTGTTTTCTCGAAGTAATGTTTTTCTATTGTCCAGGTTGACCTGGAATTCACTATGTAGTCTCAGGGTGGCCTCAAATTCACTGCAATTGTCCTACCTTTGCCTCCAAAGTGCTGGGACTAAAGGCATGCACTACCATAACCATCTCAATTATATAGTTTTTG
Source organism: Jaculus jaculus (assembly GCF_020740685.1). Lineage (NCBI taxonomy): Eukaryota > Metazoa > Chordata > Mammalia > Rodentia > Dipodidae > Jaculus > Jaculus jaculus. The sequence goes on from NC_059120.1 coordinate 33,720,068, forward strand.
ATTGAAAGTGGAATTCTCAGAACACTGAAGAAAACACCTCAGTATCTTAGGGATGTTACTGAGACTGTTAACAGACAAACATCATTCTTCAGGAGATATGATGGAAGCATGGTGTATATAATCAGAAGAGACAGAGATGGCAATTGGTACCTGTTCTAAACATGTTATAAAGGCCTAAATCAGCACAATAAAGTAACAAAATTAATTTAAAGGTATAAGAATTGAAAAGAAAAAAATGAAAATGTCATTGTTGACAGTCAAGATTATTACCATAGTAAAACCTCAAGGCAACTTACAGAAAAAATGTGAAATAATGAGACATTAACTTGAGATTATATTTTAATTGCATTTGTATGTGTTATAGGATAATATTAATTTCATTTCTATAAAACAAAAGTAAAATAGAGCTGCAAAAATAACTCATTGGATAAAGCATTTGCAATTTAAACCTGAGTACCCAAGAATCCACATAGAAGCTACAAGCCCTAGCAGGCTTATGGTGAGCTGATTTTGAGATGCTGAGATGGGAGGATGCCCTGAAGCCCTCGAAGAGCCAGCGTGTCAAGTGCAGCCAAGAACAAGAGTTACAGAGGTCAAAGGTGTTTGTTTGCAAAATCTGCCTAGCCACCAATGTAAGCTGGATGTAAAAAGTAACATTTGCTTGCAGCAGCAAAAGGTCAGGGCACACATGCATGCAAATGAATATTTTTTTAAAAAAGCCTCTGGCCTCAGAACAAGGTGGAAGGCAAGAACTGACACCCCAAGGTTGTCCTCTGACCTCCACATGCACACCACAGTACCTGTGTGCACATGTTTACACACACTAACATGCACATACACAAAATAAATTAAGAAGAGATACAGTTAACAATAGAAATAAAAACGATAGAAAAGCCAAATTCTAGGGTTTAATATCTATGCACATACTTTTCATCAAATGAAAACCATGTTTTTCCCCATTCCTTCCTTCACAAATAAAAATTTAGCTACATTTTTCTTTGAATTATCACAAATTAAGCAATAAGGTTATCTAGGTTTTATAACTTATTAAAGTAAGTAAATTACTCCTATCTATAAAGTTTTCATCTCTCTAGCACAAGATGACTGTCAGTAAAACCTAACCATCAGACTAGTACAGTTCAACTGCCTTTATGTCTACTTAGCTTTATAAAGGAAAACAGAGTAGGATATGGAGAATGACCAGTGTCTCCATTATTTCCATCCCACCAGCAGGCTCAGCAACTATCTCAATACACGGAATCCTTCTTTCTGGTCTGCTATGGCTCAGACCAGCCACAGCCTTAACTTCCCACCAGGATCTCCGTACCAAACCCTCTACTACATTAGCAAGATGCGAGCCTAAAACTCTAGGTTTTCACAGTACACAAGAGAGCCAAGACATACAGAAATTATTTTAAATCCAGTCACTTTCCAAGGCCTGGTTGATTCCCTTTACAAAGTAAGTCCATGACCATTGTTCATCTTTTATTCACACATATTTTACACAGGAGAGTACATTATCTGTTGTGAGAAGGATGGTAATCCATTGCATGGAGAACAATTGAGAGCTAGTGACTGGCTTCCTAGGGCCTAAGTGACAAGACAGCCCAAGGAGGGATGTGGTAATTTAAAGGGATTGGCTATGTTTCTGCTATTCTAAAGTGAAATCTTGTTATTCAGGTTTTCTAATTCTGGATTAAATTTATTAATTTCCATTTTTCTTGAAACTAATGTATACATAATATATATATATTTAAGCAGAATTTCCACACAATAAATATCCATTCCTGAAAGTAATAAAAAAATGTCTGTCTTTAAAATTATGAATTTGTCTGTTCTTTTTGTTCTACATAGGTCATATGTATATAAATTTATTTTTTTAATGTTTTCATAAATATATGCATACGTGTGTGTGTGTGTGTGTGTGTGTGTGTGTGTGTGTATTGCTTTGTAAAAGTAGGGTCTTACTCTAGCTCAGACTGACCTGGAATTCACTATATAGTCTTAGGGTGGCCTTGAACTCACGGCGATCCTCCTACCTCTGCCTCCCAAGTACTGGGATTAAAGGCATGTGCCACCATACCCAGTTCCAGAAATATATTTCTAGTGGATTGTAACTTTTAGCAATATGATCAATAACAATATGTGGCATGTGACTACATGAGCGGAAAGTTGACTACAGTGGTAAAAGCTTTTCTTTCTTTAGCAATAAATCTGTCCTCAGCAGAGCCTCAGACAGTGTAGGCCTTCACAGATTCCATGACAGCAGAGGCTGGCTGCTGACCTCTTAGCCATCTCTACACTTTGACTTCCCTTCATCATTTTGTCTTGTGGGCACATGTCTTTTAAATAACAGCATGGAGTCTAGTCACTCCAGAGCATTATTTTAAGAGATTTTAAGATGAATTAATATTAAGTTCAGATATTGCACTTTAAAGAATTTTATCCATTTTGCTTTGCTTTCATTGGTAATGCGGTTTCACTTTTACCATTTAATTTTACAAGTATGTTTTGATTTTGGTATTATTCCCTTTTCTTTAGATGAAATTTTCTTAGCTAATTCATAGATTGTACCTTTGAAAATTATACATTCTACAACAGTAGAGATGGCTCAGCAATTAAGGCACTTTGCTTGTGAAGCCTAAGGACTCAGGTTTGGCTCCCTAGAACCTACGTAAGTCAGATTCACAAGATGACACAGGCACACAAGTCATGCATGTGCTCAAGGTGGTACACGTATCTGGAGTTCAATGGCAATGACTAGAGATCTTGGTGCATCAATTCTCTCTCTCTCTCTCGCTCTCTCATAAATAAAATAAATTATATACACACACACACACACATATATATACATATATACATTCTATTTACATTCTTTTAATTGTACATGTACTTTTTAATTTAAGCAACATTTTTATTAGATATGGACATTTTTTTTATGTAAACAACACATGTTGGTACCATCCTTTCCCTCCTTCCTGCCCCTTTTCTGAAGAGACCTTCCTTGTTGGAGATGCAGGTCAAGATATTTTATTTATTTATTTGAGAAGGGGGCTCAAATAAAGAGAGAATGGGCACACCAGGGTCTCTACCCACTGCAAACAAACTCCAAATGCATGTACTACCTTGTGTATGTGGCTTTACATGAGTATTAGGGGATCAAACCCAGGTCCTTAGGCTTTGCAGACAAGTGCCCTAACTGCTGAGCCTTATCTCCAGCCCTGTACTTGTACATGTATTTAAACATCATGTATGACATCTGCAGTTATTCTTGTTGAAAACATCCTCCTCTCTTAAGGAAGCCATTGAGAGATTCGGCAGTGAAAGTAGGATAGTTAATTTTTGATGCTGCAGGGTCAGGCACAAACCAGAAAAAAGATGGTGGCATGCTGACAAAGTATAGAAAGTAACTTTAAACACCCTTGAATGCTGAACCCTTCTCCTCCCTCTTTCCCATTGTCTGGGTATTTGGGGTGGTAGAATCTTCCTGGTGTTCTAATGTAATTGCCACCTTGAGATATTTTTAGCTTCCTTGTTTAGTTGAAGTTGGTTTTGATGCTTCTTTTTAAAGACATGAGGTTTTCTTTATATTGAAGCTTTGATATTTACAGACCCAGGCATGCACTAAATGACTTCACAGCCTGTGAAGTTCCACTCTGGACAAAATCTAAGTGATAGGTGTCAAGTACCTCTGGTTTGCTACGTGTATAAACTCAAATGAGGTAATCATATATGTTGAAAATGGTCCATCATGATATTATTTCCTACAGTTATTAATAGTATTTCTAAAAATGCTAGAAATTTTTGCATAATATAGTATTTTAAAACCTAACAAACTCTTTACCTCCCATTTGAAATTATCTACAGACTTTTTTTCCAACTGTTAATCAGAAACATAGTTGTTTACATTTAAGTATAAATTTTATTGCTTTATTTCTTTTTTTAAATTTTTTTTATTGGTTTTCAATTCAGCAAATACAGGCAGTTTGGTACCATTATTAGGCTCATCCGTGACCTACCCCCTCCCCAATGGCCCCTCCTTGTTGATGCATATGGGTTGTGCATTGTGGAGTTAGCCCACAGTTATTGGTACAATAAATGTCTCTGCATATCATGACCCAACTTGTGGCTCTGACATACTTTCCACCCCCTCTTCCACAAAATTTCCCTGAGCTATTTTGGGTTCATTTTTGGTCTGCTTCAGTGATAAGGTGTTGGGGGCCTCTGAGGCTCTAGATCTCTGATTTGGTAGGAGTTGATTTTTCTCTGTGTTGGTCTCCTTCTCCCTTGTGCTGGTATCTGGTTCATCAGGAAAACAGCACCTTTGCTTGTTTTGCCAATTTTCCTTAGTTTCAGTCGGGGCCTTTTTGAGGTATGATGGGGTGGCTTCTCTCCTTAGAATCTGCATCTATCTGAAAAAGAGAAGCAGAATCTCCAACGGAGAGTAAGTTAGCAACAGGACAAATGAGATAACCCTTACTTTTTTAATACAGAATTTAATAGGTGTAGGCCCTCTTGTACCCCATGATTGATGGTAGCTTGATATTGGGTCCTGTTATTTATATCCAGTGTTGTCTTCTTTTATAATTATTTATTTTATTTTATTTTATTTTATTTTATTTTATTTTATTTTATTTTATTTTATTTTATTTTGGTTTTTTTGAGGTAGGGTCTCACTCTGGCCCAGGCTGACCCGGAATTCACTATGTAGTCTCAGGGTGGCCTTGAACTCATGGAGATCCTCCTATCTCTGCCTCCCAAGTTCTAGGATTAGTCTTCTTTTATTTTTAATGCAACTGAAATACCCTTGAAAATTCACAAAGTATCTGTGAATGATACACTTCCTGATACATCATATGCTTATTCTTTTTTGTTCTGTTCTCACTTCAATACTAATTTGACTCTGGGTCTATGTTCCTCATTGTAGGCCACTTGTATGAATTCTACTTTTTAAAAATTTTTTATTTATTTATTTATTTGAGAGCGACAGACAGAGAGAGAAAGAGGCAGATAGATAGATACAGAATGGGCACACCAGGGCCTCTAGCCACTACAAAGGAACTCCAGACACATGCGCCCCTTGTGCATCTGGCTAATGTGGGTCCTGGGGAATCGAGCCTCCAACCAGGGTCCTTAGGCCTGACAGGCAAGCACTTAACCACTAAACCATCTCTCCAGCCTGAATTCTACTTTTTTTTAAAAAAAAATTTTTTTGTTTGTTTATTTTCTTGAGAGTAACAGACAGAGAAATAGGCAGAGAGAGAGAGAGAAAGGGCATGTCAGGGCTTTCAGCCACTGCAAACGAACTCCAGACCCATGCGCCTCCTTGTGCATCTGGCTAACATGGGTCCTGGGGAATGGAGCCTCGAACCATGGTCCTTAGGCTTCACAGGCAAGCGCTTAACTGCTAAGCCATCTCTCCAGCCCACCAAATTCTACTTTTTAACTTGAGATATTCATTGAATGATTCTGAGTGAAAGAAAGACATGACCTCACATACAAATGAAAAGAAAGGCTCACTCATCTTACTAGTTTGAGTATAAATTTTAGAGGCCTGAGAGTGGGAGCAGGAGGCTGGCCAGAGACTCTAGCACTTCCAGTAAGAGCCAATAGTGAAGTAAACCAAGACAAAGGCAGAAAATGAGATGAGAAGAGGAAGATCCGATTTTAAAGACACTATAAATATATCTTAATATTATTACTTGCTTCCTAAGCTAGCAGTGTAAACTTGCTTAGAAGTAGTAACTTGATTAGACTATTGGGAGTTCGCTTAGGACATGTCAAGTTTGAGATGCCTGTTACCATTGAAATAGAGACAATAAGTACTATACTCCATAGCCTATTACTTCCAGCTATGTCTTTAGAAAGAATAAAGAATTAAAATTGTGAAGCATCCTGAATCTGTCTAGCTTTGACCTTTTTTTCAAATTTCCATACAACTTAAAACAGCTAATATTTATTGTCAAGCCTAAATGTTTTCCTTAGGGAGTAAATATTAGCATTTAATTTTAAAGTACTTACTGAGGGGACCAAGCTGGCCATGACAGGCTTCACTAAGGTGCCACCCTAACTAAGCCTAAGTTTCAGTTTCTTGGAAAGACAGGCAAGACTTCTGGGAAAAGGTGGGCTATTAATCAGCAGTGACCCTGACAGGTGGCAGGAGGAGATAGCTGCCCAGGGACTGAGTAAGTTCCTGGAGGCAGGTCCAAACATACCCAGACATATCCCCTTTGTGCCTTTCGCCCCATCCAATCAAAGATGTACAAATCTAATTGCTGCCTGCTTAGCCAATCATAATTGAAGGGTTACCCAATCCTCCTGGAATTCCCCTAGATTTAGCCTGCCAATGCTTTAGGACCAATCAGAGAACTACAAATAAAGTTTCTGTTCAAATTAGCCAATCATGCTAAAATAGACTAAGCCCACCAAAATTCCCCTAGCTGAGCATAAAAGGAGCCTGCGAACACCTCTGCGGTGGATATTTTGTATGAATGGTTGACCCCTGCATGCTGGCTGATTCTGCAGAATAAATGCTCTTTGCTTTTACATACTATTTGAGTTCGGGGTCTTTCTTCGGCAATTTTTGGACCCTCACACTTACACTAATCAGTATAAAAAATATGAATAGACTTGGGAACAAAAGCAGCTAACTTCTGGTAAGCAGCATCGTCCTGGTGCAAACATTGGAGCTGAGGAATAGTGTTTATGAGGTGGATGCTTCCCATGCAGTGTTATAGTACAACAAAAACATTTTATTTCATCAACTATTAGCTGGTGAAAATTAAGTCTAATGTGCTATAAAATTGCTCCAAAAAGATTTTAACACATTACCCTCCAGTGAAGGGGGTTGAGAGCAACTATGTCTCCAAGCTGCAGGCAACTCTCCATGTTATTAAAGTGTTCAGCCCTTCACTTGAATGGAAAGGTTTCTTTTGAAATTATTAAATTTACAGGAAAATAGCAGGGCATGGTGGCTTACGCCTTTAATCCCAGTACTCGGGAGGCATAGGTAGGAGGACCAATGTGAGTTCAAGGCCACTCTGAGACTACATAGAGAATTCCAGGTCAGCCTGAGCTAAAGTGAAACCCTACCTTGAAAAACAAAACAAAGATTTACAGGAAAATGGATGGATCTAACAAATCATACTAAGTAACTCAGGCTCAGAAACACAAATGCTACATGTTCTCTCTCGTATGCAGATCCTAGCTATGAATCCTTAAATTTATTTCTAAATAAATTAAGAGTAAGAGTCTGCACAAGAGGCCAGAAGGTAGAATGGAGTTTGGAGGGATTAGGCTAGGAGACAATAAACAGGAGGTTAGGATAGAGTTTAGAGGGATTAGGCTAGGAGGCAAGTAGGGACAGAATACAGTGAGTGGAAAGGACTAAGTGGGGGCAGAGGAAAGGGAGGAAAAACAGGAAGGCAGGGGGAAGCATAGAAAAAATTAAAGATGTTATAAATAAATCATATAAACACCTAGTTCTTTGTTAGTTAATTAAAAATATAATTTAAAAGAGAGATCATTTAGGAAGAAGTACCCTAATGGGATAAAGAAATCTTTACTCTGAGCCATAGGTTGTTACATGGAAATACCAGGGATTGATCACCCCCTACAGTGAGTTGTTTATCAGGGAGGCCCATGAGGCCTCAAAACAATGCAGGCTGTTGCCAATATTCTTGGTTACCACCAGAACTGTATAGTAAAACTCAACTGCTGAAGACTTAAAACACTATGGTTGTAGGACACTGAGAAATCAAGATGGAACCAAGCTGAAAGGTGCCTTCAAGTTGCCTAGCTCCCAAAGTGATAGAAAGTATAATGCAGACTGCTGAGAGAGAAAAGTCATCAACAGTTTTAACAAGCACTGAATCCTGTGAGCTACACAATTAACCAGCCAGGCACTATGTGTTCATGGGTACAATAGTGATACATAAGTGATGGGGGTAACAAACTGCTCTCTAACTATACTTGAGGTCTAATCAGAGGGAGGGGAATTTATGCTGGTACTGAAAGTAGAGTTCAAAGCCTATTGCATGGAAAGGCATAGGTCCTAGAGAGAAACTACCACTATTCTTGGGTGAAATGGAAATGTTAAACCCATCAAGTTTCTTTCAAATATATATGTTCATACTCATTGGTTAAAGCTGTTCTCACTCTGGTTAGAAAACTTTTTTTTAACAGATGGTAGTGAATACTGGGGAGATCTAAAACTCATTAAGATGATGATAAGAAGAGAAATCCCCATACTTAACACTGGACAAATCATCTCATACTTGCCAAGGCTCAGGAACATTACAGAGGAAGTGGTGGAAAGATGGCTGTCACTGCTGGCTGGAGAATCTTTTCTATAGAAATGATGGTAGACACTGAGAAGGCCTACAGCTCATCAAAGCTGAAAATAAGAAGCTGTTGAGAACTCAACACTAAATGAAATATTAGGGAACAGTGGGGAAAAGGGTTGAATGAATGGAAGAGCCACAGGGTAGGAAGGAGTACTGTAATTCTCCAGACACAAACTTACTGGTACATTCATAACCCCAATGTGATTGTTGTTACCCCCAAAAGACCTGCACTCCTTTGAGCATATCAACATTTTGATATGGAAAACAAAAGGAATGAGACATCAAAACAGAAGAAGGACTACTTGGAAAAAGAAGGGTTCTAAGTGGAATGGGAATGGGGATGGGCAAAAGATACCAATAGAAATGGAATATGATCAAGTTATAGGATTCTCATATAAGTTCTAGATAAAATGTTAAAAATAAATAAACTAAAAGTGAAGAAATAAAATACCTCAATTTGAAAATTACATGTCTTTTAATTATTCTTCACTGGGCATGGTAAGGCATACCCTTATTTTTATTTTTATTTGTTTATTTGAAAGAGAGAGAGAGAGAATGGGCATACCAGGGCCTTCAGCTGCTGCAAATGAACTGCAGATGCATATGCCACTTTGTGTATCTGGCTTATGTAGGTCCGGGGGAATCAAACCTGGGTCCTTTGGCTTTGCAGCCAAGTTTCATTTTGTTACTGAAAAATTCACTCACACAGGTGGTATTGGAAGCGCTTACTGGTTTTATTAATGACTCATTTGCTATCTTCTCTTCTTGTCCCTATAGAAGTTATTTGGAACTTGTTGCAAAATCCATTCAAGACTGGGTCACAGAGGAAGAAGCTAAATATCAGGAAGCCAAGATGGCTGAGGAGGTCAACAAAGCCAAGGCCGAGCAAGAACAGAAAGCTTCCACTGCAAAAACTTCTTCCAGCAAAACACTTTCCGTCAAAAAATCTAAAAGTAAGCAACCAGCTTACTTTAAACATAGAATAAAGTCCAATTCTTCCTACCTTTTAATTGCAAGATCGAATACTTCAAATTGCCCCCCCAAATTCCTATGACTCTTTCTTTTCTCTTTTAAGTGAAACAGCTACATTCCAAATTTGATAAAATTCTACCTAAGTAGTGCCTCTTAGAAAATCTGGAATATTTACTCTATTGTGCAAATGAAATGTGACTTGTTAGGGAAATATCAAAATTAATATTTATTGGTAGGATTGGTGGGTTAAGCTATCTAAAATTTGTTGATATCTGAGATAAATTCAGAGTTAAGCAAGTCTCCATTAGAATCTAGATTCCAACAATGAAATAAATCAAGACTCTCCTTAGAACAACAAATATAAGAATCCCAAGACACCCTGAGAACAGGAATCTAGAGGGAAAGGGCCTTCCTGGAGGCCTGTGGCAGGACTTGACAGATCTTGGATCAGTACAGGTGTTTGTTTTTGTTGTTGTTAGTTTCCATGACTTTGAGCCCATTGAAGGAAGAGAGAAGAGGTTAAAAAACAAAAGAGTAAGCTAGTTTTTAGAAGGATAGTTGATTAGTAAGTAAAACAGTGATAATTCATCTGGAAAATACAGAAATTTTACAGGTCTGTGAAAAAGGAACTTTCTCCCTGCTACTAATACTCATAATTTCTAATAGCTTAAGTTGAAAGTGATTTCTCATAATGAATCCAAGCTATGAAGTAAGACTTAAGCCAATGACAATGAGTTATTTGGTACCTACCACAATGGCAGAACTACCCAAAGCACAGCTTCTTCCTAATGGGACCCAAATAAGACAGCATTGTTACCTAGAGAAATGGATGGAACTATGAGAAATAAAAGTAACTTTGCCTCTCTCACTCAGTTCTGGGGCAATACTTGCTTACTACCATGAAAATTGTTGACTGCCTTTTTGTTATAAAGCTACTGAACAAACCCAAAGCTGTAGAAAGCCAAAACAAATGGTCACTTAGTACTGGAATGTGCCAGGTGGGTATTATATTCAGTCAGTCCTCTCATAGCAGAAAAGATGTAAACCTTCAAAACAGAATGACTGGCTGGGCGTGGTGGTGTATGCCTTTAATCCCAGCACTTGGGAGGCAGAGGTAGGAGAATTGCCTTGAGTTCAAGGCTACTCTGAGACTACATAGTGAATTCCAGGTCAGCCTGAGCTAGAGTGAGACCCTACCTCAAAAACCCAAAAAAAAAAAAAAAGAAAAGAAAGAAAAAAACACAGAATGACTGGTTCGACAAGAGAAGAGCTTTGGTATGGGAGAAGTTAGGTATGTATAGTCTTGAAGTATTAAACTAAAATTAGATGAAAGTTTTAGGGGGAGAGATTCAGTTCAATAAAAGTTGCAATGTATCAGCATACTGATATGGAATGCCCTGTCCCCAGACTGTGAGAACCCATCACCAAAGTGCTTTTGCATCACTTCAGGGGTCCACTCTGAATGGCAAGAAAGAATCTGGAGATAAGTGAGGAGCTAACTTAATGGCTTTGAGGTACCCTCCAACTCAGAAATTGTGTTCTTCTATTAAACTTCACTTCACAGCATCATTAAGACATTTAACTTTCTCTGATGCTAGGTGGCAAAGTAATCAGCAAAACTGAGATACCAGAACAAGAAAAAGAGAAAGAGAAAGAGAAAGAAAAGATTCCTTTCATTTTAGAAGGCTCTCTCAAGGTAAGGGAAGGAAAGACAATAATAATGATAATTACAAATCTAAAGCATCTTCCAATGGAGAGCTTGTTAGTAACAGGAAATGACCTTTTTACTAAACACTCAGAAATAAATTAAATGGTGATGAAAGGGTGGTCTCTCCACCAGACTGTCTCCTCTACCAGATGAGGAGAAAACATGTGCCTTATTTTGACCTAGCCACAAGCCAGGGAGTGCCTTTCTCATAACTGTTTACTCTTCATTTTGTTGAAAGTACTTTACTTATATATTTTGCTTGAGTTACTAACTGCAAAAGTAACATATGCTTTATAATAATTCAAAATTATCTTCCTAGACCAACTATATCCTAATTCCCCAACATTTGAGCTCGCATAGCACATAAGTCCTGTGTTCACATAATACATACATATGTACAAATATACTGAGGGGTTTGTTTATGTATAGGTGGGGTTGGGTTTGGTTTGGTGTGGGGCTTCTGACCTTGTGTAGCTCGGCTACCCTCCCAGGATATGGACATATCTACTAACCTTGTAGGTCTTCAAAGCATGTGGTTTAGTGGATTTTATAAAAGTTTCATCATTTGGTATGATTATTTATGAACTCCATCTATAGTTCTTCTCTATCCTTGAAGATTCCAGTAGTGATACTGAAAGTTCCAGGCTAACCTGGGTTTGATCTTTCTGGTGATGAGATCTCACCCCATCCTGAAACTATCTAAGACTTTGCCAAGTGTTGCCTCATTAAAACACTTATAACATGCCAAAAGATTTAAGAGCTCTGTGCCAGCATGCAGGAATGAAGACCAAATATCTGGTTTTTATTATATAATAACATTATAGTTTCTATTAAACTCAGTTGTTACTTATCTGAAATGGCTTTATTTTGCCCCTATTCATTAAACATACTTTCATTTATAAAATTCTTCATTGATATTTTATTTCCTCATAGCACTCTGAAGACACTGTTCTACATTTTTCTTGCTGATCTCATAGCTATTCATAAATTTTTAGTCTAAGTTTACATTCTGTTGTAGAAGTTTATCTTTCCTCTGTAACTTCTTTGGAAACATTCCATGATATGCTGGTAAATGCTTAGCAGTCACTCTCTAGAATAACAAAAGTATAAATGTATTTACATATATGTTTATGGTAAAATGTTACCAATAGTATATTTGGAATGGAATTTACAAATAATAATAAAAATTGTAATATTCTTCATTGTAAATTCCACATAGCCAATTGATTTTATGATATGCTTTATTGATTTTTTAAATTAAATTTACCTTTTTTTGACAACTTCTATGATTATACAACTTTCATTGGTTTTTGATAACCTCTTTTTTTGGTTGTTTGTTTGTTTTTGTTTCTCAAGGTAGGGTCTCACTGTAGCTCAGGCTGACCTGGAATTCACTATGTAGTCTCAAGGTGGCCTCGGACTCACAATGATCCTCCTACCTCTGCTTCCCGAGTGCTGAGATTAAAGGCATGTGCCACCACACCCAGCTTGATTTTTGATAACTCTTGTGTCCTTACCCAACCTATGGTTACAATTGATAAACAACTATAATCGCAATATGAATGCTGATTAATATTTTCACATATTCTAATAAGACAAAAGTGAAATAATGAGGTATATGACTCATTCAGTTGTCAATGTCAAGAGAAATTGTCTGAAACAAATGATAAATTTTGAATGCTAGAATAATGTTTTCTCAATTTTTATGCTCATTAAAATGCAATCTGATGATCACACACTTAAATATAATCTGTATTGCTAACATTCTACCCATTGTTTTCTTTAGTATAAATAATTAATAATCAATCAACAAACTTGATCTTTAAGCATTTGCTAATATCTGTAGTTTAAATACTGTGACAGTGGTTGATTTTAAACGTCCAGTTGTGGCATCATTAAATGCTGAGTATGCCATCATGCAGCTCAGTGTTTCCAGGATAAAGCAGCGGTAGCAGTGAAATGGAATAAATTAGTTGCAAGTGATAAGTTTGAGCATTCATTTCATCAATTTAGTTTTTAACACTGTAGTTAACTATGTATTTATATAATTTGCTTTTTATAATAGCTTTAATGAATGGCCCACAAAATTCTTAAAATTTTAATAACAGCACACTGTTATCTTCTGCTTTTGATTCATTGAATGTTGGGATTAAAGTCTTCCATCAACTCTGGACATCCCTCAGCCATTATCTGTTCAAATACTGCCTTTTCAAAGGTTCTACTCCATAAGACTCCCCTCATCATTTTTGATACTTCCATTGTCTTTTTTGATGCTTTTAATACTTCATTTTTTTTGAGTAAACATATAAAATACTTATTCTATACTCTTAGCTCATAATTGTGCTTAATCTTTGCAAATAAACTCACAGTTTTATTAAGGTTCTTGTGCAAAATGGCTTATTTCCTCATGCTTTATGATTTTTATTTGTGAGTTTATATGAATTCATAACTTGTCTTTTTGAGGTAGAGTCTCACCCAGGCTATCTCTGAACTCACAATCCCCTCTCCAGAATCCCAAGCAAAAAGATTATAAGCAGACACCAATGTGCTTAGCAACCCATAAAGTTTTTTAATAAACTTTTAAGGTACTGCTCATTTTGGGCCAGAAATTCAGTGTGCAAGGTTTGAAGTTAAGAGTTCTCAAGGGAGATTATCACCCCACATTGCTATTTAACCTAAGGCCAAAGAGACAGTAGAATTTCTTATATAAAGAAAACTCATGTTTTCTGTTCACTCAATGAAGGTGATATCTTTTAAATACCAGATTTATTCTGAGACTTCTGATCTGAATCCCCAGGACTCATTTCTAGTGCTCTTGATCCATTCAAATCCAAGCTGCATTCTGTTAGCACTGGGGACTCTTACCATCAGTACACTAGAGTGTACTGAAAGAGTACCAGCTCTTTCACTTTTTTGCCAACCTTGTTATCTTTTATGATGGTTTGCTTATTTATTTATTTATTTATTTATTTATTTATTTATTTATTTATTATTTGTAACCAGAGAGAGATAGAAGAGAGGCAAAGAGAGAATGGGCATGACAGTGCCTCCAGCCACTACAAATGAACTCCAGATGCATGTGTCACTCTGTGCATCTGTTATTGGAGAATGGAACCCAGGTTATTAGACTTTTTAGTCAAGTGCCTTAACTGCTGAGCCAGCTCTCCAGCCAAATGATGATTTTTTTTTTGTTTATTTATTTATTTCAAAGCAAAAGACAGAGAGGGAAAGAGGCAGAGAGAGAGAGAGAGAATGGGTGCACCAGGGCTTCCAGACACTGCAAACGAACTCCAGACGCATGCACCCCCTTGTGCGTCTGGCTAACATGGGTCCTGGGGAACTGAGCCTCAACCTGGATCCTTAGGCTTCACAGGCAAGCACTTAACTGCTAAGCCATCTCTCCAGCCCAAATGATGATTTTTTTTTGTTTTCCCCTCCCCCAAGCCCCAAATGATGATTTTTTTAAAATCCAATATTTTGTGCTTGGAATGTTTCTCAGAGCATCTAGTCTATTATACTGCTGGCTAACCATCTCTAGGATGTAAATTGAGAGTTGGTGTCAGGAATAAGGAGAGAAGACAAAGATACCTGAGGACTACTGCTTAAGTCCAAGCTAAAGGTAATAAATTTTTGAACAGAGGAAATTACCACATAAGCTGGAGACAAATTGAAAATGTAGAATGATCCCTAAAGAAGCTGGCAGATTTAGCACAAAGTTAGATGAGAATCAGAGGCAACCCCATGGATCTTAGTTCAGTGTTCCAATGTGTCAGAAATACTACATAGAAAAAAAAAACTCATTAAATTTCCTCCAAAATGAACCTGAATAAAAGCCATATTTAATTTGTTTCAAAATCCCACTGGAAGTGATAGGATAAATCAGTCAGTAAAGTACTTGCTGTACGGGCTGGAGAGATGGCTTAGCGGTTATGTGCTTGCCTGTGAAGCCTAAGGACCCCGGTTTGAGGCTCGGTTCCCCAGGTCCCACGTTAGCCAGATGCACAAGGGGGCGCACGCGTCTGGAGTTCGTTTGCAGAGGCTGGAAGCCCTGGCGCGCCCATTCTCTCTCTCTCCCTCTATCTGTCTTTCTCTCTGTCTTTCTCTCTGTGTCTGTCGCTCTCAAATAAATAAATAAATAAATAATTTAAAAAAAAAAAGTACTTGCTGTACAAGCATTAGGATCTGAGTTTGGATCCTCAGGTACCCATGTAAAATCTGACTGTGGAGGCTAACACCTATAATTCCAGTGCTAGGGAGATCCCTGGGACTCCTTGACTATCCAGCTTAGTCATGTCAGTAAACTATAGTTTCAGTGAAAGAGTTTATCTCAAAAGTAAGATGGAGAGTGGTTGAAGAAGACACCTGATGGGTACCTGTAACCCCTAACTCACAGAGCAAATGCATGCATGTGTGAGTGCGTGTATGTGCACACACACACACTCACACATACACTTAAATTTTTTAAATTTACTTACAGGCATGGAAAGAAGAACAAGAACGACTGGCTGAAGAGGAACGCTTAAAGGAAGAGAAGAAAGCAGAAAAGAAGAGTAAAGAAGCTGGTAAAAAGAAAGGCAAGGATAAATCAGACAAAGAGAGCAGCAAGCCTTTGAGAATAAAGCCTTCCAAGGAGAAGGTGAAGGAAGAGCAGGCCAGGATCCCCAAACCAACAGAGGAGCTTCCTCCACTGCCAGAGTCCGAGGTCATGTACCCGGTAAAACCACTTCTCTACATATATTTCTGATGGTTTGGGGGAATCAAGGTTTCTTCTTCTGTTATCCTAGAGCTAATCTTATAATCTTCTTTCTTATATCTAAAACCTTATTTTTGCCAAATTGCAAGATAGGAACACAGTCAAGCCAGTTTTTCCTGAGTGTCATGGAGCTACACTCTGAGTAGCAGGAAAAATGGAAGTGTGACTTAACTTGTATTAGAAACACTGGGCTAGATCAACATAAAAGTTGGCTCTGTCTCACAAGGTGGGATTTGCTGAGTGTCTTTCAGGGCCTCTGTGGGTGCCTGTGTTTGTACCTTATATGCTTTTGGAAAATCCTCTGTTTGCTAATTCTCTTTCTAGTGGCCATTTATGAGAAAAACCTAGGGAAAAACTATGGGAAGAAGTGCAATAGCCTCTGTTCTTTGCAGTGTTCTCTGTAAACCTATTGCTTTGAAGATTTAACATGTGTCAAAATCACCTGCGGCTTTAAAAAAAAAAGTATCCTAAAGTATTAAACATCAATAGTCCTCAATTTGTAACTTTATTTTTACATAGAAAATCAGCTGGTCATTGAGAACTTGATTTCTTTTCATATTATCTTGATAATAGAACATGAATTTATTTAGAAGATTATTTTATGAGGAATCTCCAATGTACAGAGTTGAAATCATAAACCTTTCTAAACTCTGCCTATGGTAATAATATCATAAAACTTGCTGAAGATGCTATGCATGATGGGACACATTGTGATCCCAGAATTCTGGAGGCTGAGACAGGACCATCACGAGTTTGAGGTCAGCCTGGCCTGCATAATGGTATTCAGACTAAAACATATCAAGAAAAAAATTAGAGACAATATTGATTTGGCTTCTGAGCCTGCAAAATGACAGTTTGGCAAAAAATCCAAGCTTATGGCAATTTTACTTGGCTAACACTGATAAGTTGCTTTTTGTTAATTCTAGATCCATACTTATTCATGATGTGTTCTCTTCTAGTTTCGAGGATACAATATGGGAGATGTACCCATCCAAATCTCAGGGACAAATTATCATCTGTATCCTTCTGATGGAGGACAGATTGAAGTAGAAAAGACAACATTTGAAAGAGGTAGCTTTTGAAAAACCTAGTTAATGGTTTGAAAAATAACCATGCATTTCATGGCTTATGTAGGTCCTAGGGAATTGAACTTGGGATACTTGGCTTTGCAGTCAAGCCCCTTAACAGCTAAGCTATTTCTCCAGCCCTTCCTGTACATCTTAAATCAGCTCACATTCTATCCTATGGTTCTTCCTTAGGCCCGACTTTTATCAAAGTGAAGGTGAAAAAAGACAAGCACAACTTTATAATTCACTTAACAGACCCAATGGAAATTGTGAAAAAGCAAAAAGAAGAGAATTACTCTTCTGAAAAAGAGGAAGAAGAAAAAAGTGAACTAAATATTGAAACAAGTAAGCAACTGCTTCTGTGTGATAATCCAGGTAGACAAGTAAGCAAGGCAACATGCCATTGCCACTCCTGACAGAAGTGCACAGACATCTCTTTTTCCTCACAGGGCAATTGCTACAGATGCTACCTGAAGCATTTGCCCTTTTGCTCAGACACATTTTTCCTGACACTGCACATACATCACATACATGGCTTACCTGTACTTGGCTGCTATAGCACAGCCAGCTCTTGCTCTGGTTTTGATACATAGATGACCCAGTTCAGCCAAATTCATTCATCAACATTAAGTTTTAGAAGGTCATTGTGACCTTAATGTTGTTTTTTGTAAATTCAGTTCTCACAAATTGATTTATGGTCTTTTCAACGTTTATTGTAAAGGACATGGTTTCCTAGCTCTGCTCTGTCACTCATTGAGCTTTGTACCACCCTGTTTCCTAGGTTTCAAGGACAAGGGAAAGTCATAAATCTGGCCATGAGAGTTATTACTTCCTTGGAGATGAGAAGTGTAAATGGATATCCATTAATTAAGGACTATGAAACTTCTTTATAATACCAGTTAACATCTCAAGGCAAAACTACCAGGAGAAATTAAATGCTTATTATTCAAAGTAGCATATAGACAATTGCAAAAGGAGATAATTTAATTTTGAAAATGTTTTCAAGTCTAGGTGGGATTAATAACTAAATCTTATCTTAAATTTAGTTACAGTGCTATTTTCCATCCTCAAGATATGAACGCATCTGAGAAGTATAAATGTAACCAAAAACTTAGTACAAAAAGTTTAGTATTAATTTTTGTTTAGCAAACATGAAAATGAATTATTATTTTAAATATTTTCATTTTAAAATATAAAAATATGTAAGGAAACTAACAGTTGCTCAAAATTCTACCATCCCAGTGCTAACCACTGTTCGTTGCTTTCTTAATATGTCAAAATAAGCATTTTCTTATTCATCTAATATTCTTTGAAAACAAGAGTTTTAAATTATTTAATAATATTTTATTAAAATACACATATATCACAATGTCTATAATGAATTTCATTCTTTTACATACTTAGGAGATGTATACCTAAATAAATATATGCATACATAAATGTATAACTTATAGTGTTCTTTTTTGAAAATGTTTTATTCTCAATAATATTCATTTGTATAGTTACATAATGCTCCATTTTTATTTCTAGTATTAAAGACTTATACTCTGGGATTATCTTTTTTTATTTGCCTTTAATTTTCATCAGTCTGCAAACTCTAGTCAAGAGTTAACCCATCTATAATCTGTTTTTATGACCCATAAACTAAGAATAAATTCCATATTGTTACAAAGAAAAAAGGATGGGAGAGAATGCTCAGTGGTTAAGGTGCTTGTTTGCAATGCCTAAGAGCTGGGGTTTGTTTCCTCAGTACCCATGAAACACCAGATGTACAAAGTGGCAGGAATCCCTGGCAGAACTATTCTCTGTGTCTGCCTCTTTCTGTCTTTGTATCTCAAATAAATAAATAAAATATTTTTAAGAAACAAAGAATATGTGATAAACATGATGCATGCTCTACAAAATCTAAAATATTTCCTCTATGGCCATTTTTGGACACAGCATGTTCTGATGACACTTCTGATCTGATGACACTATGTGAGCCTATGGGGAGAAAGAGGAGCAGAGGAAGAGCATGGCTGCCCTGCTTGCTCTCTCTCCCCCTTGTTACAAATGTCTCAGCTGTGGTCTGTTTAGTTTTATTAACTCTTCTCTGACAGATTCGTGTTAGTATGTCCTCTAGAAGTTTCTGATATCTGACGCTCTTGAATATCATCTTGCTTGGTGAGCAGAGCTGCATTGCCATCCTTTTCCCTTCACAATGCAGACTTGCTATTGCCTGATTCAGAACCTCTGTGCTGGACTCAGATGACCACTGTATCTGAGAACTGTAGCTTTAACACAGGGAACACATTTCCAACTGTTCAGTGTTTCCTTGTGTGATGTCCAATTTGCAAAAGCTATGCCTCCAAATATCTTACACTTTCATTAAACTTCCTTCTATTTAAATACTTGTGGACTTTGACATAGTTTTTCACTTGATTTTCCAAGAAACCCAACTGAATCTTAAACATGACTATACTCCCTCTCAATTCATCTTCCAAATACCAAATGGTTTGGTTGGGGAAATACTTTTATGTTATAGAAAATACTTTTGTAAAATTTTTCAAATACCTAAAAATACAAGTATTCCTATCTTCTATGATTTATATTTTATTGAACATATGTTCTTGGGGGTGATTCTTTTTTTTTTCTTACTAGTACTCCTTTTTCTGGCTACTCAAATACCTTAAATAAGATGCTTCAAAGTTGTTTTCCTGAAGTTCTTACCAATAAACCCCCGCATTAGTGGTTCATGAAGACGCCTATTTTTCTTTCCCTTACTTGACACTAAGCATTATCTTTTCTAATGTTATTTTTTAGTGCAATTTTAGGTTCATGGGAAAATTGAGCAGCAGTTGAGATTTTCCATTTCATCTCTGCTCTGACATATGCATAGCTCTCTCTTACCTATCATCAAGTTTTAGCAGATATCAAAATAAACTGAAACTCCAGTATTAATATTTAGTTAGCAACTATGTCCTATATATGCCCCTCTGAAAGCGACAGTACTCAGTATACCTCCACATATCACTTTACTTAATTTTTGTTTTTTTTAAGTAGGGTCTCATTCTAGCCCAAGTTGACCTGGAACTCACTTTGTAGTTTCAGGCTGGCCTCGAACTCACAGTGATCCTCCTTCCTCTGCTTCTCGAGTGCTGGAATTAACAGCATAGACAACCATGCCCAGCTTCAGTTTACTTTAAATAGAAAATTAATAACCAATGAATAAAGCTTGATTTCCCCTCATAGAATGCTGCAGCTTAAATCTCATTATCATTTGTAGGCCATAGTTTACATTTGGATTCACTTTTAATGTTGTGCATTGTTTATACCAACATATATACACATGGATCTCCTGTTAGAGTATTTAGTAGTTTCACATCCCTAAAACTTCTGTGCTCATCCCCTGCAACTGCTGGCAACTACTGACCTTTGTCTGGGTCCACAGTGTTGCATTCCAGAATGCCAGAGTTGGAATCACATGGTATATTACCCTTCAGATTGGCTTCTTTCACTTGTGATACACAGTCACACTTTGCATGGTACCATAGTTCTTTTTAAATTCATTTTTTCTTTCTTTATTTCTTTCTTCCCCCCCTTTCCCTCCCTCACTCACTCTCACTCTTTCCCTCCCTCCCTCCCTCCCTCCCTCCTTCCCTTCCTCCCTCCCTCTCTCTCTCTCTCTCTCTCTCTCTCTCTCTCTCTCTCTCTCTCTCTCTCTCATGTGTGTGTGTGTGTGTTTTACTAACAAGTGAACCTGGGGCTTTGTGTATAATAGGCAAGGGCTCTAGCATTGTGCACTACATCAAGCCCAGTTCATTTCTTTTTAACCCTGACTAATGACCTCTTGTCCATATGCACCACTATTGATTTACCCATTCCTCTACTGAAGGACTTCCTGGTTGTTTCTAAGTTTGGGCAATTATAAATACAACACACATGTGTGTATAACTTTTTATGTAGACATAAATTTTCAACTAATTTAGGTAAATACCAAAGAGCGTAACTGCTGGATTAGCTAAAGTATGACAGTTTGCACTAATCCACTAGACTGTCTGTGACACATTCATCACTCACAGTTGAGTGAACATTTGTGTTGCTCTATGTCCTCACCAAGACTTGATGTCAGAATTGTGGGTTTTCTGCATTCTGATAACTGCATAGTGGTTATCTTATTGTTTTAATTTGTACTTCCCTGATGATATATGATGTCAAACTCATTTTCATAGTCTTATTTTCTGTTTCTATACCTTTTGTTAGATGTCTGAAGAAGTCTTTGACCTACTTCTTCATTGGCTCTTATTACTGAGTTTTAAGAGTTCTTGGCATGCTTTATGCACCAGTCTTTTTGTTTTGTTTTGTTTTGTTTTATGAGGTAGGGTTTTACTCTAGCCCAGGTTGACCTGCCATTCACTCTGTAGTCTCAGGGTAGCCTCAAACTCACACTGACTCTCCTACCTCTGCCTCCCAAGAGCTGGAATTAAAGGTGTGCACTGCCACACCTGACTTGCAGCAGTCTCTTATCTAATGTATCTTTTGAAAATATTTTCTAAACTCTATGGACTTTTATTGTCATGAAGCATTATCTTTTATGTTCCCCTGATCCCTTGATCTCTTCATGGGCTCATATATTTTAAATCAACATTGTCCCATCTTCATTGTACGATAATTGAGCACATGGTGAACTGAAAATCAGAGTAGAGTGGTTTACAAATTCCTTAAGAACAAGCATTTTAACAAAATTTTATTTTAGAATTATGCTTAACAAACAATTTTAAATACTGTTTTAAAATGTAAGGAATTATAATTGGATTTAGGAATGTGTTTGAAAATGTGAAGAAACTAAGACTGATCTGGTGGTTTTAATTTTAAAAGTCACATGGCTAATACATCATATCAGTAATGAACATATGGCTAAGCCATTAACTGCCTTAGGTCTTCTCTTCATTTCAAACTAAAGCCCCTAAATCCTGACTCTCAGATTCTGTCTCTCGGAATATGCCTTCATTCTGACATGCCAGAGTACATGGTAAGGGCCAAACCAAGCAATTTTAAATTGACTGTGTTAGAATAGCTAAGACCTCCATTTCCAATCTTCCCACTGAGTTTTCCTTACATTTACATTGAATAAAATGGACATGCCCTTTATTTGATTTTGTCTTTTAGAACTATCACATGCAGAGAATAAAGTTGTCAGCAAGTTTGGATCTTTTTCTGCCACTTTAGAAAATGGAATCTGCCTCTCAATAAGTTACTATGGAGCAAGTGGAATGGCACCAGGTGAAATAAACTGAAAGAGTAACTGTCTGTGACCAGAGGTTCCTGCCCATCTTCAACTGACATACTTGTCAACCATCAGACCTGTTCTGACTTAATTCCTCATAATTTCTCCTGCCAGATGTAGATATTTGGTGTGTGGTACTTACGTGTGTGTATACATATATATGTGTGTTGTATACACTCATAATTTTTATCTATATTGTATAACAATGCTTTTACTTTTATATTCCATTTATTATTGTAGAATTGTTTACATAATCACATGTGCCTGTAACATTATACACACATATGTATATTCTTATTATCTTTGTTAACAAGCTCCTGGAAGTAATTTTGTTGGACAGTGCCAAGAAAAATGTGATTTTTCAAGAATTTTCCTTGTTTTCAACAGAATAATATTTTTATGATTGTGGAAGTAATCAGTGTGCTTTAGTACAATAGTCTTAAAGGAGCCATTCACTGGACATCTTCAAGGATTTCTCTGCCTCACTTTCAGTAAACAAATTCTCTATGTGTAAGCTATTTCCTTTAAAACCACAAAATAATACGTCACCTTACCAAGAACCAACTAGACAATTTGTGGATTCCTATGCATTTTAAAGGGATCTTACCACAGCATATTTTTAAAGATTACTAATTAAAAGGTAATACCCATGCTGTGCAGCTTTAAAATTAAATGTTCATGTGGGCCATTTCTCAAATAAATTCAAAGACAGCTACTGCTGTGTTATTAAAGAGTGTTCCATGCAAATGAGGAGGTAAAAATATGTGAAATTATGGCCTGATTAACAAGTACACAAGTATTAAGTCTCAAATCTTCTAGTTATAATCCTGATTTTCAAAAAAATATTACCCTTGATATATATACAGCTATTAGACATCTTTAGCAAATTAAAAATATATTTCCAACTTCAGCAAGTTTTGTAATATCTTTGAATATGAGTACCAAATATGAATATTGAAACTGGTTCTTCTCCCTTTCCTGTTTGTAGAAGAGAAGGATCCTGATTTGGAGACCATGTTGAATATCCCTTCAGCACTTACCACAACAGTGATCCCTGTTATTGTGACAGCTCCTCAGGGCAAAGCAAAAGGGAAACAAAAAGGCAAAGAGAAGGCCAAAGAGTCCCTTAAAGAGGAGGAATACCCCAAAGAAGAAGAGAAAAAGGTAAAGGACCTTTCTGTAGATCTCTAAACTCTGTCCCCCTATGTTAGCTTGTTAGAGACTTTACTCATGTCATTAGCACAATTATAGCACATACATTTTCCTGTGCAGATGCATGAACATTCCTCACTATTTCAACATGGAATGGGCAAAAAGGATTTGCCATAAAAGTTCAATTCCCTCTCCCAGAACTTATACTACACAAGTTGTCTCATGTCAAAACTCAGAAAGGATAGTTCAATCTTTTCATCAGTGTAGCTCTTTGCCTTTGGTCATTTAAATTCCTGGGATTTCTTACCTGTATGACTTTATTTAGCTATATTGAAATAAACAACAATTGAAGTCATATCCATAAGTAAACAACAGAAACAGTCTCATTTGTTAGACTCAGATATGTATGTGCAAAGAATTCAGGAAAACTGAGGGACAGTTTACTGCTGGTTAAAGAGCAGCCCACTTTCTACTACCAAACTTTTATTGCAGCACACACACAGAGAGAGAGAGAGAGAGAGAGAGGTTTTGACCTTAAATATTTTCTTAGTAGAATATAAATCAAAGGAGAGCTCTAAATGAAAGATAACAGGAAAAACACTGAAAGAGTAACTGTCTGTGACCAGAGGTTCCTGCCCATCTTCAGCTGACATACTTGTCAACCAAAGTCTAACTATGTAAGTCTTGAATATTGGCATTTACTACTAAAAGTACATTCTAGGGGCTGGAGAAATTGCTTAGTGGTTAAGCACTTGTCTGTGAATCCTAAGGACCCCAGTTCGAGGCTCAATTCTCCAGGACCCACATAAGCCAGATGCATAAGGTGGCACATGCATCTGGAGTTCATTTGCAGTGGCTCTAGGCCCTGGTGTGCCCATTCTCTATCTACCTGCCTCTTTCTCGCTGTCTGTTGTCCTCAAAGAAATAAACAAAATTTAAAAATAAAATAAAATAAAAGTACATTGTATAAATGCTCCACTTATAGAAAAATATTTATGAAAAAGGTGCTCAAGAGCCTAGATTTCATGTCTGGCCCTGTAAAAGTTATGGAGGCCGGGCATGGTGGTGCATGTCTTTAATCCCAGCACTCAGGAGGCAGAAGTAGGAGGATCACCATGAGTTGGAGGCCACCCTGAGACTACATAGTGAATTCCAGGTCAGCCTGGACTAGTGTGAGACCCTACCTCAAAAAAAAAAAAAAAAAATTATGGAGTTCAAAGTTACAGGATTGTTCAAGATGAATTTCCTCATGTAATGCCATTTGACCCTTGTAAAATGAAATATTCAAACAAGGAACAAGAAAACTAAATGCAATCCATTTAATATTTATTTAACCAGAAGCAACTTCACAGCAAACACTTCCATTTCTGTAAGATTTGTGAAAATTGCTGAGCAGGGGATGGAGATAAAGATTATCAACTCCATGAATGAGGACAGATTTGATATGACAGATTTCTTTCTTTGAGTATTTTTGTTCATTTTACAGAATTCCTACGTGTTTTCTTCTTGATTTTGTTTTAAGACTTACTTTTTTGGTTTTAGAGACGTGTGTGTGTGTGTGTACATGTGTGTGTGTGCATGCATGTGCTTGGTTTATTGCTGGCTTGATTGGTTAGACAAAGTCTAACTATATAACCCAAGCTGATCTCAAACTCACAATCCTACTGATTTACAAAGGGTAACCACCACACTTGATCCTGCCCCGTGCTTTAAATTCATTTATTTCCTCACTAGTGATAAACCCATCAGTAGACTAGTTAGAATAAGCTAAAGGTCTAGTAAAAAACAATATCAGCATGATTCCAGTGGGTAGCAAACAGAATCAATGGAAGAAGGACATGATTTCCATTAGGAAATGTTTGGAACGTATGACTGGCTGCCATGCTAAGCAAGAGTTCAGATGTAGCTGGATAAAATTAGAATTTTAAAGTGTATACACTCAACCCCTTATTAATTTATGAGTAATCCTCGATTGTTTTTAATTTACTTACTTTAATTACTTGCTACAAAAATAATACATGATCTTTATAGAAAAATAAGAAGAAATATTATAATAACATGATATTTACAGTACCTAAACTATAAGAAACACACACAAAAATAGCATGGTTGCTTGTTTCCCACACCTGCCTATCTTAGTCTCTTTTAGTTACTATCACAAAATACCTTAGAAAGAGTGACTCACAAATAATAGAAGTTTAAGTCCTAGTGGCTGGCAGACTCGAAATCAGGTGAATCTGTTCCTATAGATGGTATCTTCTGTGTCTTAATTCAGAGTAAGGATGAGGATGCTCTGTTCTGCATGTTACTTCACAGGTAGATTGAGGTTGCCCTGTTCTGCATGTTACTTCACAGGTAGAATAAGAATGCTCTGTTCTGCATATTATTTCACAGGTAGAGTGAGGATGCTTCATTCTGCATCTTACATCACAGGTAGAATCAGGATGCTCTGTTCTGCATGTTATAACACAGGTAGAATGAGGATGCTCTGTTTTACATGTTACTTCACAGGTAGGGTAAGGATGCTCTGTTCTGCATCTTACTTCATAGAGAAGGTGAAGATGTTCTGTTTTGCCCCTCTTTTGTCTTGTTTTGTTTTTTGTGGTAGGGTCTCGCTCTAGCCCCAGCTGGCCTGAATTTGACTATGTAGTCTCAGGGTGGCCTTGAACTCGTGACAATCCTCCTACCTCCGCCTCCCAAGTGTTGGGACTAAAGGCCTGCACCACTATGCTCACTGCCTCTCTTTCTCATGGCATGAATCCCAGTCATAAAGGCAGAGCCCTCATGATTTAATCATCCCCCCCCCCAGAAGCCTATCTCTTTATATTATTCTGGGTATTGGACTCCACCATCTGAGTTGAGGGAAGGCACCAATATTCAAACCAAAGAATTACCCATATGTCCATACATCTATGTAGAGGTACCTTTCAAGGCTTAATTTAGCCCCAGTTCTTCTATGAACCTTTTCACAATTATGTTTATTAATGGTAATATTTACTATTGTAAGGAAAGATGTATTATTTGGGATTGCCTTTTGGTTATCTTATCTGTTTATTTGTCATTCAGACAGAGAAAGTTCACAAGGGTGAACACACATCTTTTCACATCTGTTGCAGGTTCTACTTATTTGTTCACAAGTTACATCTTAATGCTCACCAATTCCTTGCATAGTACAACTGAATTAAAGCTCATGTAGAAAATGGTAAACAATCATTCACATGCAAAATTCTTTACAGGAAGAAGTGGAACCAGAACCTGTTGTACAAGAGTCTCATTATGTTCCCACTTTCCAAAGCCTCAATGTGTCTTGCCCCAATGGGCTTCTGCTGACCTTCATTGGACAAGAGTCTGCAGGTAAGCGCTAGCTGAGGTAAGGCAAGGAGACAAGGGACAAAATCCCATATAGACAACAGATTATCATTGTACATTTTCCTGCCAGTTAAACAAACTTCCTTGTTAATAAAAATTATAGGCCATTTGCAAATAATGAGCATGATGATTTATCAAGCATTTACAATGACCATGCATTGTATAAGTACTTAGCATACATGTAGAAATACAAATACTATTTTAAAACTCCAATGTTATAAAATAGAGGAGTTGAGGCTTCATGAGGTAAAGAATGTCATGTGGCCCTGTATTCCTGTCTGCAGAGTTCCACAGGTACAGTGGTGTGCTGGCTTACCAAAACAAAGGACACTGAGCACAGAGAATGAAACAAGTGCACATGAAGGGATGCAAAACCATTCTTGTTTCCCTTGCTGATGGGTGTAATTCTATATAGTCTGTTATTTCTATTGATATAAACATAGCTTCTAACTTATTCATATAAATAAATATATTCAAGAAAGACTTTCTTAGTTAACCTGGTGGGGCATCTATCTTTGGGACTGAACCTGAGACCATTTAAATGGAGAACAACTGTTGTAGTAATAGTAGGTGTGCCGGCCTGCAGCATGAAGGTCGAAACAGACCCCGAAGGAGGGAGTGGGAATGAATCTGAGACAAGAACACAAGGAATGGAGCCAAGACAAGTTCTGATCAAGGCTCTGGTTTATTCAGGCAGACACAAGCTTATATACAGAAGAAAATGTCCTTGTGCCCAGGGCCATGTGGTAACGCCCCTCTATCAGGTGCCTATGCCTTATGTTAAATGATGCCTGGTGTTATTTCATCTGGACTGCCTTCTCACCCAGGCTGTAGGATAAGCACTGAAAGATCACCTGTAGCTCCCGAAGTTAAAGAGCAACTGCAGCTCCCCTGTGGCTCCCGATATCTCCCCTTTCTTTATTTATTAAAAGAAGCGTCTGTGCCTATCTTAGGTTGACAGCGGCAGAAGGACATCCTTAGCCCCCAAGATCAAAGAGCAGCTGAGGCTCCCAACATCTCCTTCCTTCTTTTGTACAAAAGAGGGGGAGAGCTGCTATTCAATAGTGGGCTTTTACCAACTGGGGGAGTATTGACCTGACTCCTCCTGTGGGCTGTCAGTTTTTCGTCCCACAATCTTGGCCCTTGGTACCTTTTGGGGAGGGGAGGCAGGGCCTATGTGATCATAATAGGTGTGGTACCAACCTCCATGCAAGTCAGGTTTTTCTCTCAGGGAATTCAGAAGCGGTCAGAAAGGGACCTTCCCTTGCGGTGCTTTGCCTCGCACCCGTGTTGGTGCCCACATCATACTCACTTTATCGTGAGCCGATATGCATAGGTCTGAATCCTATGCAGTTCCTAAAGGAGGGGAGTCGTCATTGGACAAACGTATTATCTTTCAATATCTGTCTTAGGTTGGATGCCTCCTCCCCCAATCTTACCCGTCTCTGGCTACCAGCCGGATAAAGTTCAGGGAGAATTAGTATAAGGTCTGAGGGAGCCAAGGACATGTTCTAAGTAGTAATAGAAGCTAATAATGTAATAAATGCAGCAATCCCAGCAATAATTAAACCTAACATTCTCTTTTGTCTACTTAAACTATTTTAACCTCCTCTAGAATTTGAATACTCTTGTCAGAATACCAAGGCCTTGAAAGATTAACAGAAATCATAACAAATGCAGGTTGTTTGACACTCATTACAGTTTCAGAATCATGAGAAACACAACTGGACAGACTACAATTATCACTGGTAACATTAAACATTCCTTCAGACTCATGATACCAAGTAATATTATATTTCCTAACATCAGGTCATAAGGGGGTGTAACACAGGCCATAACAGTTCCCTTCAGAAGACTATTTGAATTATTGCTGGCAGATGTAACCTTGATACCTCCCATAGCAGCAGCAATTTTCCACATGTAAGTTTGCTGATGTCCATTGTCTGACCACCACAATCCTGAGGACAGCCCAGTAGACTTCACTGTAAGCAAGACGTACATGACACCATGTCATCAGGATCAGTAGTGTCCTCTTGTTTGATCTCATGGCCTGCATACCGGACCAAACATTCTGGCAACCATCTGGCTCCATTTTCTTTCTGTGAAAAAATACAAACAGATCCTCATCCCCATATTAATACAGGGTCGAGTCCACTCCATTTGTTAGTCAATGCATCTTTCCACATTACTTTAGCATAAGTAGTCTTGGTTTGTGCATGCCAAAAACGGTCAGCGGCAGAAACCCCGTTTGCATCCAAAAGTAAAAAATTTAAATAAAGTATGATTTAACCATTTTGTTATTGATCCCCTGTGTCATTTCCCCCTTTAGTTTTTTGTAACCAGATTTTTAATGTTCCATTTGCTCATTCAATGATACCTTGCCCTTGGGGGTTATAAGGAATTCCAGTAACATGCTCAATATTAAAAGAAGAACAAAAGTGCTTAAATCCTGCATTTGTATATCCTGGACCATTATCTGTTTTCAGTTGTTTAGGTACTCCTAAAATATTAAAAGAAGGAAGACAATGAGCAATAACATGTTTAGTAGCTTCTCCCATTTGAGCAGAAGCACAAATGAAACCAGAATAAGTGTCAATAGAAACATGTACAAATTTCATTTTTCCAAACTCAGGAACATGAGTTATATCCATATGCCATAAATGGCCAGGAGTCAAACCTCGAGGATTGACACCATGGTGTGGCACAGGTAAAAATGTGAGACACTGTTGACAATTTTTAACTATCTGTCATGTTTGTTCACGTGTAAGTTTATATTTAAGATGTAGAGTATTAGCATTAAGATGATGAAGCTTATGAGCATTAATAGCTTCTTCCACAGAAAAAAAGTTCTAGTAGCCTTGTCTGTAATAGCATTTCCCAGAGCTAAGGGTCCAGAGAGGCCAGAATGAGCATGAAGGTGTCCTACATAGAAAGGTGCTGAGCACTGGAAAATTAAAAGCTGAACCTGTGCAAACAAATTGTAAACAGTAGAAGAAGGACTTACTCTACTACAGGTTTCTAAATAAGGAACTGAGTGGACAATATATTGGCTATCAGTGTAAATATTAACAGATATAGTAGTACTATGTTGCAATAAAGCTTTAAAGGCTGCCAGTTCTACAAATTGTGCAGATTTATAAGGAGTATTAAATGTTTGTCCCTTTAAAGAATAAGCAACTAGGCCAGAAGATCCATCTGCAAAACCCAGGCTGTATAGCTGCTTTGTAAGCACTATTTGCATTTTCATAAGCAAGCTGTTTTACAAAGTCCATACCAGCGACAACATCTCCAAATACTCTCCCTGCCATTTTTATCAATCTATCTACAAAATCAGCATAATTCTCATCAGGATCCTGTGTAACCTTAGTTAAATTCTCTCCCACAGCTTCTCCTTTTGAAGGAAGATTAAACTATGCTTTACAAGCTGCTGCGGCTATTTGTTAATAAACAGCACGGGGATATACAATTTGATTGTCATTCCCAGCATAATTTCCTTCCCCAATAAGCATATCAATATTCCAATCACCATTCCCTGCCTGTTGGTTAAACATTGCAGTCTTTTGCATAAGTCATAGAATTCTACTTTCCAAATTAAATATTCTCCTCCTGATAAACAAGCTTTGCCTATAGATTTCCAATCATCTGCTGTTAGAATTTTCCCTGCCAATGCTTCTATAATTGACATAGTATATGGTGACGTAGGTCCATACTGTGCACAGCTGTTTTTAATTACTTTATGTCTTTAAAATTAAAAGAAGCATATTGCCTCATCATTTGATCACCCTGTTGATGGAAAAGCTCATGCTTCCTCATCACCTTCTTCCACGGCTTTCTGTATTACCCTTTCTAAGGGGGAGCAATTAAAAACAGGCTGAGTAGGATGCAATGAAGATATGTGGACAATTTCAGAAGGCTTCTTAATAGTACAATCTAACTCATCTTTTAACCTTCTTTTTTCTTTCCCTAGGTTTACTCTCTCCTTTAAAGCTGCCACCTCATTTTTTAATTCTGTTACATGTACTTGTGTAGGGAGCATGGGAGCAGAGGGACGTGGTGGGTCCCAATTTGCATGATAATTAGCGGTCTCCTCCTCTAATTCTGCTGTTTCTTCTGGCTCTATTTCCTTCTCTTCCTCGTCACTATTTTCCTTAGAAATTTGTAAATATTGCAATGTTTTATTCAATTCTTTGTGAGTTACAAGTGTCCCTTTTTCAGGACTTTGATCTCTAATTTCTTCAATAACATCTAGAGTGTGAGTTAACATTTGTTTCACTAAACTATCTTTTGTACCTGAATCTGAGGCATCCCTTATTAAAGACCATAAGGAAAAAGCAATTACCAGAACCTTATTAGGACCATGAGTTTGTAAAAAGACATTTAATTCTTTCCCTACTTTATTCCAAGCATCAGAATCAAAATTTCCCTGCTCTATAAACCAAGGGCTCGTTTTATTGATGAAATCAAAAAATTTGCTTGAAGAACTTGATGTAATCCCTATTCCTTATGCTTTTAAAACATCTTTTACTACAGCAATTAGCTCCTTTTTACTCTTTGCTTGCCCCAAACTGCGCCAATTTAACTTATTCCAGAAGACTGAGCAGGTGACTACAGTCCTCTTTTGTTGTTTTTCTTTCTTTCTTTTCTTTCTTCCGAGGATCCTGAGTTGATGTTGGAGTTCCTCACTGAAGTCCCTCATATTCAGGTCCCTTGTTCCAGGCGCCACAATGTGCCAGCCTGCAGCACGAAGGTCAAAACAGACCCCGAAGGAGGGAGTGGGAATGAATCTGAGACAAGAACACAAGGAATGGAGCCACGACAAGTTCTGATTAAGGCTCAGGTTTATTCAGGCAGACACAAGCTTATATACAGAAGACAATGCCCTTGTGCCCAGGGCCATGTGGTAACGCCCCTCTATCAGGTGCCTATGCCTTATGTTAAATGACGCCTGGCGTTATTTCATCTGGACTGCCTTCTCACCCAGGCTGTAAAATAAAGAGATTAAAGACCACCTGTAGCTCCCAAAGTCAAAGAGCAACTGCAGCTCCCAACAAGTAGGGGATACAAAAATGGCACTGAACTACTAAGACTTCAGTTTCATGGCTGACGTTGGCACAAACTGAACTTTTGACACTTTATATTACTTTCTGTCTCTGCACCATGCTTTCTCATTAGATAAATGTGAGATGTTCCATGGATCTTGACTTTTTTACATATATATATATATATATATATATATATATAGAGAGAGAGAGAGAGAGAGAGAGAGAGAGACAATAATTATATATAAATAATTATATAATATATTTATATATATATATATACATATATATGTTATTGATAAGTTCTACACTTACAGACAACAAATCATGGTATTTCCCTCACCTCCCCCACTTTCCCCTTCATAACTCTGCTCTCTCCTCCCTCTCTCCATTAATCTCTCTTTTAATTTGATGGGATCTTGGCTTTTTTCACAACCAAATTATCTCTTTATTTTGATTCCCTAAGTACCCCACTTTTTTTCTTTATTTTTTTTATTAACAACTTCCATGATTGTAAACAATATCCCATGGCAATGGCCTCCCTCCCCCCACTTCCCCTTTGAAACTCCATTCTCCATCATATCCCCTTCCCCTCTCAGTCTCTTTTATTTTGATGCCATGATCTTTTCCTTCTATTATGATGGTCTTATGTAGGTAGTATCAGGCACTGTGAGGTCATGGATATCCAGGCCATTTTGTGTCTGGGGGGAGCACGTTGTAAGGAGTCTTACCCTTCCTTTGGCTCTTATATTCTTTCCGCCACCTCTTCCACAATGGACCCTGAGCCTTGAAGGTATGATAGAGATATGGTAGTACTGAACATTCCTGTCACTTCTTCTCAGCACCATGATGCCTTCGGAGTCATCCCAAGGTCACTGCCATCTGAAAAGAGAAGGTTCTCTACCAAAAGTGAGAGTAGCATTAGTATAAGGCTTTGAACATTAAGAGAACTTCTTATGGGCAGTTTGATGAGCATAGTTATATACATTTAGCCAGACAGAGACCCATAGGGCTCATGACTACCCCTGTTGTAGGTTTTCAGTATCAGGGATGTATTCCCTCCCATGGAGTGGGCCTCCAGTCCAATTACAGGGCAATTGGTTTCTACCATGACAGACGTGCCACTATTGCACCTACTGGCCCATTTGGCCTGGCTGGCAAAATTTAAGGCTTGCACTGTCCACTGTTGAGTGTCTTCACTGTTGATTTTTCTCTCTTCCATTGAACTGCATGCAGAATGGTTTCTTCCAGCTTTCTGTCAGCTGAGTACCCCACTTTTGAAAAGCATATGTTATCAATTTAAAAATAATTTCATATTGTATTTCCTTGCCAGCCTAAAGACTATCAACTAAACATTATAGTTGATCTACTTTGTTTTGATTGTTCTCTTTTTTTCTTTCTTTCTTTTGTTCTTTTTGTTTTGTTTTTGTTTTTGTTTTTTTAAGTAGGATCTCTTTCTAGCCCAAACTGACATGGAATTCACTGTTTAGTCTAGGGGTGGTCTCTAACTCACAGTGATCCTCCTACCTCTGCTTCCCAACTGCTGTAACTAAAGGTATGTGCCACCACACCCAGCCTGATTTTGCTTTCTATTAGTCCTTCTTCTGAGTTACTAGACCATGGGTCCAGATTTTCTATGACTAAATCCACTGTGTTCAGTGGCCAATAGACCATAGGTCCAGATTTTCTATGATTAGATCCACTGTGTTCAGTGGCCAATAAACATTTTCTGAAGCCTAATATATAATGAGTATACTGGAAGGATTTTGTTTCCAAGCTCAAGAGTATATGGATTTGTGTTCTTGATCATTCTATCAAGGCCCAGATTAATGTCTGTTAAATAGGCCTTTTCTACTAGCCTTATTATCTACCCTAATGTGTTCCCCTTTATAGAGTAGAAATGTGGTTAATAACTCTGCCTGTAACATATATAATCTTTTTAAACTCTTGCATAGATCATGAAGATCCTAATACAAGTTGGAACATAATCATAGCAAACTATCAAAGTAGCAGTGTCTTAAGGATTAGACTGACACACAAAAAAAGATTCCTATGGTATAAGATGAATAGCCTGGAATTGAACTCTTTCCTGAGTGACTTTGGTATTCTATGAAAAATATTTTCTTTTTTTTTTTTGTGAAGTACCACTGGCTTCTTTTTTTAAATTTTATTTTATTTATTTATTTATTTGAGAGAAAGGGAAAGAGGCAGAAGAGGGAGAATAGGCATGCCAGGGCATCTAGTCACTGTAAATGAACTCAGATGCAGGCTTATATGGGTGCTGAGGAATTGAACCTGGGTCATGTAGCTTTGCAGGCAAGTGCCTTAACCATTAAGCCATCTCTTCAGCCCTGAAAATTATTTTCTAACCTAAAATATATTGTTCAGTGTTAGTAGTTGTTTTGTTGTTTATGTAGTAAAAGACAGTTATTTAGATCTCACCTCTGCCACTTACTTCTTATGTTATCTTTGAGGACCTATAAGCTCTTCAAGACTCCACTTCTCTATTTATAGGCTCTGAAAACTGAATGTGTCTAAAAACTTCTCAAAATAAACTGAATATGGCTCATATGCAAGGCATTTAGCATACAGAAATATACAAAGAAATGTTAATAATGAGTATTATTACTTCTGTGACTTGAGAGTTACACTTGAAAGGGCCTCTTTTTCTCAGCTGCATTGGTTGGTTCTTAAAATGTCCTCTTTGCATATTCATTTCACTCATTAAATGCTGTCAGGTTCCAACAAACCACATTATAAATTAAATGGATATCATTCAATAGCAAATACTGAGTAGGTGCTAGATGCCAGAATTTCTCTTTCTTGTCACTCTTTCCTTTTATGTCTTTACCCCCTAAATTCCACATTCACTTAGTCCTTTCCATTTATTTGTAAATAACAATTCTGTTCCTTTTATGGCTGAATAATACCCCATCATGTGTATGTATGTAATACATACATATCGCATTTTCTTTATCCTTTCATACATACACCTTGGCTGATTCCATAACTTTCGAGAATACTTCTTCAATAAACATGTGTGTGCAAGTGCATGCTGACTTATATTGCTTCATGTATATACCTATGAGGAGTATGATTAGATCTGATAGTACATCTATTTTTAATTCTTTAAGGGATCTATGTGCTGATTTTAATAGTGGCTGGACTAATTTACATTCCCAACAACAGTCAGGATATAAGGGTTCCTTTCTCCTGTCATCTTTATTCAACATTTGCTGTTTATTTTCTTGATCTGAGATGAAGCTACATGAGACTGAAGATAGGTATAATTTTGATTTGCATCCCCCTGATGGCCAATGATGTTGAACATTTTTCATATATTTGTTGGCTACTTATACTTCTTCCCTTGAAGAAGTGTCTATCACTATTTTCCCTTGAAAAGTGTCTATCAGTTCATGTGTTCATTTATTGATTAGGTTATTTACTCTCTTTTTAAAAATGTTTTATTTATTTGAGAGAAAGAAATAGTCAGAGAGAGAGAGAGAAAGAATGGCTGTGTCCCAGGCTCCTAGCCACTGCAAACAAACTCCAGAGGCATGCACATCTCTTACATGGGAACTGGAGAATCAAATCTGGGTCCTTAGGCTTTATAGGCAAGTGCCTTAACCACTAAGCAATCTCTCCAGTCCCAGGTTATTTACACTTTTTAATTATTCCTATATACATGGATATTAATCCTGTGCTAAATAAACAGCTACAAACATTTCCCCCTTTCCACAGGCTGTCTCGTTTCTCTGTTCACTCTTTCTCTGGCTGTAGCTCAGAAAACAACAGCAAAAACTTAAAGTGGAGTCATATCAGGCTTGCAAGCTTCTACACAGCAGTTTGTTCTAAGAAACTCTATTCAATATTTTCTCCTGGTTACCAGCTAACAACAGAGCACTGTAGAGAGAAGGGGATATATTCGTTTTGAAGATCAATGGGTGACTTAGAAACAGTCTAGTGAAGGACTTCCTAGGCCCTCAGAGAAAAAAGCTGACACCACCACAGTATTGCATATTTTAGAGCCAGAAGCTACTCAGAGAGGAGCACACCACCAGAGGAAAAGGGAACTTTGCGCTGAAATGTGCTGTGCTACCTTAGTATTCACTAGCATGTACTTGTAAATGACCTTATCCACTACATTTGAGTGTTACAAGGTCATCAAAGGACCAGTTTTCTGGGCCATCAGTCACAGCATGGAAACTGCCCTGTTCTTTAGATATAGACGAATGAAAAGATAAATCACAGCCTCTACAGCATCACCCACTTCAGAAGATAGCTTCACTCTTTTTTTTTTATTCTCTAAGATCATCATGGTGTGGAGGAGGACCCCACCTGGAACATCATGATCCGTCAGAGCTATCCCCAGAGGATGAAGCACAGTGAGTTCTATAAGGCAGTGATGCCTCCCATGGAACAAGAGGCATCAAGAGTCATCACCAGCCAGGGCACCGTCGTCAAATATATGTTAGATGGATCCACACAGGTAAAATAGAACAACACCTTAAGATGACAGAGAGTAGCAAAGTTAGTAAAAAAGAAAAGATGTTGTCTACAAATACTGGGAAACAAATAAACCTGTGATTTCTATTATGATCTGAGATTGTATATAATATCTGTATATAATATCTACCTGCTTATTTGTCTGTGTGGCATAGATATGCATGTGTATGGGCATGTCAGAGTCCCTTGTCACTGCAAATGTAACACCAGACACTTGAGCCACTTTTTGTGTCTCACTTTGTATAGGGTGGATGGAGAGTTGAACCCTGGCAAGCAGGCTTTACAATCAAGCAACTTTAGCTGCTGAGCCATCTCCACAGTCCCTAGAAAATACTTTTAAATAATAAATTTATAACTGCTTGGAAAAAAATCAAAGTATATCATCAATAAATCAAAGTATTTTTAGAGTTCCCAGTACATGCAAGGTATGTGCGTTCAGGCTTATGGAGGAAACAAGAACAAACTTTAAAACATGTACAAGAGGGAAAACTTTAAATATTAAAGTTTTCATTTTAAGTAGTTATTTTCACCTCTAGGCTAAGAAAGTCAGGGCAGTTCTGCAGGTAAACTATTATGTGAAAGCTGAAAACTGGGAATCATAATACCCAGAAGGCATTTGCCTTGCCCTGCCTTTCTCCAGAAATCACAGGGGAAATGCTCCTGTAAACTGACACTATACCACCAAGATCTGAAAAAGGTTTCCAATGAGAAATAACACCTTGAACCTAAGAATCATCAACCTTGAAAGGAAATCCCATGAAAGTAACAGTAAATTAAAACAAAACAATAAATTAAAATGTGAATACAAATATAGGCATGAGATTTGAGGGAAAAAAAATTAAACTGCTAGAGGGCTAGAAAGATGGCTTAGCAGTTAAGGCACTTGCCTGCAAAGCCTAAGGATCCAGGTTCAACTCCCTAAAGGTCATATAAGCCTGATGCACATGGTGGCACATGCATCTGAAGTTCATTTGCAGTGGCTGGAGACCCTTATGTACTCATTCATTTTTTTTCCTCTCTCTCTCTAAGTAAGTAAAAATAAAATACAAAAATATTTTTTAAAGCTGATAGAAAAAAATAAAAAAATCCTTAAGGATTAAAAGTAACTATGAGGGATGGAGGGATGACTTAGCAGTTAAGGCAGTTGCCTACAAAGCCAAAGGAAATGAGGTCCGATTCCTTAGGACCCACATAAGCCAGATGCACAAGGTGGTGCCTGTCTGGAGATCATTTGCAATGCCTGATGACTCCGGTGCACCCATTCTCTCTTTCTCTCCCCCATCCCATCTATCAGTCTCTCTCTCTCTCTCAAATAAATAATAATGTAAAAAAAATTAAAAAGTAACTATGAAAGTCCACATGGAAGGAAGAGTGAATTATGAGGGAAAGTTTATGAATATGACAAGGGGTTTATATACTAGTATTTCCAGAAGAAGAAAATAGAATGAAAGGAGAAAACAATTTAAAATATGATAAAAGAAATTTTGCTAATACTTAAAAACAACTTCAGATTAAACAGGGTCACCGAGTGCAAATCAAAACTGACACCAGGAGCTGGAGAGACAGCTAGGCAGTTAAGGTGATTGCCTGCAAAGTCTAATGAACTGGGTTCGATTCCCCAATACCCTTGTAAAACCAGATGCACAAAGTGGCGCATGTATTTGGAATTTGTTTGCAGTATCTAGAAGCCCTGACATGCCCATTCTCTCCTCTTCTCTCTCTCTTTGCAAATAAATAAATAAAAATATTTACTAACACCAATTTATCCTTTACTGATTATATAAGGGGCTTTGGAGATGGTCAGCAGTTGAGCACTTGCCACTTAAACATGATGGCCTCTTGAGCCAAAGACAACCAAGTTCAACTCTCAAGAACCCATGTAAAAAGCTGGGTATGGCCACACACCTCTGCAACCCAAGGTTTGGGGAGGAAGCAAAAGCCAGAGAATCTCTGGAACTTTCTGGCCAACAGAAGAAGCTCTGAGTTAAGAGAGAAAGAGAGAACCCTGTCTTGAGGAAATTTACAGAGAATAATAAGAGGACACTAATGTCTCCATTCACACCTACATGGGGACCACACATGCATACACCCACATCACACACATCATATCACACACACATGCAAAAGAAGATCATATAAGTATATCATCATGCAATTTTAGGACTGTATAGTCAAAAGCTTCCTGAAGAGAGCATGCTACCTATAAACGAAGAAAGAACTACATAGACATTTGACTTCCTCACCACGTTTCTTGGGAGGCTGCTCACATTGACACTGACAGGTGTCTACAGTACTTTCAGATGCCGTACATAATAGGTAGATATTATTAGAAAATAGACTTTAAGCATATCATAGAATTTTATATGTCATCATTTGAGAAATATAAAAGAATATGTAATTTTCTAAATTATATAGAATAAGAGTAAAGAATAGAAAAAACAGCAAAACAAGAAAATATAGGTCATAAAGAGAGAAAACAAAGTAAAAGCAAACATGAAATTCTGTTCTTGTGCTGACTAGAAAGCACTAACTAGAAAGATTAAGTCCTGACCTTCCATCCTCAGCCATGTTTCCTGGGACTGAGTCTCAGTTCTGCCACCAGCTTTTCTTTTTTTGGATTATTTAGGATCCAAAAATGTGTGACACAGTGCTCATTGCCAACCAGCCTCTCCCTTGCTTCTGAGTATGATGAGAGATCGCTTTTCGCCCCAGATTCTCTTTGCAGATGGTACTGTGAGCAGTAGTCCCAATTCTGGTCCTGTTTACTCTCCTCCTGAAATGTCAGCAAGCCCTCATAATGGAGATTTGGTGGACTCTGTTTCTCAGCCAAAATCAGAAATAACACCATCTGAAATTGCCATCACAAAGAAAGGTAATCAAAGCCTCTTAATTTACATTGTATATAGTAGTGTTTAAATGATTAATAAGTATTCAATATTATTATAACACTGCCTATCATTTTTGAATATACTCATATATATTCATGTACATATATTTGAATTTTTATTGCAACATAGAATTTCACTCTATTTCATGAACTGCTTTTTTCTCTGAGTTATAAATGATGATCATTTCCTGTGTTGTCATATGCTCTTACACAACATAAGCAGTATTGCCTAGGCTGCTGTTTTAGGGTTGGCTGATCAGATCAGCAATGTCAGTGCCCAGTAGGCATCTCTGGGATGCTACTGACTTTTCCTTCAACTTGAGAGAAAACATGTCAATTGCAGGCATGAAGTGTTCATATGGCAACTTCCAAAGCAGAAGAAAAACAAGGTGAGGACAAGCATTTTCTTCAAGCGTGTCTTTTTACTGTGGAAGAACAGGACTTCCCCTTGGCTCTCAGCTGACTCCCTTTGCAGCTCATTGGCTAGATCTGACTGAATACAGAGGCGGTGGAAACATCTGACACTTTGATCTTTTCCTCAGGCCTGCTCTTGGTAGGGGGTGGGTGGAGTAGAAACAGTTGAGTAAGCAATCAATAGTGTCTTCAGTAAAATCAAAGATTGCTGTCCAGAGAACTACTTGTACTTATAGCCCTCACACTAGCACATTATGAAAACATCTGCTTCCTTATAACCTTGTCACCCTAGACTCAAAAAGACTCACAGGGAAAAGCTCATTCTTGTGATATTTTTACTTCCTTGGGTTCCTACTTTTGCTCAAACCTCAGGTGGTATTGACCTTACTCATAGTTATCAACTCAGAAGCACCTTTAGTTAAAAGACATTTTTCAGTAGTTTTAGTTATTTTCAGTAGAATTCTTATTACCTACTTGGTAGTGTTGCAAGAAATAAAATACCAACCACATATGTTCCTTTCTTCCTGCCTTTTGTTCACTCCTTTGATTTTACTTATTCATGTGTCTAATAGTGGAAAAGGGTATTTTGCTAAGATTCCACAATCTGCAAGCAACACTTTCTTCTTATCATCTTCTTTGCTCCTACCCATCCTCGTCATCTCATATCCAAGTTCTTCCCCACTACACACTGGTACCAGCATTGTATGGATTATCACTACTATTATCTTTAACCTTTACTTTGTTAAAGCCTCCTAACTATTCCTCTTGCTTTTCTTCATGATAATTCTCAATATTCCTGCCAAAGTACACTACAAATATCCGACCACATCAGTATCCCACGTTAATGTTCCTTCTAGAAAGAAATTTGGCTGGACATGGTGGTAACCACCTTCAATCTCACTCAGCACTCTGGAGGCTGAGGTAGGAAGATTATTGTGAGTTAGGGGTCAGCCTGGAGCTACAGAGTGAGTTCCAGGCC
Source organism: Jaculus jaculus (assembly GCF_020740685.1). Taxonomy (NCBI): domain Eukaryota; kingdom Metazoa; phylum Chordata; class Mammalia; order Rodentia; family Dipodidae; genus Jaculus; species Jaculus jaculus. The sequence continues at coordinate 33,760,525 of NC_059120.1, forward strand.
AACCTGGGCTAGAGTGAGAGCCTACCTCAGAAAAAATTTAAAAATAATTTTAAGGTCTTTAACATGTCACAAAACAGTACATTAATGCCTGCTTTCCCAGCCTTGTCTTTCAACCAAAACATGATTAAAATTTATCCACTGAAGACTTCATATACCAAGTCATCCTCCCAAACCATTATTTTCCTTTTATCCCCATGTTGGAGCAACTTTTCTGTCTCTGTTGGCCAGAAAATAAGACAAAAAGGACAAGGCAAAGAAGAAAAAGGGAGGAAATAAGAGAAAATATGGTACTACTTCTGGAGTATTTCATTCTACCTGTTATGAAAGTAATACTATATTTGCTGTCTGATATTGTTCTGGAAGTATAATTCATCACAAAAAAAATCTTAAAGCAATAGGTGGGCTTAACTGAATGCATCTTTCTTCTTTAGCTCCCCCCATTATTTGAGTCCCTACTAGTTAGAAGTGACTTACACTCAAGTACACATTCATGTTCTGAATCTGGAAAGTTTTCCTGGGTTTCTCATCCCTGTGGTCTAATAACACTGGCAAATCTCATCCACAAGTACTCTTACAAATTGAGTAAGCTGGGCTGGAGAGATGGCTTAGCGGTTAAGCGTTTGCCTGTGAAGCCTAAGGATCTGGGTTCAAGGCTTGATTCTCCAGGACCCACGTTAACCAGATGCACAAGGGGACACACGCGTCTGGAGTTCGTTTGCAGTGGCTGGAGGCCCTGGCGCGCCTATACTCTCTCTCTCTATCTGCCTTTTTCTCCCTCTGTCTGTCACTCTCAAATAAATATATAAAAATGAACAACAAAATCAAATTTTAAAAAATACTCATTCTTGATTTAAAAAAAAAAAACAAATTGAGTAAGCTGATAGCTAGATATTGTTATCAGAGGCCCAGTAGGATATCATCAATTCCATCTTCCTGTTCCCATTGAATGTTAAGAAGAAGCTTGGAGATAGGAGGATATGTCAGATGATTGTCAAGGTAGTAATTAAACTGAAATTGTTATCAGGCATTTCATCTAAAGCAATCTCACTGGAGGTCATTTCTGATGGACTTATAATTTTTAGCAGGATTGTACTGTCTTGATTTTTTTGTGTTTCTCATGTTATAATGTAGAGATTTTTGCATTTTGAGTTAACTTGATGCTTGGGTTTCTAATTATCTGTAGTGTTCTTAGCCATGTAAACCTGACTTTATGTATCTTCAGTACAGGAGTTTAAGGTGCCAGGTATAGCTCTTATATTCCAAGAGAAACAGCAGAAGTGACTCTAGGTGTTGTGTTTGCTTGCTATTCAAGTATTGTAGTAGAGTGGGTGGAGCAAATTACTGGAAAATTCTAAAATTCAACGGAGCAATACACACATTCAATTAAAACCAACACAGAGTATTTATGCAAGAGTGAGGATTAAAACAAATAGATAATCTAACAAAGCCAAAGTCCCTAAAGGTTTGTGTTGCCCAATACCCTTAATTCTGTCAACTAGAAGAATGAGATTTCTGCTCTGAAATGGGTTCCAGGTCAGCCTGGGACCGAGTCAGACCCTGCCTCCAATAATAACAGAAGAAAATGACAAAGGCCCTAAAAACCAGGGTACATCAAAGGCAACATTAGTCAACACCAAAATGTAGCTTATTTGAGAAAGGTAAATCAAACCAATACTGTATCATTCAAATGTAGTATATAACCTTTCCTGACATAGAAAGAGAGATTAGCACTTCAGTGCAGTCCTGTGTATCTCGCTTTGTGTCAGTTGGCCCTGTTATCTTTGGGATGGCTTCCAGTCTCACCTATGCTGAGGGCCCACCTCAATCCCTGTTGGTTGTGCTGTGGACTCAGGCTGCTTGGTCACTGGCTCTGGTGTTCTAATTGACTGTGCTGTATGCCACAGCACTGGCACTTGGGGGGTAGGAGGCTGTGCAGGGTGCCTGGAGTTGTACCGGAGCTGTTCAGCTGGTCCCATTTGTATTCACTTTCAGCAGCTGCTCAGCTGGTCCCTGATGCCTTCCTCTTCAGGTTTCTTGATTTTGTGAGGAGGTTGATGTGAGCGGAAAATCTCTTCACTTGGTTTCTGCTCCTGTAGCTCTGCTCTGGTCAGGCAGACAGGTGGACTCTGCATGGACTGGGGTCACTGGCACCTTGGCAGGATCCTGGCTTGTTTCCTCCTACTACTTCTTTGCTATGGTTGATAATAACTTACCCCTTCACTTTTCAGTACAAGAGTGTATTTTGCTGTATTTCTATTTATTTCCCTACCTAGGCTATTTTAATGTGGCGACTTTGTCACCATCTTACCCAGAAGTCAGGGTAGTGATTAATCTGTATAAACTCATTTATGAGAAGCCAAGGAAATGCCTGGCTGGCGAGGTGCCCTACATTCTTTAATAAAAGAAAACTACTACCTATATATAACTAATGCAATGACAAGGTGAGAGTTTAAAAGCTGGTAAGGAATAGATTCAATCAGTCATGAGAAGTACTCTTAAAATTTAATAGATTGGCCGGGCGTGGTGACACATGCCTTTAATCCCAGCACTCGGGAGGCAGAGGTAGGAGGATCGCCTTGAGTTCAAGGCCACCCTGAGACTACAGAGTTATTTCCATGTCAGCCTGGACCAGAGTGAGACCCTACCTCGAAAAACAAAAAAAAAAAAAAAATTAATAGATATACCCTGTGGAAAAGATAAGCTTTACAGAGAACTGTCATTATACGCATGGTAGCAGATATTGAAGATAGTCAAAAGTCATCAAAGTAGAAAATAAGAGGATGTTGAGAGCTCAACAATAAAGGAGATTTCAAAGCTCAGGGACGAAGCCAAAGGACCCAAGTTTGATCCCTCAGTGCCCACATAAAGCTGGATGCACAAAGTAGAGCATGTGTCTGGAGTTGTTTGCAGTGGCTAGAGGCCTTATCATGCCCATTCTCTCTCCCCATTTTTCCCCTCTCAAACAAGTAAACAAAATAAAAGCTCAGGAAACATTGCTGAAAAAGGAGCCAAAAGACTGTCAGAACCACACAAATAGGCATACTTTAGGACACTGTCCTCCTGATGTGAACTTAGTGGTACATTTATGATCCCACAGTGGTTATTACCACTGGAAGACCAGCACGGTTCTGAGCCCGTCAGCATTTTGACATAGATGATAGAAGAGAACAAAAGGAAGGAGAGAGCAAAACAGAGGAAGGACTGCCTTGAAAGAGATGGGTCCTAAGGGGTGGGGAATAAGGAGAGGGAACAAAAATGATAAAGGGACAGAAACACAATCAAATTACTGTATGTTATATTAAAATTCTCAATAGAAAAGATGGGAGTAAAAAGTGGAATACATGGGCTGGAGAGATGGCTTAGCAGTTAAGGTACTTGCCTGTGATGCCTAAGGACTCAGGTTCAACTCCCCAGATCCCACATAAGTCAGATATACATACACATATGCACAAGGTGGCGTACACATCTGCAGTTTGATTTCAGTGGCTAGAGGCACTGGCATACCAACACACTCCATCTCTCTCCCTCTCTCTCTGAGAAAAAAAAATAGTGGCATACAGACCATAAGCTAACAAAAGTTTTTCTGCTGCAGTCAGTTGTCTGTGTATATGTGGGGGAAGTTTATGGCAATTTCACTAAGGTTCAAATGCCAAAACTGATCTTCTTTGTTAAGAAATAACATAATTGATAAACGCTGCTTATGATTTTCTATGCCAAAATGCATGAGGTAGTTTATGCTGTGTCAAAAGTCAATGAACCATATATATAAATGCAGTTATAGTCACCTTGCTAATTCTGATTTTACTTGGACTTCTACAGGAAAAGGTCACAAAAGTCAATCATCAGTGGCACATAAGAATGAGCCTTTCTTGGAGACAGCTCCAACAGCAGTTCCTGTGGAGGGTCACATAGGCACCTGGTTTACAACCACACCTGAAGGAAAGCGGATTGGCACCAAAGGATTAGAAAGGATCCCAAACTTGGCCCCATTTTTATCTTTTCAGGCTACAGATCCTGTCAATGGAACGGTATGGCAAAGTATTACACAGTACAACATGTTTAATTCATTAGGGTCCTGAAATAACACAGAAAAGTATATGGGAATTCTTAACCTTTAAATATTTGTCAGGTGGTGGGTAGGTAAATGGATGGACCCATCTTCCCAAATCTTAAAAACACTATGTGTGTGTAGGTTCCAAAAATAGAGTATTATTAAATGCTAATTTACATATGTATAGAATGGATGCAACCAGTTCAGAACAAAATGGCAATTTTTGAAATAAGGGTCAGGTAATGAATTTCCATTCTTTTTCCCCTTATTTATTTACTTACTGATTGATTGATTGTTGTTGCTGCTTTTGAGAGAGGGTCTTGCTGTATAACCTAGGCTGGCCTTGTACCTAAAGGAATGGCCAGGTTGAACTTAATATTTCCTATGATTCCTACTCTAATCCTTGTATTAAAAGCCATTCTGTTGTGTTTAGTCCCCCTAGAATAAAGGCTTAACACTTTAACCTGACTGCAATCCTCTCCAACTTGGTCTATAGCCTAGTTGCCATCATCTGTGCATTCCTCTCTGGAATCTTTCATCTCTATAAGTTCTTTCCTCAAACTACAACTGTGCACTGACATACCAAACCCAAGCCCAGTACCATTTCTGTAGTCAGAGAGTTAGGCCAGTCAGAACCCTCACTACAGAAACCAGCAGGACCTTGAATGCTATCATATTATCCTCCCTCTGGTCTGTAATGCCTAGAGAATAAGAAATTACACTTCAGTCCATCATTACACCATCATCACCTAGCATAGTACTTGGCATACACTCAGCACTGTACATTTATGTTCATTTAGACCACACTAAAGCAGAATGAGCTCACAAAGTGGTGACCCCTTGTATTCCTGGCTGAGGTCCTTCATCTCTTTTCCCTCTGTGATAATTATTCTTTTTTGGTCAGCTTGAAAAGGTTTAAATTACCTAGAAGATACATATATGGGCATGTTTGTGAGGCCCTGTTCACAGAAATGTAGCTGACAAGGAAGGACCCACCATGTATTAGTTCTCTACAGGAACAGAATTTGCATTGAACACTTCTATTAGCATAAGGAATTGTATTAAAAAGGGAATTTGCTGGGAGTGGTGGTGGTACATGCCTTTAATCACAACACTAGGGAGGCAGAGGTAGGAAGATCACTGTGACTTTGAGGCCACTCTGAGACTACATAGTGAATTCCAGGTCAGCCTGGGCTAGATTGAGACCCTACCTCAAAAAAAAAAAAAAAAAAAAGAATTTATTGGACTAGCTTATGGCAATCCAACAATAGCAATCTGCAGGCCTGAGACTCAAGGAACCCAGCAGGATTTCAGTTCACAAGGCTGGATACCTCAACAGTCTCAATCCAGCAGTGAAGACCCAAAGGCTTCCTTGACATCCAATGGTCTTCAGTCTACACTGCCTTTCTGTCTGTGCTGCTGCTCTTCAGTCCATGCTGGAAGGCAGCGAGCAGCATGGCAGCCAGATGGGAAGAAGGGATTCTTTTTACCTACTCTGGGGGAAGGACTTCCCCCTTCAGTTAATCCTTCCTGGAAGCATCCTTAGAGACCCATCCAAGAGGAATGTCTGTGCATTCCTAAACAGACTCAAATTGACCAAAAAAAAAACTTAACCATCACACACCCTAAACAAAGCTGCCCAGGCTGAGTTATTCAGAGGAAACATGAAGCATAACCATCCTGATGAGGACCAGCATTCATGTTTTTGTGTTGTGTGACTGCAGATACATATGACCTGCTACTTCATCCTCTCACTACCATGCTTTCCCCGTCATAATAGACTTCCTGTCAGTCAAAATAACTGGTACTCCTGAAAGTTGCTTTTTGTCAGGTATTTGGTGAGAGAAACAAGAAAAGTAATCAATATGCCTTCTCAGACCTCAATCATTCTCATAATAATACTCTCCACATGAATCAAAGGTATATGTTTAAACTAACAAACTAACAGAGCCAAATAGGCTATTTCTGACTACCTTTACTCAGCTTGGAGAAGGGATACAGACTAGAAATAGAGTATTCAAGGCAGAACTCTGATTGGCTGGGAGGCCCAACAGTGAGCCACAAGCTTAGCTTCCTGATCCCTCAAGTCCACACAGAGAATGCACTGAAGACACAGATAGGAGCCATGTGTATGTGTGGATCAACCTGACAGAGATGCTGCAGCCTCTGCCCATACAAATCTCTAGTGCTGTTCTATGACATCAGGCACAGCACTTGTCAGCCATCTTACAGTTCATCCTCTCCAAGGTAATGCTGTGGAGCAGGGGCTTCATGGCCAACAGGGTAGCCTCAGCAAGCCATGTTCATCTTAATTCCAGTTATCAAGAAAATAGGCCCTGTGAGCTTTTTCCCAGATTGACCTAGGTTAACCTCGTCCTGATGCCAGCTTTTCATTCACAGATGTGCTCAGGCACTTACTTTTTGAGTGACTTACAACAAATTACTTAAGTTCTGTCAGCCTAAATTTCCTCATCTAATAAACAAGGAAACTGTCTACCTCAAGAACTGATTAAAGCAACAGGTTAGATTGATGAAATAAAACTTCCATGTGGGCTGGAGAGATGGCTTAGCAGTTAATCACTTGCCTTTGAAGGCTAAGGACCCCGGTTCGAGGCTCAATTCCCCAGGACCCACGTTAGCCAGATGCACAAGGGGGCGCATGCATCTGGAGTTCGTTTGCAGTGGCTGGCGCACCCATTCTCTCTCTCACTCTCTGCCTGCCTCCCTCCCTCTCTCTCTCCCTGTCACTCTCAAATAAATAAATAAAAATAAACAAAAAAAATTTAAACAATCTTTCACGTAATAAACTTAAATAGCCATGAGTATAACACCATCTTTTTAAAACTTTTTATTGACTCATATACATACACAAAATGTACCTTGATCATAATCCTCTCCCACTGCCCTTCTTTGTCTCCCCATCCCTGTGCCCCCTCCACCGAACCAAAAGTGAGAGTAACAGTAATAGATAAGCATAAACATAAATATCTAGAGGGCAATTTGGTGGGTATCCATTTAGCCAAACAATAGTAGCTTCCATCCTAGGGTTTATGATCTTCCTAGTCATAGGCTTTTGACTAGATTCTCAGTACCAGGCATGAATTTGCTCCTGTGCAGTGGGCCTCAAATTCAATCAAATGGTTGGTTTCTCCCATAACAAACATATCAGCATTGCATCAATTGGCACATTTTACCTGGCTGGCCAACCACATAGTTTGCAAAGTCCACTGCAAGTTAAGGCTATTGATCACTTTTCTCCCCCAGCAGGCTACATCGCTCTTTCAAGAACTAGTCAACAGGGAGGAGGCTTCCAACTCAGCTCTAGCTTGATTTCTGAGTCCTACAGTGAAAGCATGTGGTGTCATCAGCAGTAGGGTCTTAACAGCTACTTCTGGTGGGCAACCAAGAGCCTTGACAATAACCGATTGTTGTAGTTAGCTTCATATTGCTGGGATGAACATCCAAGTCAGGCACAGTTTAGGGGAGGAAGGGATTTATTTCAAGATTAAAGATCCACCAATGGCTGAGGAAGCTGCTTCCATATATTCAAACAAAGAGAAACAACCAATAAGTCAGCAAGCACAAAAGGGGAGCAAACAGTAGGAACCCCACCAGATCTCAGACTTCTCTGCATAACTTTTGGCTGGAAATCAGATCCACCCCCAAACACACCTTAGGGCTGCACTCCAGGATCTGCCCCAGTGACACTTCCTCTAGCAAGGTGGCTAAAGACCTAAGTCACAAGCTTTAATAAAATACCTGAGTCAGTGATGTATTCACTATGTAGTCTCAGGCTGGCCTCAAATTCATAGTATTAAAGGCATGCGCCACCATGCCCACCTGATTCCATGATGTAGCCATTCTGACAGGAGTGAAATGGAATCACAAAGCCATTTTAATTTGCATTTCTTTAATGGCTAAGTATGTTGAACTTTTGTTTATTTATTTATTTACTTATTTATTTATTTGAGAGAGAGAGACAGAGGCAGATAGAGAGAGAATGGGTGCATCAGGGCCTACAACCACTGCAAACGAACTTCACACACATATGCCACATTGTGCATCTGGCTTACATGGGTCCTGGGGAATCAAACCTGGGTCCTTTGGCTTTGCAAGCCAGTGCCTTAGCTACTAAGCCAACTCTCCAGCCCACATTTTTAAATATATTTATTGGCCATTTGTATTTCTTCTTTTGAGAACTTTCTGTTTGGTTTTATAGTGCACTTTGGATTGGGTTGTTTGAGTTCTTATTATTTAGTTTTGTGAGTTCTTTTTTTTTTATTTTATTTTTATTTTTCAAGGTAGGGTCTCACTCTAGCCCAGGCTGACCTGGAGTTCACTACATACTCTCAGGGTGGCCTCACACTCATGGCAATCCTCCTACCTCTACCTCCTGAGTGCTAGGATTCAAGGCATGCACCACCATGCCTGGCTTGTGAGTTCTTTTTATATACTAGATATTAATACTCTGTTAGATGTACAGCTTGCAGATTTCCTCCCATGCCATCTTTGCTCTATTCAGTGTCCTTTGCTGCAAAAAAGCCTTTTAATTTCATGAGGTTAGTGATCTTTCTCATTGGCTATAGTTCTATTGAGAAAGTTCTTGCCTATGCCTATGTGATAAAATGTTTCCCTTACTTTTTCCTCTAGCAGTTTCAGAGTTTAGGGTTTGAGATTAAGGTCTGTGATTCATTTGGATTTGATTCTTGTGCATGGAGAGAGATAAGGATATAGATTCATTCTTCTACACATAGACATTTAATTTTCCTGGCACCATTTGTTAAAGATGCTATCTTTTCTCCAGTGAATGTTTTTGGCATTTTTTTTTAATCAAAAATCAGATGGCTGTAGGATTCCTGGGTTTATATCTGGGTCTTTTATTCAGTTCCATTTTTGCTGTCAGCTTTACATTTTTGGGATGAACCTACAAACCAGACATACTTTATGGGAAGAATGGCATTTATTTGGAGCTTACAGATCCAAGGGAGATCCCATAATGGTGAGAAAAAGAAAAACTACCACCAAAAGCAAGAGCAAAAAACAGAAGAAAAACCAGGCAGAACTCAGACTGCTCTCTGCACAGTTTAGGCTGGAATTCAGATCCACCTCCAGTGACACCTTAGGACTGGACCCTAGGTTCTGCCCACAGTGACACCTCCTCTAACCAGGTAGCTGGAGGTCTAATTTACAAGCTTTAATAAATTCTTGAATCTGTTGGGGGATATCTATTCAAACTACCACATTTAGATTGATCTACATGTCTATTCCAATACAATGAGCTTGCTAGAATTCAAATATCTGAGTCAATAATTTTGTTCTGACTTTACATGTTCAGGTTATGACAACTCGTGAAGACAAGGTGATTATTGTTGTAAAGAAGGATGGTACTAGGATAGTGGATCATGCTGATGGTACCAGAATTACAACATTTTTTCAAGTTTATGAAGATCATATTATTTTTCCAGGTGATGATGCAAGTGAGTTTTATTTTTCAAGTACATTACCTACAGTATGTAGATCCTTAGTATTGAATATACCCATAAGAAAAATCAAAAATATTCATGTGGTCCAAAGAAGGACATATTCATGCTTTTTATTATTATTACTATTTTGCTAATTATCTTTGTGTCTTAATTTGTTTTTTAATTTGCAGATAAAATCATAAATATCATGTGTAACAGATTTTGAAATATGCATATATTATAGAATGGTCAATTAAGCTATCTCATACATATATTTTTGAGTTAAAACTCTTAAAATCTACTTGCAAATTTCAAAATATAATATATGATTATTTATTATAGTCAGTATGTTATATACAATCTTAAAGCTCTTCTTCCTATTTAAATGAAATTTTGTATCCTTTGACCAACATCTCTCCAACCCGAGTCCCTAGTGACCACCATTCTACTCTCTACTGTGTATCTAATGTTTTAAATCCTATCTGCAAGTGAGATTATACAGTATTTGTCATCCTGTTTCTGGCTTACTTAATTTAAGGTCCTCCAGTTTCATAAATGTCACAAGTGACAGAACTGCCTTTTCCATTAAAGCCCAACAATATCCCATCATGTATCTTTATTATGGTTTCTTCATCCTTTCACCTGGGATAAACACTAACATTCTAAGCCTTGGCCATGATGACCCTTGCTGCTGTGAACAAGGTATATAGCATATTAGTGCCCTTTCTTATGCTCTTTGTCCTCTATACAGAAAAGGCTAATAACAGCTGCATTTGACTGAGCAAAGTAATAGTCTGTACTTCTACTACTAAATATTCATGATTCAAAATGATAATGCAGCCCCTTCATTGTAGATATTGAAACTGAGACCTGTCTCTTGTAATCCTTAACATATTTAATTTTAATAATTAGGTGAACTCATCTGAGTATCTCTCTAGTTGCTAAAAAGGTAGTAAGAAAAAGAAAGCAACAGTTGTTAATTAACTGGAAACTGATCAAAGAATCTGAGATTATGCCATCCAGCCTAAAATAAATTTAAAGAGTATCTACATGGGCTGGAGAGATACCTTAGCAGTTAAGGTGCTTGCCTACAAAGCCTAAGAACCCTGATTCAACTGCCCAGTACCCATGTAAAGCCAGATGCACAAGGTAGCACATGCATCTGGAGTTGGTTTGCGGCGGCTAGAGGCCCTGGAATATCCATTCTCTTTCTTCCCCCACTCTCCCAAATAAATAATATATTTTTTAAATCAAAGATAACTGGGCATGGTGGCACATACCTTTAGTCCCAGCACTTGGAAGGCAGAAGTAGGTGGATCACCATGAGTTCTAGGCCAACCTGAGACTACATAGTGATTTCCAGGTCAGCCTGGGCTAGAATTAGACCCTACCTTGAAAAACCAAAACAAAGAAAAAGAAAAAAGATTAAATAGTATTTGTAATGCCAACTTATTCCTTTTCCTAATAGTGAACTTTTGTTTATTGTATGTAGTTAAGACATAGCACAATATTTTGATATCTGCATATTTAACAATATGATCAGCCAAGAAAATTAACATATCTATCACCTCACAGATCCAGGTAGGTGGGTGTGTCTACTTCATAGACTATTATCATTGTATGATATTATTGTTATAGTTCTCACACTGTATATTAGAGCTCTAGACTTTCTCATCTTGTATGTGCAACTATATACTCTTGATCTTCAGCTCTTTATACCCTCCTTATATCATCATGTATATCATATAATGTACTAGTTTTAGTTGTACAAGGCTGCTACTTTCAATACTCAATATCATTAAAATATTGGGAAAACATCAGTGTCCATAAGAGACAGAAAAAAAATGTGTAGATTTGTAAAAAGAACACTATGTAGTGGTGATAAAGAAATGCATGCATGTGAGCTGGGTGTGGTGGTACATGCCTTTAATCCTAGCACTCAGGAGGCAGAGGTAGGAGGATCATCATGAGTTTGAGGCCACCCTGAGATTACAGTTAATTCCAGGTTAGCCTGGGCCAGAGTGAGACCTACCTCAAAAAACCAATAAAAGAAAAAGAAATGCATGCACAAACACACAAACACACACATCCCAAAACTGCCAGAGACTCCAGGCATGGTAGAGTATGCCTGGAGTCCTAGCATCCAGAAGGCAGAGGCAAAAGGACCAGGAGTTCAAGGCCAGCTTTTAAAACATAGTAAGACCATGTCTTTCAAAATAAAAAGAGAAAGAGTGCTAGAGATGTCAAAACAATGTTGAAAAGAAAAGTAGAAAATGTTAGACTTGGTAATTATATATAATTAGATAGAACAATATTGCTGTAGTCAGGTTGGCATTGCTGGTAGAAATTATCTGACCAAGAGCAGCTTGTGGGAAAAAGAGGTTTATTTTGGCTTATAGGCTCAAGGGGAAGCTCCATGATGACACGGAAAATGATGGCATGAGCAGAGGGTGGACCCCCTGGCCAATATAAGGTGGACAATAGCAACAGGAGAGTGTGCCAAACGCTGGCTTGGGGAAACTGGCTATAACACCCATAAGTCTGCCACCAATACACTCCCTCCAAGAGGTGTTAATTCCCAAATCTCCATCAGCTGGTAACCTAGCATTCAGAACACCTAAATTTATGGGAGACACCTGAATCAAACCACCACAAATATATAATTCATGTAAATTTAAAGCACACAAATATATATTATTCCTTTTCAACTCATTATATTTATTATATTATTATTTGAGAGAGAAAAAGAGGCAGAGAGAGAGAGAATGGGTGTGCCAGGGCCTACAGCCACTGAAAATGAACTACAGACAAATGTGCCACCTCATGCATATGTGGGTCATGGGGAATCAAACCTGGGTCCTTTGGCTTTTCAGGCATTTCTCCAGCCCATATATCATTCTTGATACATATTTATATAAAGGTATAAAAATGATCTGCAAGAAAAAATAAATCTAGTTATAAGAGGGAATATAAACTTTACCTACTATTTATAATATGTTGTTTATGTAATATACAATATATTATATATAATTATATATATTATATAACATAGTGTAAAATGCATATTTTTATAATATATACATATTATAAATGCTGAGACAAATATGACAAAATAGTAATTAAGAAGGGTAAATTTTCATTGACAAAAACATGGGTGGTTAAAATGTATTTTATGCTTTTCAACTTTTTAATTTAAAAAACTGGATATTTTCAATGTCTCAAAATATAAACACTGAGAATAAGAGAGTGTGTCAATCAATTTTGACAATGGGTCTTCAGAGATCTATTCTGAACAGACATCAAGAGTGTCAGCCTTATAGCGTTCTTAACACCCATGCTTTTTCCATGGGGAATTGAAATAGCTGCAAGACAGCAAGCCAATCCATAGCTGAGTCCATCTCCCACAATGTATGTATCCTATAGGATCTGATATCCTTGCATTTGTTTGTAGCTGAAGGTATGAGGACTATCACCAGACAGGTGAAGTGTATGCGGATAGAAAGTTTACACTATGCCACTGTTATTACCAACTGTGAAGATAGTAGCTGTTGTGCCACCTTTGGTGATGGAACATCTATTATTGCAAAGCCACAGGGAATGTACCAGGTAGGTCTAAGCTAGAAGATGAATAGTGTCAATCATGTGCATTCTGCTGCTATGGTACAGTGACACTTCTATAATAAACACTGCTGTTGCTTTCTTTACTCACCTGATCTTACATCACATGTATCACTTATGTTTATTCCTGTTAGTCCATTCCAGAAAAGCATTGTCCTACTTGTTTACAAAGCTTTATTTGCTCTGTGTCAAGAGATGGGCCCAAATGTGTCTACTGAGGATCTCTCACATGCTAGGTCTGGAGGTGGCAAAAGCACTTATCTACCTGCCTCATTTCACTCTGCCACCTCTGGCCTCAGTCTTAAGTCTCCTTCCTCCTTCATCTAGGGTAGATTGTATGGGATGGAGAAAGTACTGAAAGAGAGAGATGAAAGAAAACATATGTCAAATTATCTATGACATAGGCTTAGGCAATGATATCAACAGCATAAGCCTCACCAAAATTTAAAGATTTTGTGTTTGTAGAATATCCCAAGAAAATAAAGGATAAACTACAGAATATTATGTACATGTCACATAGCTGAAAATAGTCTAGTGTATAGGGTAAAACCTAGCAATAAGAAGTCAGGTAACTCAATCTTTTTTTTTTTTTTTTTTTTTTGAGGTAGGATCATGCTTTAGCCCAAGCTAACCTGTAATTCACTATGTAGTCTCAGGCTGGCCTCAAATTCACAGAAACCCTCCTCCCTCTGCCTTCCAAGTGCTGGGATTAAAGGCATGTGACACCACACCCAGCTAGTAACTCAATCTTAAAATGGACAATGGATTTTAATTTCTCCAAGAAAATATGCAGCAGAAAGTAAGTCATGGAAAGGTACTCAGTCCTTTTGTCATTAGGGAAAGGGTAGCCAAACCACAGTCAGATGCACACTAAAATAATTGCAATCAAAGATAATCACAAACATGAGACAGGGTGTAAGAAAATCAAAACCTTTATACATTATTGATACAAATACATGTTTTGCAATTTGACAGTTTCTCAACAAACAAACATAGTTGTCATATGACCAGTAACTCTACTTCTACATACACAAAGGTGTGGAAGAAGGCAGATGATGTGTTTGAAATACATTATATGCATATATAAAAATGTCAAAAGGAGAATATTATTTGAAACCACTAAAAAGGACATTACATCTTACTTATTCAGTGCACCTCCTTCTCAAGCAGTCCCTTCCAAACTATAGGCTCTCTCTTGAATAAAGTTTTTGTTCTGGAAACTAGAATCTCTGAACATTATTTTTCTTAGAGTGATTTTCCAAGTCCCTCGAAATTGCATACAAATGTTAATTTTTTTTTCTCTTTCCAGGTTTTACCCCCAAACACAGGCTGTCTTTATATTGACAGGGACTGTTCAGCTACATATTGTCATGAGTCAAGTAGTAATATCTACCACCCCTTTCAAAAGCGTGAGCAGCTGAGAGCCAGTAGGTACATCATGAAGCACACCTCAGAGGTGATCTGTGAGGTCCTGGATCCTGAGGGAAACACTTTTCAGGTAAGGTACTCTGTCCATAACAAAACAGAGCCCAGGGCTTTGATTGAGATACTTAACATTAAACAGGTTCCACAGAGATTCTTAATTTTTTGCCTTGGGATACTTCCACATTTTCTACCAATTCTTTAGCCAAGCAAACATGAGCTTGAGTATTTTTTTTTCCTTGACTCTTGTGTACTTCCATGGGGCATAATAAGCTTAATGATTGTGATAGAAAAATTAAAGCCTAATAGATAACTAGATAATTTGAACAGAAGTAGAAGGACATCTGAAAAATAATGCCACCACAGGATGGAGATAAGGGGCTAGAGAATAGCTCAGTAAGTGAATTGTTTCCCATATAAGCATAAGGACCTGTGTTGGATCCCTAGCATCCACATAAAAGCCTATCATAGAGGTGTACACCTATAATCCCAGTGCTGGGGAGGCAGAGACAAAGAAATTCTTGGGGCTTCCTGGCCAGCTGCTCTAGTGGGGTCAGTGAGTCCCAGGTTCAGTGAAAGACCCTGTCTTAAAAAATCATTAAAGTGAAAGTAATTGTGGAAGACATCCAATGTCAATCTGTGGCCTAAACAGAGAGAAAGTGAGGGGGAGAGAGAGAGATGGATGGACAAGCATAAGCATGAATACTACATAAATTCATGCACACACAAGAATAACATGAGGATGGTCTGTGCTCAGGACAAAAAAAGCAAACACAAGCTGCTGGCAATTCTGGGGCAAGGAGATGACCATCATGATAAACATCTGGCTGATGGGGACAAGGGGCTCTGAGAGAGGTTTGGCTGTGCTGTTGTTAGAAATGAGTCTAGGGTTTGAGGATGATCATACAGTCCAAAGTACACTGGTAACAATGCAGAAGGGTACATAGCTTTTTTTATTATTATTTGAGAGTGACAGAGAAAAGGAGGGAGAGAAAGAGAGAGAGAATAGGCACACCAGGGCTTCCAGCCACTGCAAATGAATTCCAGTTGCATGCGGCCCCTTGTGCATCTGGCTAACATGGGTCCTGGGGAATTGAGCCTTGAACCGGGGTCCTTAGGCTTCACAGGCAAGTGGTTAACCACTAAGTCATCTCTCCAGCCTTTTTAAAGAGTTCTGGCAAGCATGCACAATAACAAGGGCTTCTGCTGGTGTTATTTATATTCCCTAACACAGGCAGGGTTTGGGGCATTACTCTGAATCAGAGTTTGGCCTCATCATCTCATTTAATTAGCTAAAATATAAAAATAATGCAGTCTTTGGGATAAAAGAAGGGAAGATTTGGGGACCTTTGTACCAGATGCGGAAATGGAAGCTTTGCCTACAGGGGTTGTTTGGCTGACTTTCGTGGTCTTGGGGACAGCTGACTTGGGGAGGGGACTCCCATAGAAGGTGTCTTTTTTGAAGTGAGTGTCTATTTCTCGCACTAGTATTGTACTCTCTTCTGTTTCTGTCCCTTAATGGTACAGTCATGTGGGTTCCAGGCCCAGCCATGGTACTCCTGAAGGCACCCAGGCAACCGGGGTGGGTGAACACTTGATGAGAGAAACACTCCCAGGAGATAGTTGAACAGCTCTCTCAGTTTATTGTCAGGGAAAATGGGTTTATAAGCATCTGAGGGTGGGGAGAGGAACATAAGGGGATTGGATTACAAAGTTCATTTCTGATGCCTAATCAACATATGGGGATATTCATTCTAGCACATGGGCAATGGCAGGAGAGGGGGGTGTCAGGTGATCTAGGGTCTCAGGACTGTGTGAAGGTTGCTGGCTGATAAGGAGTTTCCTAGGCAACTGGCCAAAGGTTACAGGGCTATGGGGAGAGCCTAAATTAAGATGTGCTGGACTTGGAGAGGGAGTGGCCTCCTGTAGCCTTCAGGTCCTTAGCCATGCCTGGAAGCTCAGACCCCTCTCCTGAAGGCTCCAGCCTGTGCCTGGCAGTGCCCAACAACTCCCCTTTGTTTTTATAACGGGGCAGTGACATCCCAAATGAGTTCTTTATAATTTACCATAGGTCCAGATAGAATTAGGTGGTGTATGAGAACATGATTAGGAGCAACCTGAGCAATATTAGTTATTTGTTATTTGAGAAATTTGATGAGGCAGGGGGCTACAAGCAATAGGGTTCCTATAGTAAGGTAGGGACTAAGGAGAAGCCAAGTAACTAAAGGGCTAGAGAACCAGGTGGTGGGGTCCTCAGGCTTATAGCAGTAAAGCAGCTTAACAACATTTGATTCCTTAACAAAGAAAACAATATTTTTGTCCCAAGACCATATATGCCCCCAAGTTCAGCAGTAATGAAGTCTAAAGCTAGACAGTTTTGAAGTACCACATCCACAAGAAAAGTCAATTGTCTCTGGAGAGATTCGAGGCTCTTGGTCACTAGAGGCACCCAGAGACAGTGTCATGCTGAGGCCCACCAGCAGAGGGATGAAGATCTCTTTCGGTTGGCACTGGTGGTTGGCACAGGCAGTTTGTAGTTTTTTGTTTGTTTTTTTTTTTTTTTTGTAGAGATATAGCTGTGAATCAATCAAAACTGGGGAACAATAAGTGTGAGATGAAATATTTATATATGGGGATGCTTAGCCCTTCACACCATAGGAGAGCAGGTGTCTTGACACAACTTCTCCTGATGATGGAAATATTGAGCAGGCATTCAGCTCTGGTTGGCTTAGAGCTGGACAGGCAGAGACATAACTTGACCTGCATCAAAGAGGGCGAGGCCTGTCCTTTAGCCTGAAGATTAGTTTTTGCTCCTTACGAGTTTGTAAACAGTTGAAAAATCTCCAACTTTAGACATGGTGTTTAGGTTTAGCCTGAAAAATCCTTTCCTACACATGCACATCTTTACCCACATACTTTACCATTCTGATCTAAGTATCACACAAAAATCATTTTAATGAACATTCTATGTCCCAACATTGAAAAATTCTCTCCCAGTTCCTTCAATCAATTCATCTCACCCCATTATTAACCATCATTCTTATAAGGCTATTAAGACAAACTACACTAAATTGATTACTCTTATTACTCACTGACAAGCAAGTAGTCTAAAAACAATTTTATGTCATTAATACCAATAGCACACTTGGAAATGATTTTATGAGGAGTAACTAAGGCAAATTTTGTTGCTATCTTGAGCAGGCTGGCCTAGAAGTCAGGTCAGTTGCCTTCTTTTAAGTATCAGGACATTACAGTCTTTTATTATGATTATTATTATTTTTAAATACCTGAAAAATTATAAGTTACCACTTCAGAGAGAATTCTGTTGTTTTCAAGAATCCTCTATGTAAATTGAAGCTGACCTAGAACATAAACTCAGTAATTATATTTATGATATCATGTAACAAATTATGACATTCTTTATGTAAAACTTCAGTTCACTATAGGCTTTAGTTAGACATGACCTTTTTTTTGTTTCTTGCCACTGGCGCTGCTGAGGCTGGCCAGGGCTGGCATGCACCTTAGATCAGCCCCGCCCAGCTCCCTAGGCACTCACCCCACAGTCAGGTGTAGTACTTGTGGAGGTAATGGCTAAGACTGGCCAAGACAACTGCGAAGTCCTGAAGGGGAAAAGGGGGTGAACTGCTACTGGCCAGGAGGGGGCCTCCAGGACCACCAGGAGGCCGCTGAAGAAGGAGGGGACCCACTGAGGGGGGGCTCTTGGGAAAGAGGGGGCCTGCGGGGAGCCACTAGGAGAGAGGCGGAGACAAGGAGCATGCACAGGCCGAGGCACCATTGTCCAGGCACGTGTGAGCCCACTGCTTGACTGACTAGAGCAACTTTGGAGCGCTTGCAAAGCCAGCTTGTAGTTTCACCACTTAAAGGGAGTGAGGGGAAATTTCCTTCCTGAACTTTTTGTTTCCTAGCCAGATAAGCTATGTGGGTGCACATGTCTGGGCCACCTGGTTGTCTAGAAATCCAGGGGGTGACCTGGAGGTCACAAAAGGAGCCAGCCTCCTTTTGGAGAGCTTAATTCTCTTAACTTTCAGAAGAGCCCATAATCTACAAATCTGTAATTCCTTTTGCTGGGAGACAATATTAAAGTAAGGGAGGAAAAAGAAAAATAGCTCCCGTCTGATGGAGGAAAGAAAAATAGATAGAGGGTTTTTGCCAACAACCAACCGGCTGTCGAGGTCCAGGCAGAGGATGGCTGGCCTTCAGTCATACTGAAGAGTGGCCTCAGACAAGACACATCGGTTGCCAGTTCATCATGTCTGGTCCCTTGCAATGGTGCAAACCGAAAATAAAGGAGAAAAAAGAAACCTGCCAGCCCTCAAAAACGTGGAGGCAAGGCCTTATAGGCCAATGTCTCCCAGTCCCTCTGGGAGAGCATTCACCTACCCTGTCCATCTCATAATGTCCCTGTTCAGGCACCACCTGTGGGTTCCTGTGTCCTTCACGGCCCAGCCATGGTCCCCCCTCCCCTCCACCAAGTCTCCCATGCAACCCAGGTGGGTGAGTGCATGATGAAAGAAACACTCCCAGGAGATAGTTGAACAGCTCTCTCAGTTTATTGTCAGGGAAAATGGGTTTATAAGCATCTGAGGGTGGGGGAAACATAAGGGGATTGGATGTACCAAGTTCATTTCTGATGCCTAATTAGCATATGGGGACATTCATTCTATCACATAGGCAATGGGGGTGTCAGATGATCTAGGGTCTCAGGACTGTGTGAAGGTTGCTGGCTGATAAGGAGTTTCCTAGACAACTGGCCAAAGGTTATAGGGCTCGGGGCAGAGCATAAGTTCAGGTGTGCTGGGCTTGGAGAGGGAGTAGCCTCCTGTAGCCTAGGGGTCCTTAGCCATGCGTGGAAGCTCAGGCCCCTCTCCAGAAGGCTCCAGCCTGTGCCTGGCAGTGCCCTACATGGTCACTGTCCCTGTACCTTAGGTCAGGCATTGACATAGTTTCATGCTCTTTACAACCCATGATCTAAAAATGTCTTGTTTTACATTTTAAATGGTTTTTAAAAAATTAAACAAGAATAATATTTTAAGGCACATAAAAGTTACAAGAAATTCATATTCCACTGTCACTCTGTAAACTATCACTGGCACATGGCAATGCTCTTCTGTGTATCTACTTGTCTTTGTTACTTTTCCTTGGCCATAGAAGAGGTGGGTAGTAGTGGCAGAGATTATATGCCCTGCAAGTTCTGAAATATTAACTTCTAGCCCTTGACCAACCTCTGCTCTAGATATTCATCTTTTATTTCCACTCCTTATCCAAGAGTAGAATATCCTCCATTGGCTAGTAGGTATGAAGGCATTTTTAAGATTTGGACACAGACCACAGAATCCCTAACTTTGTTTTGGTGTGCAGACAAGTCCTGCTCCAGCTTGTGTTTTTCTTTGCTAAGGAACTAAAACTTCACAGCTTGTGTTCAAACTGACAGATTTCAGTTGTCAAAGAACTGAAGGAGAAAATATATGCCCTCCAGGTCAAAATGTCGGTATCCCTACCAACCATGCTTCCAAAACAGACACATCCTCAGGAAGCATCGCCTATGCCACATCCATGTAGAGTATGGCTGGGTCCAGACAGCAGTGATACCAAGATCACTGTTCATCATGTGAATGCTGATCTGTTTCCCTTGTGCTCTACCTATGAGCCTTAACTCTGCACCTGAGTCTCAGCTTTCTTCATGCAATGATCTTTTATTCTATCATGATTTTCATCACACAAGTGCCCATCCCCTCAATGCTTAAATCCCCTATTGTTGAACTTGTCCTCATAGGGTAAGATTTTGAAACCCTCCTGACCCTAGTCACTTTCTTCCCAATGTGTTCCACTTTATTCACAGTGCATGTGGATAGGTCACTTTTACTTTTAGTAATAAAATTTATACTCAAGAGACTGTGGATGGCTCAGTGGATAAAGAACTTGCCACATAGGCATGAAAACCAGAATTTCAATCCCCAGGAACCAAATAGAAACCTGGCAAGCTTGGATATCTTCTTGTAATCCCAGCAGATACAGGGATCCCAGGAATAAGATGGTTAGCTAAATTAGCCAAATCAGCGATTTCTGGGTTCAGTGAGAGACCCTGCCTCAGTATATAGAGTGAAAGCCATTGAGGAAGACAGCAGACATCAATGTCTGACCTCCACATGAGCAAGTAGACCCATGTACCTACATACATGTGTGCCCTCAAACATGTGAACACACATGCATACCACACATATATACACTCAAAAAAAAAATCTTTTTAGGGCTGGAAAGATGGCTTAGTGGTTAAGCAATTGCCCGTGAAGCCTGAGGACCCCAGTTCAAGACTCGATTCCCCAGGACCCATGTTAGCCAGATGCACTAGGGGGTGCATGCATCTGGAGTTCATTTGCAGTGGCTGGAGGCCCTGGCATTCCTATTCTCTTTCTGTGTCTGCCTCTTTCTCTCTCTGTCTGCCACTCTCAAATAAATAAATAAAAATAAACAAAAAAATTTTTTAATCTTTTTAAAAAAGAAATTTATAGCCAGTCACAGTGGCACATACCTTTAATCCCAGCCCTTGGGAGGCAGAGGTAGGAGGATTGCTGTGAGTTCAAGGCCACCCTGAGACTACATAGTGAATTCCAGGTCACCTGAGCTAGAGTGAGACCCTACCTTAAAAAAAAATAAATTTATACTTAAGTAAAAACACATGACAAATAAATATGACTAGTTTTCTGCATATATTAAAATAACACACCTGCCTTCTCAGATTGAATCACCAGATGTGTAAACATTATGACATTTTACTTTTTCCTTGAGTTGTTCTTACTGCCTACTCTCTTAGGTCCTGGCTGATGGTACTGCATCAACTGTGTTATCTGAGAAAAAATTAGAAGATGACTTAAATGTAAAAACAAAGGGCTATGATAGTTTATCATCAATTCATCTTGAAAAGAACCATATGCAAATCTATGGTGAACATGTTCCCAGGTAAAATGACAGTATGAATTTGTTATGACTTATTTTTCATTTGAAATTCAAGAATTATTATAACTGAATATTTCAAAGTTTCAGAATTTTCTTTCTTCAAACAGGTTTTTTGTGATCTATGCTGATGGTTCAGGAGTAGAACTGCTCCGGGACAGTGACATAGAGGAATACTTGTCCCTAGCCTATGGAGAGTCAACAACTTTGGTTCTCCAAGAGCCTGTGCAGGAACATCCAGGTAGGAATGCATGCTGCTAGGAGCTCCCTGTCCCTCTGCCACCTGGCATCTTATCATCTGCCCCTGCCACCTTCTCCACTGGTCCACATTGCTCTTTTTGCCACTCCTTGATGCAGCCATATGCTACTGAAGTTCATCACATGCTGCATCTGAGCATCAAGCTGTATAAACTGAGAATGAGTTTCTGTCTCATTATAGCAGATCTACTCCTCAGTTCTTAGCTGTGAGTTAATTCCATGCTGCTTAGAAATAATAAGAGAGCTCTCATAGGATTACCTTTTGGTTTGGTTTTGTTTTGTTCTTTTCAAAGTAGGGTCTCACACAGGCTGATCTGGAACTCACTTTGTAGACCCAGGCTAGTCATGAAGTCACAGTGATTCATCTACTTCAGCCACCTGAATGCTGAGATTAAAGCTGTGTGCCACCATGCCCAGCTGAAATCACTTTTTGATCATTTTGAATATGATGTATGGTCATTGAATACAGTAAGAGCCTGTAGAGACTGGGTCAATAACTGGCCACATAGTTCATGTACATACAGTGCATGTGTGAGGAATCCAGACATGGTTGCCCGTTCCTATACTTCCTACATTTGGGAGATACTTGGGCTACATAGCAAGACCCTGACTCATTTGTGGGTCCTTGATTATTATATAGCAACATTATATATATATATATATATATATATATATATATATATATATATATATATACACACACACACACACACACACACACACACACACACACACGCACGCACAGATGACATGAAAGTTGAAGTGAAATTCGGAACAAAAGGATGAATGAGTTGGAGGGGCCAGAAGGAAGAGCAGCTGGGCATGCGAGGACATGCATAAAGTACATCATTATATATTTGCATGACAATGGTCTTATGTAACCCAGCACAATGAAAAAAAACATTAAAACTTTATGAAGACAAGAATTCTCAAATTGCTGTTTTCTCATTTAACTAGCATCTACTTGGCAACCTGTCTTGAATGAAATACTTGCTGAGTTCTATAGTATGTAGTGAGCTAAAACAAACATACACTGCTTCCATAGAACTTGTAATTTAACAGGAGAAATAGGCATTAGGTATACAATCACACAAATGACTTGTGACTATAAATTGGGAAAAAGTCTACAGAGAAAAGGAGCATTGTTCAACAAGAGCACATCTGACAAAGAAACTTGATGTCGTCTAGAAAGCTTCCTGAGGACACTTGATTCAAGAGCTTGTATGTATGCAGGGTTAATTCAAGTAAGAAAGAGTGTGTTCTTGGGGGAAAAAAAAACCACACACACACACAAAGAAAAAATCATACAGTATCGCAGAACCGAGAAAGGCCAAGGTAGCTGAAGCTAGAGGAGAGCAATGGTTCAAGTGGAGGCAGAGTGAGAAATAAGTGTTTTGATTTTGGGATAACGGAAAGTCAGAGAAGAGCTTTAAAAAAAAATGAATCAGCCAGGCGTGGTGGCACATGCCTTTAATCCCAGCACTGGGGAGGCAGAGGTAGGAGGACCACCATGAGTTCAAGGCCACACTGAGACTACATAGTGAGTTCCAGGTCAGCCTGAGCTAGAGTGAGACCCTACTTCACAAAAACCAAAAAAAAAAAAAATCATGAATGAGGGCTGGAGGGATGGCTTAGCAGTTAAAATGTTTGCCTGTAAAGCCAAAGGACTCAGGTTCAGTTCCCCAGGACCCATGTTAGCCAGTTGCACAAGGGGGAGCATGCATCTAGAGTTTGTCTGCAGTGGTTGGAGGCCCTGGCTCTCTCTCTCTCTCTCTCTCTCTCTCTCTCTCTCTCTCTCTGTAAAATAAATAAATAAATAAAAATAAAACATTTAAAAAAGTCATGAATGAGGAGCTGGAGAGATGACTTAGTGATTAAAATCCTTGCCTGTGAAGTCTAAGGACCCAGGTTTGATTTCTCTGTAAGCCAGTTGCACAAGATGGGATATGCATCTAGAGTTTGTTTGCAGTGGCTACAGGCTCTGATATGTCCATCCTCTCTATCTGCCTGTTTTTCTCTAAAATAAATAATAAATAAAATATTTTTAAAAACCATGAGTAAGGGCTGGAAAGATGATTGAGCAGTTTAGACACTTGCTTACAAAAAATCTGACAGCCTAATTTCAATTCCCTAGTACAATGTAAAGCCAAGTG
This sequence comes from Jaculus jaculus, assembly GCF_020740685.1. Lineage (NCBI taxonomy): Eukaryota > Metazoa > Chordata > Mammalia > Rodentia > Dipodidae > Jaculus > Jaculus jaculus. Next base: position 33,784,461 of record NC_059120.1, read on the forward strand.
CACAAAGTGGTGCATGCATCTGGAGTTCATTTGCAGCAACAAGAGGCTCTGAAGCACCTATATTAATAAATTCATTCTCTCTCTCTTCCTTCTTCCTTCCTTCCTTTCTTTCTTTCTTCTCTCATTGCAAATAAATAAAAATATTTAAAAATTATGAATGAGTATAGCTAGTTAAGCTGGCAGGTGGGAGAGGATTGTGTTATTCTCAGAGTATTGGTGGTAGAAAGGCTGTTGCTATAGTTCAGAAGAGAGCTATCTCTATGGTGCATGATGTAATGTAGGGTCTATGGGAAAGGAAGATGTGGATAGACTTGAAACAATTTATTGGGGACCTGAAGAGCTCAGGTGTGATTGTTGAGGGACAGTACGGTGCCAGTGAATACTTCTGGGTGATTGAAATTCAGTTTTTAGATGTTATATTCACTCACAGTCTCATCTTGTTAGACTGTAAAGTGTTCATTTATAATCAGTGTATCTGACTAATCTTTTGTGTAAAAAGAGTTCAAAGTGTTTACTGAGTTTAGTTAATACTAATACCTTTTGGATTTATAAGAATAATTTTGTTGGAGAAATAACTTTCTAACCCATTATGATCCAGGTGCCCTAAGCATCACAGTCCTCCGCCCTTTCTATGAAGCATCACCATGGCTAATGAAGAAGGAGTTAGATACAATTGTTCCTCCTAATCTCCAGTCAAGGTCATGGGAAAAGTTTCCCTCAGTTGAGGTATACTTTTTCTGCTACAAAGCAACTTTGTTTAAATATCAATACATCAATGAATCAAAGGCTAGGTCTTGTTCCATATATTCATATATTTTCATCCTTCTGTATATTGTCCATGAATAGGCTTATGAAGTTTTGTATTTAAGATTTTCAACACCTGTAGCTATAGCAATAGAATCATAGAGAAACATGCCTACCTGGCTAACTTCAGGGGGTTTTGTTTTTTTTTTTTTTTTTTTTTTTGTTGTTGTTGTTTTTCAAGGTAGGATCTCACTCTAGCTCAGGCTGACCTGGAATCTACTATGTAGTCTCAGACTAGCCTTGAATTCATGACAATCCTCCCACCTCTGCCTCCTGAGTGCTGGGATTAAAGGTTTACACCACCATGCCTGGCCAGTTTTATTTTGTATCTTATATTGCAAACTTGAACACATTTTTATAATATTTAAATAGCCTTTCTGGGCAATACAATGTATACCTTTCCTATCATGAAATCACTAATGCATGCCATCTCTTTCTGTCATTTCTTTTCAATTTTAAAATAAAATTTTCAATCTCTCATTCTCCTCATTTTCCTTATATATAAAAATATACAAACTGATCTGGGCATGGTGGTGCATGCCTTTAATCCCAGCACTTGGGAGGCAGAGGTAAGAGGAGGATTTCTGTGAGTTCAAGGCTACCCTGAGACTACATAGTAAGTTCCAGGTCAGCCTGGGCTAGAGCGAGACCCTACTTTGAAAAAAATTCACATATATATATATGCATATATACATTTTTTATTTTATATTTTATATTTTGTATTTTATATTACATTATAAATATATATATATATATGCACATATGTGTGTGTATACTGAACATATAAGAATAAATAAGGTGAAGGATTAAACAAGAGTTTTTACTTTCAGTGTTACGAAGTAAATACTGTGGTTATGTCAGATTAGCAAAATTCCAACCTAAAGTTTTTTAGCCAAAGAATATGTCTTGGAAAAAACTTATGAAATTCTATATTTTACAAGATTTACCATTTTTTTCTTGCTGTCAATTTATGTAGTATGTATAACATTTCATAAGTAATGTCCACAGAGAGGATATTTATGTTAAGTGAAGAAAGAGTTTTTCAGCTTAAATTTCAATGTCCTATAGTAAATATAGCAAGACAATTATGAGAACAAGATAAGAAAGCTCTTCCATCCCTATGTTTTAATTTGGTGTCTACAAACAAGTTGAGGAAATGAAAGTGATCAAGAATTCATATCATGAGTTACTACTTATTATGTGGGATTTGGGGCCAAGTCTTGCTGGACCACAATATCCTTCCTGGAAACTGAACAAGGCCACTAAATTGCACACGAACACTCCACCCAAGGTGAAGGTGCTACATGATGATAAGAAAAATATATCATATATGGGATGAATAAAGTTTATTCTCTTTCTCTGATGCACATACACCATGAACTTGGATCTGCTGAGTGGATGTCGTAGGCTACATGTGTTTAAATAAAGTACAAGAGGTGCACTTGAAGACAGAGAGCAGCAAAGGACATGAATCCTGAAAACCAGGCACAAGGATGACATAGAGATAGGAGTTCACTGTTTGGTGGGGGGGGGGTCTTTTTTGATGTAGGGTCTCACTGTAGTCCAGGCTGACCTGGAATTTACTATGTAGTCTCAGGCTGGCCTCGAACTCTTGGAGATCCTCCTACCTCTACCTCCCAAGTGCTGGGATTAAAAGCATGCGCCACCATGCCCAGAAGGAGTTCACTCTTTTTCTTTCTTTTCAAAAATACTTTATTTATTTATTTATTTTTTTACTTGAGGAAGAGAGAATAGGCAAACCAGGGCCTCCAGCCACTGCAAATGAACTCCAGACACATGTGCCACCTTGTGCATCTGGCTTTATGTGAGTACTGGAGAATCAAGACTGGGTCATTTGGCTTTGCTGGTAAGTGCCTTAACTGCCAAGCCATCTCTCCAGCCCAAGAAGTTCACTCTTAAGCAGACATTCCTTTACAAGAGATCCTGAGAAGATTCTGGAGATGGGCTCCATCCAGAGTCAGCTCAGAAACTGCGTAGATCTATGGGATGACTTTTATGTCAGAATCTTTTTATAGAAAGTTTAGATACAACCAAAAACTTAAAGACTATGAATTATAATTATAATTATAATGTCTTGGCCTACCTGAGGGTGTTAAGCAATAGTCACATACATATGCCATAGACTACTGATTGCATTACCTTGTGCCAAGTTACTTAACTTTTCCTTAAATGACACCCAGTAAAATACTATGCAACAGGATTTTAAAATATTGAGTTACTAGAAGCCACACACAAATGGGAACTTTGCTCACTTTTATGAGGGCATAAAATTCCTATCAAGTACAATAGGGAAATAAAGGCATTGACTTCATTTGGTCCTTCAGCTCCCAGTGGATAATTAAAAGCTAAATAAAATCTTTAAAGGCATACACCACCATTTGTATCTCTCTCTTGCTACCTTTAAATTGGGGTCAGAGTCTATTTAAGTCTTCTCTAGACATGCTAATTATTTAAACAAGTTTTCCTTTAAACTGGCAATGTTCCCTTCAAAGCAAAAGGCATGAAGATAAGAGTTGCTAAGATATTGTATTAGTTTCTTGTCTGATTGATGTGACAAAATGCTAGACAAAAACAGCTTAAGGAAGGCTTAAGGAAGAGTTAATTTCAAGATGATACAGTTCATCATGGCAGGGATGGGATTGATAGCAGGAGTGTGAGGCAGAAGTTTGATTGGGTCCATAGTCAGAAAGCAGGTGCTCAGCATACTGTTTATGTTTGATTCAGCTCAGGACACCAGCATAGTGGACTGGTGCCACCCACATTTAGAGTAGATTTCCCATGTCAGTCTATCTTAAAAACTCCCTCACAAACATACCCAAAGATTTGCTTCCATTATGATCTCAATCCTATTAAGACAACAAGATTAGCCATCACATATATATTTGAAATTTGCAGTCATAACATTATAAATGATTGTTAGTCACTAGGTTTTCTAACATCCTGTTCCATACTACCAGAACAGCACCTAGACAGCTCTAGTCATTGCCCTAACCTGAAGGAACAAATTCTAGCTTACCTTTATGATTTATCCTTTTCTCTTAGCCATCCTACAGTCATACTGGATTCCAAGAGCAACAAGTCAGACCATGAACATCTTGTGATAAGTGGAGACTACCTCCAGGCAGTGGCAACTCACTTATTGTCCACAAAGCCCTACATGGCTGATCTTGAACTAATGATCAGCAAGACCACTTTTTGACCAAGGCTACCTGAGGGTGTAAACTTCTTTCTCCTCTCCTTTCATTTATTCACTATGACCCAAAGCTCTTGTTAGCTCTGAAAACAGGACTTAGGATGCTTGTTCCCATGCTTCCCAGTAGTGGCGACACTGAATAATAGAGCCCTTCCTACATAACCATTATTTTTTCCATTTAACTTTTGGGGTGAGTGACCAGAACTCTCAAAGTCAAGCCCCACTGACTTAGAATTCCCATTACTATTGCTGGCATAGTATCTACATAATTACCCAGTAAAATAGTAAGTAATAACATTGTTAAAGCATCTGATTTCGTTGGTGAATTATTGTACTTTTTGTTGACAGAAAAAAACTCCAGGACCTCCTTTTGGCACTCAGATTTGGAAGGGCCTCTGCATTGGGTCCAAACAACTAATAAGCACTCCTGCCCCAATACTCAAGGGCCCCAAGGTGCTTCAGATGCGCCAGTTCATCCAGCACGAGGTCATAAAGAATGAGGTGAAACTGAGGCTCCAAGTTTCCCTTAAGGTAATGGGATTCAGGTAACAGGACTCAGCAAGAAACAAGATCAAGGCAAATCAGTCCTGTCAGTTACCTGATGAATCTGAAATTACCTACCCCTACCAATATGCAGCACATAAATGAATGAAGGCCAATCGCCCAGAATAGAAGGCTGAAAGATAGAAAATATTTAATCATTCCTGTATTTGGATGCAAAAATCACCAAAGAGGCCCCAAAGATGTTGAGATGGTAAAAAAGGAAACAACTTTTACATATGATTGCTATATGTGGTAGTTTGATTCAGGTGTCCCCCATAAACTTAGGTGTTCTGAATGCTAGGTTCCCAGCTGATGAAGATTTGGGAATTAACATCTTCTGTAGACTGTGTATTATTGGGAGCAGGCTTATGGGTGTTATGGCCAGTTTCTCTTTGCCAGTGTTTGGTACATTCTCCTATTGTTGTTGTCCACCTGATGTTGGACAGAAGGTGATGTCCACCCTGTGCTCATGTCAATGTTTTCCCCTGCCATCATGGAGCTTCCCCTTGAGTCTGTAAGCCAAAATAAACCTTTTTTTCCCACAAGCTGGTCTTGGTTGATTTCTACCAGCAATGCAAACCTGATTGCAACAGTAAAGTTGGTACTGAAAGTGGGTTTATTTCTGCTAGACACCTGACTGTGTGACTTTCGGCCTTTTGGAGCTAACTTTTGAGAGTAATGTGGAAGGACTTGAAATCTTGACCTAAGAGATGCCTTGCAGGGCTGTAAGTACAGCTTGATGGACTATTCTGGTCACAGTTGAAAGACCTGAAGGCAATAAAATCAAAGGACTGTGAGGTTTGGCTTATGAGAGTGAAAAAGTGCTTTGCCTGGACTGGGCTAGAAGCAGTTTGTGTGAGAGGCTTGCTGTTATGCCCATGTCTGGACAATTTGTGCAGAGTTGCATTGTGTAGAAATGGACTGGTGTGAGCAGAAGGATACGGCACAGAAAAAATGAAATCTTTGGGTGAAACTGCTGCTTGTTCAGCTGCAATTGAGAGATTACAATAACTATGATTGGGCCAACTGACCTTCATTGGGACACAGAAAGAATGCAAAGTCTTTTGAAGGGGGCTGAATGGTCAATGAGTGCCTTGTTCTTCAAAGTCAGCTTTATTCTCTCCTGTATTAACAAATTGGCGCCCTACCTGGTATTATGGAGTATAAGAAATGCAGGAAAGAGAGGGTCATAGAATTTGTAGCATGGTCTTGTGTTTTGGAAATGGCCATGGACAGTGTGAAGCAGGTGTCCTAAGGATTGACTGCATGGAGACCCAATGGAGCCATGAGGATGGGCCATGCATTGCAGTGGAGACCCTGTGGAGATACCAGGACCATGAGACAGCTTCTAAGGAGAGATTCTGGCCCCAGATGAAGTTTACCAGTTCTGTGAGTAGCCTAGCTGGAGGGGGGGAATTGGAACTCCAGAGACTTGCTGCTGGTTAGAATTATCAGACTTGGAGATTTGTCACTGACTACAGTTGTTGGACTTGGAGCTACAGAGTTTGATATTTGCTCTGGTTGTTTTAAATCTTGTATTTGTTGAATATTTCTTTGCTATACCCAATGCCATATTTGTAGTGTGAATGTTTATTCTGTGAATTTTGGGGGTATTTTTTTGGTATAATGGCTCAGTTATGGATTATGGGAATATTTGAACATCATTAGGATTGACAAAAACTACAGGGACTTTTTAAGTTGGACTGAATGCATTACATTTTACATCATGGATGGTTATCAGTTTATGGGGGCCAGGGCAGAAAGTGGTGGTTTGATTCAGGTGTCCCCCATAAACTTAGGTGTTCTGAATGCTAGGTTCCCAGCTGGTAGAGTTTTGGAAATTAATGCCTCCTGGAGGCAGTATGTTGTTGGGGGTGGGCTTAGGGGTATTATAGCCAGTTTCCCCTTGCCAGTGTTTGGCATACTCTCTGTTGCTGTTGTTCATCCAATGTTGGCCAGGAGATGATGTCCACTCTCTGATCATGCCTTAGTTTTTCCCTACCATCTTGGAGCTTCCCCTTGAGTCTGTAAGCCAAAATAAACCCTTTTTTCCCACAAGCTCCTCTTTGTTGGGTGATTTCTGCCAGCAATGGAAACCTGACTATAAAACTATATACTCTTCCTTTTCTAATACATGGAAAATTAATGATGTTTGGGAAAAAAATATACAAACACCTCAATTCATCAGATATTTTCCCATGGATGGAGAAGGTTGTTGCTTTGTAAATGATCTAAGAATTTGTAAATATGTGAGTAATTGTTTGTTCATATATATAACATCTTTCAAGCATGTGCTTTATTTATGCCCAGCATCTGATATAGAGGAGAGGTCTGATGTTTATGAATATGCATAAAAGTATCCATGGGAAAAATATATTTCTCTTGGAACTGAAGTCATGGACTAAGTAACTTATATCCATCAATGAAATCATAAAGACCATGCCTGAGTCATTATCTAACTCAACCCACCCATTTTATTGAAGAGGGCATTGAGGCACAGAGGTAGAAGCAGGTTCTGTCTAAGGTCCTTGTGTAGTTCCATTCTGGGGCTTTAAAGCCTTACTTGTGGAGTGTCCAGGTCTTTGCTTATTAACCTACAAGGAAAAGGTGTTCCAGATTGTTTGACTAGTTAACTATGTGCTGAGAGATGCAAACTTATTTAACTCTTAGTCTTTTTCTAATACCTCAAGTTGATGTTGACTATGTTGATGTCTTTCTCTCCTTATTCTGTTTTCATCTTTGTTTTATCCTACTAATCTAGGACTATATAAATCATATTCTAAAGAAAGAAGATGAACTGCAGGAAATGACAGTCAAGGATTCCAGAACTGAGGAAGAGAGAGGCAATGCTGCAGATCTCCTCAAGCTGGTTATGGTGAGAAAATGTCCTGTGTTTTTCCATTTATTTCACTGTTAGAGGCTTCCAAGTTAAACGCCACAATGAATAGCCATGTAAGGTTTCTGCCATTTCTGTGAAGCATTTGCTTCCTACTTATAAATTCCTTGTTTCTATGGAAATCAGACTCTTTTATGTGTTTAATTTTCCAAAATTTCTCCCCTTAGGTCTTCCTTTGGTCATAGATAATTCAGAAGATTTTCTATGTTTTCCCAGTACCACTTAAGTTGAAATCTGGACATGTGGCTAAAAGTGGTATATTTGTTGCAGGCAGCTATATGTAAGCTTTGGGGTAGAAAATTAAGTAAAGAAAAAATTGATAATCCTAGAGATGCTCAAAGGAAAGATGTATTGTCTTTTGAAGAAATTAATATCTATGGAAATACTGAATGATTGGATAACAAAATCAAAAAGAAGAAAAGACAATTCTGTGACTTAAAATTATTTCCATTTTAAGAGAAATTTCTTAGGTTAAGATGAATAATGGGGCTAGGAAGATGGCTCAGAGGTTAAAGGCACGTGCTTACGAAGCCTGCTGACCTGTGTCTATTTCCCCAATACTCATGCCACATAGACAAAGTGGTGCATGTGTTTGGAGTTCATTTAAAGTGGCAAGAGGTCCTAGCATGCCCACATACTTTCTTTTTTTCTTTCTCTCTATCTCCCCACTCCCAAATAAATAAATATATTTTTAATAAATAACAAAATATTCAAATAAGTTTTACATTAGTACTAGAAAGTAATTTTATAGTTTTTCCATAAAAAGTCAAATTTAACAGATAAAGAGTGCTTCTAAATATGTAATATAATTATCATCAAATAATTGTATGTTCATTTCAGTCTTTCCCTAAAATGGAAGAAACCACAAAAAGTCATGTTACTGAAGGTAACTGATATTTAATATTTCTTTGCAATATAGCTACAACTTTCAAAATAGTATTAAGTAGACTTGTTTTTTCATTCTCATAGCAAGGCCTCACAACACTCTTCCTGTGTTGGCTACATTGTGTTGAAATGGTTTATATTTGAGATCCTCAAAAACCATGATTCCTTGTCTAATTAATCTTTAACTTTCACCCATTGAATGAAAAACATTGACATTTAACTTTCATGTTGACCTCTACTACTTAGAACATAACTAAGATACAGGGAAAAAATAGCCAACCATCCAACATCACACCATCTACATCCCCACTGGTAATCAAGTGCACAGTCATCATCCAAATTCAGCAAGCATGTGTAAGACAGCAACTTCCTCATTCAAGATGTGTTTCTCAAACCCCAACAAACTTGGTTTCCTAGTTCACAGTAAATAAACATTGGAAAATTTGGTTGGATTTTGTTTAAATTCTGTTTTCAGCTACATGACAAAGGTCATAAACTGGTAGCCATGGGATTTACTAAACCCTCAGACTATCTTATACATCCTCCATCATGCTGGCTTATTGTTGTTGTTTACCTACATGTTTTTCTTCTTGAAATTTTACCTTTTCATGAAATAATATTTAGCTGAAGGTGATTGGCAACTACTATAGCCTTCATATGACCATCTTGAAAGAGACTGTCACAATCCCCAAAGTCCCTCTATTTTTATACTCTGTTGTCACTCTTTTATAGGGTTCCCCTGCATGAATGAAAGTTAAATGAATAAAAATACAAAAGGACTTTGCAAAGCTGAATTCTAAGGGCTAAAGAAATTGCTCAGTGGTTAAAGCTACTTTCTTGCCAATCCTGCTGGCCTAAGTTTAATTTCCCAGCCAACCATGTAAAGCTGGATGAGCATTTCTTTGCAAGAGACCCTGGTGTACACACACACACACACACACACACACACACACACACACACAAACAAACAATGCAACTCAAAAGTGATTTCTAGGTATATAATGAATAATAATTACTATGTTATCATAATAGCAATTTCAGCTACACACAAAAAAATTTGTGTATCTGAAGTTCAGATTTAACTTGCCCTATATTTGATCTTATAAACTTATCCCGTTTCATTTGAACTTGTAATGTTTGGTTCAAGCAAAGAGGTTTGCATAACAGGCAAACACATAGTCTACCTAATATGTGAAGGTTCAGGTAACCATATTTCTTAAACTGGTTCAGGAGGCCAACAACATGCAAAACTTCCCATGACATATTATTAATGGTGATCCTACATTGACATTCCCCCAAAGTCTTTCCTACAGTAGTGCTGTGTGGGATTGGCTCCACCAAACAAAAATGAGTTTTATGACAAAATAAGTTGACATAATATTTCATATTGTCTTATTTGCTTAGAGAGCTAATTAAGGATGCCAAAAGGTCTTACAGAAAGGAATCATTTGACTTCATTTAAATAATTGCTTCCTAAGCTTATAGAACATGAGCACTTTTCTTCTGTTAACCAGTTGTCCTGTGATTGTCTTGGCAAGTTGGCCATCCCACCAGGACCATGCTCTGTGAACAATAAACGCTAAATATCATTACCCAAACTTAGCAAAATCAGATCTTTTGATTCAAGAAGTAGAGACATATTCAGTATGATAGTTAATTTGTTTCAAGATACACTGTTTAAGTTGGACATGGTGATGCATACCTTTAATCCCAGCATGGGGAAGGCAGAGGTCGGGGGATCTCTGTGAGTTCAAGGCCAGCCCAAGAATACATAGTAAATACCAGGTTATCTTGGGTTAGAGCAAGACACTACCTCAATTAACTAATTAATAAATTAACAAAAGAAAAAAGAAAGACTTTGAGTTTCAAATATGAGAGAAGTCAATAACATATAACACAGCTTCTCTAACAGTGTGGGACAAACAGGTCATCACTGAAGTTCACAATGGACAATACAATGAATGTTCATTAGCATAACATTAGAACACTTAACAAAAAGTAGTCTTTTCATGTGTTTTACCACGTGTTATGGCTGGGCCATGGAAATTTGGCTACACAATTGATTGTAGACTCTTGCAAACATCTCAAGTGAGTAATTGTATACTGACTGAAAATTTGCTGCAAGACAGGAGGGATAGGTCGAGTGTGTTGGCGTACACCTTTAATCGCAGCACTCCAGAGGCTGAAGTAGGATGATTGCTCTGAGTTCAAGGTCAGCCTAAGACTACATAATGAATTCCATGCCAGCCTGGGATAGAGTAAGACCCTACCTAAAAGAAAAAAAATGTAAGGATAAATGCTAAACAGTGTGTTTTTAAAGTTGCAGCTCACCTAAGTGATTTATTCAAGCAATCTCTGGCTTCTGCTCCAAAATGTCCACCAGAAACATTTACTAAAGATTTCTTTGAGAAAAAATGGAGGTAAGCTAGTCTGATTGTATTCAAGTTAGTGTTGGGCATGCAATGATTGGGAAATAGAGGTATGTAAGTCAAAATAGCACCAGTGAATCATAAATGCACTGAGTCAAAGCCCTTCACCTCCCAGTACAAAGTGATAGTTTTGCTTTAGTGTATGTATGAAAGAACTGCCCTTTTCACGAGACTTTTTTTTTTTTTCCTTTCACACAGGCATACAACATCAGCAAAACACTGGAAAGAAAAGCTAGAAGAACAGAGGTAATTCTGCCCTAATGTCTATAAGAGCACAAAAAGGCCAGAGTCATAGAATACAAGGTCCTTCACCCAGGATCCCCACTATTATATGACTCTGTTGCAGTTAAGCGCACATTGCACCTGACCAAAAGCAGCTTGTCAGGAAAAAAAAAAAAAGGGTTTCATTTTGGCTTACAGACTTGAGGGGAAGCTCCATGATGGCTCCATGAAAAATGATGAAATGAGCTGAGAGTCACCTCCTGGCTAACATCAAGTGGACAACAGCAACAAGAGAGTGTGCCATACACTGGCACGAATAAGCTGGCTGTAACACCCATAAGCATGCCCTCAACAATACACTGCATTCAGGAGGCATTAATTCCTAAACTTCCATTAACTGGGAACCTAGCATTCAGAATACCTAAGTTCATGGGGGATTCCTGAATCAAATCACCACAGACTCCCTTCAAAAACACTTCATCCAAGGTGTCACTAAGCTTCCATGTCACCATCTCTTAAGGAAACCTGTTTGAGAACCACTTCCTCTCCTGAGCAAGAACATGCTGCAAACACTCTCTGAGCATTTAGTAATTCTAATATATTCATAAAAACTTTGGAATCTTCTTACAAATGTTCAAGGATCCATGTGAGAAGTATATACTGAGCATTCTTTTCAGTTCTAGCTTAAGATTCCAATTTCATCTCTCTCCATAAAGTAAGCCAAATACATTTGTATAATAGTCTATATACATTTGAGTGGCTCCTCTTGAAAAAAATTGTCTTCATTAAGGTTCAGGGTTATCTTTTGGAATGTTTTGGGAAATTAGAAAGATGAGACTTCCACTTATTAAGTCAAACTAGAAGGTATATACTGTCTGTATTAGAAAAAAAACAAAAACTATATTTTTCTCTACCCATGTTAGGTCGATGGGAGGATTCATGAACAAATGAAGATCCAAAGCCAAGGTTAAACCTCAGTGCTTGTGTGCTAGACTTGAATAATGGACAGACATACATAAATATGATGATACAAATAATATTATCTAAAACTAGGAGGAATTAGTAGTCTATTTGTTCTGGTTCTCATCTTAGAAAAAAATACCTCATTCACCACCACATTGGGGTATCTCTCACATGAGAGAAGTGCCAAAAATCATATCCAAGAGTCTGGTGACAAAGACTGTGGGGAAGGAGACCAAGAGATCAGGAGACAATATCAGATGGAGACTTACTTTTTATTAGGTCCCTTTTAATGACTTTTGAATTCTGTACTTATTAACATGTTACCTATTAGTTTTAACTTTTGAAGCATTCAGTTTTAAATTTTAACTTATAGATAGTTAATGGCAAGCCAATAAAAGTCAAACACATTATTAGGTGTGTGGCATAGAAAGAAAGATATTGGCAACATGGAAAAGGGATTGGGTACAGGAAGAAAAAGTTTCAAGGGAATGAAAAGTGGTTCATAAATATTAAATATGGTAGAAAAACTCAAGAATTAAAAAAATATTGGACTTATCAGTTAGGAGATATATTGATTCTCTTGTAAGGAAAATTTAAGAGTCAAGAGCAATATCCACTCTGTCCTGCTTTATGAGGAATTTCAGTGAAGAAAGAGAGAGAAGATATTTTAATATAAAATTATTGGTATATTTAAGTAAGATGGCTTGTTGATCATACCCTTCCAATACTTGCAGGCATGTCACCTATGTAAGAGCCTTGGTTAGTCCCTGATCCAGGGACAACTGTAGTACAAACTTATACACACTTTAATATGCTGACTGCTTGCTTCACTTAAGAGAATTCAGTTTGATTATCTATAAAATATGAAAATAGCCCAATGTAAAATATCTAGCCCCTTTCAGTTTTCACATTGGTAACTGATGGCTGGTTAGAAGGTACAACTGGCAAGACCATTGGATTGGAGGCATGCAACCTGAGTTTGTTTTTAATTAATTTATTTATGTGAGAGAGAGAATAGGTGTGTCAGGGCCTTCAGCCACTGCAAAAAACACCAGACACATGCACCATTTGTGCTTCTGGCTTGCGTGGATCCTGGGGAATTGAACCTGAGTTCTTTGGATTTGCAGGAAAGTGCCTTAACTGCTAAACTATCTCTCCAGCCTGAACCAACCTCAAAATTAATTATGTGATTTGGAATAGCTACCTAATCTCTATGCCTTGAGTGTGTTACTCTAAAATGGAGTCAAATCTTATCTGAAAGCATCAGTTGGTAGCTCATTTGCCTTCTTTGAATATTGACTCCCTTAGTAGAGGGGTCCTGGTACTAAAAGAGCAACAAACAGGAGTATCCTGTTGGCTTTTTTTTTTTTTTTAAAGTATATGCCACTTCTTCAGGTGTTGCTCCTTTTTGATTTTGGAGGTGTTATGTTTGTTACTGTTGCTGCTACTAATATTATGTAAGCCTTCAGCTGTCATTCAAATTTCAGAGAACTGTGTATAACCTCAAAAGGTCCAACCAGTGTGAGACTAGTCATTTGAGATTTACTGGTAATATTATTCATTACCTTATACAAGAGTCTGATTTCCAAAGTAGGAAATATGACTAAAAAGTAGAAAAAAACAAGTTGACCAAAAAACAAAAAGTCCAGTGAATGATTTCTCTCAGTTCTTCATTGTGTTCTTTGGAATTTAGAGGAAAAGTTCAAGCAAAGGGCTAGAGAGATGGCTCAGCAGGTAAAGGTGATTGCTTGCAAAGCCTGACAACCTGGATTTAGTTCCCCAGGATCCACATAAATCCATATGCACAAAGTAGCATGTGCATCTGGAGTTCATTGTCAGCAGCAAAGGACCTGGCGTGCTCATACCTTTCCCTTCTTGCCGCCCTGCTGGCCCTCCCAGTCTCCTTCTCTCTCTCTTTCCCCTTGCAAATAAAAAAATTTAAAGCACAAGAAAATGTTTTTCTTTTAATTTTTTTGTCTTCTTTTGCATGTTTTTGAAAATATCAACCAGGAACAAAATTGAGCAAACAAAAAAGTATCTAGCTGAAATTAGGAACAAAGAAGCAACGCCCTATTTTAAATCTGAATTGAGCCAGTTATTTAAGTCTCAGGTAATTGAACGTAATTAATAGGAATTGAATTGCATGTTCCTATGTAAGCTAACTTTCCTAATGTTATTTTATTCGCTACTACATTAACCTGACTAAGCCTTACCCTCAAATCCATATTCTCACAAGCATTTTACACGAAAGAGTACTTTCCTGTCTTCCTTCAGTGCTGAAGCTCTTACTAGCACTTCCCTCCATGCCCTACACTGTGACTATTTTGTTATCCTTTTATCTCTTTTAAGCTTGACATTGGGATGAGTCTTTGTTGATTATTGTCTTGTAATGAATCACAATTTGAAGTTTTTATTCCATTAGTATTTCTTCACCCTTTAGCTACTAAAACAGCACTAAGATATTATGCTTTCTTAGAATCCCACAGCCACAGAACACTGTCCCTTCTCTACATGAATTCCAGGCCCAATCTGCCCCTGATTGGAATCTCAAAAGTGTGCTCAGGATGCTATTAGTAACTGGAGGCTGCATGAGAAGAAATTACAGGAATCATGTCTAATTAGCAAAAACTAGAATTTACTTAGCCTTTTAGAGAATTTTAATTTGCAACTTCATTTTTAGGGTGTTATCATCATTGTTCATCAATTTAAAATATCTGTGGCAATTGCTTAAAGTAAGTGTAAGTTTAAAATAAGTCTTTGGTTTTTCCTTTAAGTGTGATTATCTGGACAAGCTTTCCAGAAAACTACCTCCTTTTACTAAGACAGAAAAAGAAACAAACAAAACTACTGTTCCAGATATATCTGGTCCTCACCTAGGTAAGATGTTAGTATAATTCTTATTCTATTAACTGTCTTGAATTGAATAATACCACTAATGTCCTCTCAGAAAATAACTAGCTATACCATCTTTTGTCTCAGTGACAAAACATGTTGCAACCTGAATATTACAGAATAACGGCTTTTATTTTACTATGTACCAATCCCTCATTTATATGTTGGGACCTGAATATCACATATTTACCTAAGTTATAAGGAAAGCATATATAAATAGATATAAATAGAATTTTGGGTTAGGTTTCTTGTGCCTAAAAGAGTTTAGAAGACCTAATTTAAAAACCAAAGGAATAATGAAAGGAGGAACAGAACATTCACATGGCCTCAAAATAGTTAGCATGCTATTAACTACAATGAGTAAAATAAATGTGCATGTACAATGGAGGCATGACATTCTCCACCTTAATCAAGTAATCAAACCTTTACCAATAGTAAGACAACCTAGCACTAGGTACTTCCCCATGTAGTGCACTGTGAAGTACACTTGTAACTATAAAATTCATGTCAAAAATCCTCAATCTGGGGCTGGAGAGATGGCTTAGTGGTTAAGGCATTTGCCTGCAAAGCTAAAAGACTCTAGTTCGATTCCCTAGGACCCATGTAAGTCAGATGCATAAGGTGGCACATGAGTCTGGAGTTCATTTGTAGTGGCTGGAGGCCCAGGAGCACCCATTCTCTCCATTCTCTTTCCCTCTCTAACTCTCTCTCTCAAATAAATAATAATAATAAAAGTTACTTTAAAATCCCCAATCTGAATCTAACCAAAGGAGTCAATGCACACATATGTAGACATTATAGAAGAAATTTGGCTTTGTTTCTTCAAAATAGTATCCAGCAGGTGGTGTGGCTCAGTGTCTGAACACTTGAGCAAGCATGTGGCCATGGGTTCAATCCCTAACAACACACACAAATCAATAATGTTGAAACAAAAAGAGTGTTTGTTCTAGCTTAAAATGTACTAAATAACAAAAAGTATGTGATATGTTGAGAAAAATAGTTATATATGATATTCTAGGCAGACTACAGATTTCAAATTTTAGAGGACTGTCGAATCAGGGCATTATGGAATTGTCAATTTCTTAGGTATGATTGTGTGGTAGAATTCCTACATCCTCAGTAAATGCATGCTGACATATGTACTGATGAAATGAAATTTAATATTTCTCTTTAGTTATCTTAGTAATTAAGATATCTAGAGAGAATGTTCTACTGTCCAATGCAATGCCTGAGCTTTGGCTGCCTATCATGAGTCTGTCTAAGGCAACATCTAATTTCAAACAGAAATTACAAAGCAAAAAGCACAGCTGAAAAACAATCACTTGTAATTTGTAATGATGAGAAATTAGGGGTGGTCCTTGTGCTGTCAGTTAGGCCTGCTGCACCCTGGGCAGACATGAACAATCAGTCAAGGTCTGCTCCTCTGTAAAGCAAGATAGGCTATAGAATCTTTCAGCACAGTAATTTGGAAGCTATGACCAGACAAGCAAGGTTAGCATACACACAGGTTGAAATACATTTGCTTTCCCAGTCATAAATATATTTACTTAAAATTTGTTTCATATATACTTATGTTTTGAAAGTTATTTTAATAAATAACCACATTTTCACAGGAATTAATGCATTTAAAATTATAAACCCTTTGTTAGTTAATTGTATTTCAGTCAGTCTTAGATACACATACCTGGCCTCTTGGTAGCACAAGATGGTGACTACTATCTAGTTATAATGCTCACAGGAATCAGCCAGCCCCCAGAGAGTAGAAACTTACAGTACTGTCATGTTCATCAGTTGTGAACATTTGAATCATATTGTGAGGAATCTGTCTCTTAGATTTTCTTATACTTCTGTCTCTTAGATTTTCTTATACTTTTTTCTCAAGAGAATGGGAGAAAGTACCTTGTTCATTGCAAAGCACACTGCTCAATGTTTGTGGACACAACCATTAGAAGTTATCATTTTATTGGCCAAAACATCTCTTGATACTGCCTGCTTAGTTAGTTAGTTTGTTTTTATTTCAGATTCTCAGTCATCTATATCTTCTGTACTATCCTCAAGTACACCTCTTCTTCCAAAGTTAGAAAATCTTGAGAATCCCAAGGAGTCTGCTAGCCAGAGCCAAACGGAAAAGCTATCAAAACCTACAGAAGGTATGGCAATCATTGCTTGATCTTACAGTTTCTCAAAAGCAAAGGTTGTGTCCCTTTGGCATATAGGCGGTGATGCTGGGCTAGGAGTAGGGTTGGAAGTCACAGAAAAAATTCCAGAGGGTCCTGAATCCTGGAGCTATAAAGTTTCATAAAGCTTCTAAGCATATAAAGTATACCAAACACATTTTGAGAATGTCTACAAGTCTCAGCTTGAAAGGAAGAAACATCACATTCTTTCTCACATGTGGATCCTAACTTTGAACCTTTAGGTATGTGTTTTATTGTGAGAGAGCATGTAAATGCCAGGGAACCAGAAAGAAGCCCATGAGGTGGAAAACATGAGGCTTCAAAGAAGTAGGGTAGCGATGGTTGCAGATCAAGTGAGGTAAAAGTAAGGAAGCTGCCAAGAGGAGGGGAGAGAATGGGGAGGGGGAGAAGAAGCTGAGAGGGGTAACCAAAGCTAAGTATTTGTACTAATAAAGCACAAAATAAATAATATTTAAGAAAAGAAATATGTCTATGATTCTGTGCCTTGCTGACTTAATGGAAAGGACTCTGAAGACCAAGGTTTAAGATAAGTTCAACATAGGCAAGTGTATTAGTCAGGGTTCTCTAGAGGAACAGAACTGCTAGAATGAGTTATTTTAAAAAGGGAATTTATTGGATTAGTTTACGATAGTCCAATAGCAGTTGCAGGCCTGAGAATTAAGGAACTTGGTAGCTGCTCAGTCCATGTAGCCAGATGCCTCAGAAGTCCCCATCTGGCACTGTAAATAGCTGGGAAGGCCTGGAGGCTTCCTGAGGAGCCGCTGGGTTTTGATCCACACGGGTCTTCAATTGACACTGATCTTCAGTCCATGCTGGTCTTCAATCCATGCTGGAAGGCAGCAAGCAGCTCCCATAGCCAAGTGGGAAGAAGGAAGGGCTCTCTTCACCCAGAGCTTCCTTATATCAAGTCCCCCTCTTAGAGGGGCCACCTGCTGTGGGGGAAGAGCTCACTCTGAAGAAAGGATTCCTCCTCTAGTTGATCCTTCCTGGAAGCAACCTCCAAGACCCACCTGAAAGGGATGTCTGTGGATTACTAAATAGATCAAGTTGACAACACCTTAACTATGACAGCAAGTTACTTGACATCTTCTTTAGAATTTTATTTTTCAAAATTAATACTAGCTGGGTGGGGTGATACACACCTTTAATCCCACAGTACCTGGTTAGGCTGAGGTAAGAGGATCACCATGAATTTGAGGCCAGTCTGAGGTACAGAGTAAGTCCCAGGCCAACCTGGGCTAGAGTGGGAGCCTTCTTAAAAAAAAAAAAAAAAGCAAATATTGATGCTAAGAGCATCTACTCATCTCATAGGATTGTTATAAATACAAGTGTTAGATAATATATAGAGAACTGTTTTGTAAAATGCTCAAATGTAAAATGAGAATTAATGTAAAGCTTTCATTTCTTTAAAGTTGTTGGAGAAGGAATGAAGACAAGTTTCTATGCTGGCACATGTTTTATGTACGATGTAGTACTGCAGATGGTTTAGAAAAGTCCATTTGGCATAATTTAAACTTTCCTCTAACAGAAGCTGAACCTTTTGTGCCTATCAAAATTCCAACCCAGTCATTGCTGCAGGATGTCACTGGACAAGCAAGGAAAGAAAAAGTGAGGTTACCTCATTATTTGATGAGTTCCAAGCCCAAGTTTCAACCTCTTCCCAAGGTAAAACAGACAAATTTCCCAGAGCCCCCAGTGTTTTATGTAATATAAATGAACTGAGGTCACTCTCACCCCTGTGGCCTACTGTGTTCTATCTCACCATGAGGACCTTTGCTCCATGCCTAAAGATAGGCAGAGCTTTGCTGACAGTAGCTCCCACAGGCTTATGAATTTCTTTAACTAGCTTCTGTCAGCCCTGCTGGGCATGCTGTCTTTGAGGGAAGCCAATTTAATAGCTCACCATTGGCCAAAGGGATCACTAGCCACCCTTCTGCTGGTGCTCAGGATAAAAAAGCAAATGGGCATGGCCCCATTTACTCCTTTGTCCTACAATGCCTCCAACCCACACTCCTTCAGCTACTGTGGATTTCTCTTCTTTCATTACAAGCACCAAGCTCCCTCCTTCCTCACTTGGCCCTGACAGGAACAATCTCCTTCTTACTTTTCCTTTTTCAAGGTAGGGTTTTGTTCTAGCCCAGGCTGACCTGGAATTCACTATGTAGTCTCAGGATGGCCTTGAACTCAGTCTATCCTCCTGCCTCTGCCTCCGGAGTGCTGGGATTAAAGAAGGCGGCCACCACGTCCAGGTTAGGAGTGATCTCTTAAATTCACTAGTCAAGTTTTAGTCACTGTCCTTTCTTTACTTGAAAGGCACACTGTGGTCTTCCCCATCGTGATTGTGTCTACCAGACAGAAGTGCTGGCACCTGGGGCTTTTGTTAAAAATACAGTTTGTGGGCTGGAGAGATGACTTAGAGGTTAAACGCTTGCCTGTGAAGCCTAAGGACCCCCAGTTCAAGGCTCGGTTCCCCAGGTCCCACGTTAGCCAGATGCACAAGGGGGCGCACGCGTCTGGAGTTCGTTTGCAGAGGCTGGAAGCCCTGGCGCGCCCATTCTCTCTCTCTCCCTCTATCTGTCTTTCTCTCTGTGTCTGTCGCTCTCAAATAAATAAATTAATTTAAAAAAATACAGTTTGTGTGCCTACATGATGCCACACGCCTTTAATCTAGCACTCAGGAGGCAGAGGCAGGAGGATCCCTGTGAGTTTGAGGCCAGTCTGAGTAAGACCACATAGTGAATGCCAGGTCAGCCTGGGGTAGAGCGAGACCCTACCTCGAAAAAACAAAAACAAGGAAAACACAGTCTGTGTAGCCTGGCATGGTGGTGCACACCTTTAATCCCAGCATTTGGGAGGTCAAAGTTGAGGGATCACTGTGGGTTTGAGGACAACCTGAGACTACATAGTAAAATCCACATCAGCCTGGGATAGAGTGAGACGCTACCTTGAAAGAAAAAAGGAAAATTAAAAATATAGTAGGAAAATGCTCCCATCATGGCTCAAGGAATTTTGCAGAAGAGGGGCCGGAAAGATTGTTAGAGCCACAAGTTGGGACGTTTTGCACAGAGACATTGCCTATCCCCCAGAACTGAGTGCTGCTCTATAATGCACGACCAACAATCCCCATGGGGTTGACCTGCATCCCCAATGAGGAAGGCCTCTTCAGAAAAGGGGCAGGGAAAGGATGATACCAACATGTGATGTTTACATACAAAATATGGCCATATCCAATAATAATAACAATAAATGAAGTCCACCTCACAAAGTCTCACCTATGGCTGAGAGTCTGCAGCTTTAACTTTCAGATGATGTCAGGGCAGAGCAGTGTTCCACGTGTGATTCCCTAACCAGAACCATTGACAACATCACAAAACTCATCATAAATGCACAGTTCCTCCCAACCCAGACACACAAAGGAGAGAACACAGGCCTTAAAACTTGTGAATTTGAGGGCCTGGAGACATGGTTCAGTGGTTAAAGATACTCACTCACAAAGCCTGACTGTCCAGGTTCAGTTCCTCAGCAGCTACATAAAGCCAGATGCACAAAGTGGCACATACATCTGGAGTTCATTTGCAGTGGCAGGAGGATCTGGGGATACTCACCCTTTCTGTCTCCTCCTTTATCTCTGTCTCTCAAATAAATTGATAAAAATGTTTCTTTTAAAACCCTGTGCATTTGAGACTCTGTCACTTAACATTTGTCTCTCAAATCTCTAAACATGAGTTTCCTAATCTTTAAAATAAAACATAAAATATTATTTTAGAAGGATGTTGTAAGGATTAGAAGAGACCATACTCATGAATTCTTTTTATAGCCAAACATTATTTTTCTTTACTGTCAGGGACATATTTTTAAGTTGAGAACCCCACAGAGAATCATTGTTGTTTTGTGCTTTTTCCATACTGCAAAGGTGCAAGATTCTGTTGGCGGAAAAGTGTACACGTCCTCTGTTGCATCTGCTGCAATATGTAATCCAAACTCATCCCCATTTGGGTTCCATCTCCTCCCACCATCAGTGAGGTTTGGAGTGCTTAAAGAAGGGCACACTTATGCAACCATTGTGAAGCTCCAGAATGTGGGAGTGGACTTCTGCAGGTGAGGCCAGTGCAGTGTACTCACTGAGCATCTGCCCAGGGTCCAGTGCTGTTGTGCTTGTATCACTGTCTTCTCTTTATATGAATATTATGCAACTGTAACAGTGCCTTCCTTAAATATGAATCTTCAACTGATTCACTTAATCCTTTGCTCACTAATTTATCCACCCGTCCATCTAGCCATTCATTCATTCTTCAGCAAATCGCGAGCTTCAGCTACATGGAGCTTGTCCTCTAAAACCATTATTCATTATTTGGTAGAAGTAATTCGGGCTCTGATTGTCCCAATTAAATAAAAACACACACAAGTTCTTCAATCACTAATATACAAAACTTAAAATTATATTTTCCAAATTAATAACCAACTGTAAGAGTATCTATTGATATGTTCGAACTTGATATGAAAAAGGATTTTTTTGTTTTTTGTTTTTTGTTTTTTGTTTTGGAGGGTAGGATCTCACTCTAGCCCAGGCTGACCTGGAATTATCTATGTAGTCTCAGGGTGGCCTTAAATTCAGGGCGATCCTTCTACCTCTGCCTCCCAAGTGCTGGGATTAAAGGCGTATGTCACCACACGGGCTTGATAAGGGATTTTTAAAAAGTATTGTGTGTATTTAAGAAATGCAACACAGAGCCTCAAGATACATATAGATTCTGAACATTACTACAGTCAAGCAGATAACTTCTTACATAGTTGTTTTTCTTATTTGCAAGGGGCGTGTTTTCTTTCTTTCTTTTCTTTTCTTTTTTTTTTTTTTTGGTTATAGTCCTAGAAGAGAGATTTCTGTGTCTTGTGGCAGTGCTGATTTTCATTCTCTGCAGGCCTCCATGCAGACATGCCGCTCTCTTCTCTACCCCATCAGGAGTTAGCTCCCTTTGGAGTTTTCCTTCATACTCATCTTAACGGATTTGAGGTGGTATCTCACAATGGTTTTGATTTGCATTTCCCTGTTAATTAATGCCAATATGTACTTTTTCATATACACATTAGCTATTTCTATGCCTTCCTTAGAGAAATGTCAGTTCAAGTCTTTTACCCATTAAATCAGATTATTAAATTTTCTACTATTTAATTATCTGAATTGTTCTCCTTTTTTTGTTTGGTGTATTCCCACATATTTATTTTTTGTTTGTTTCTTTGTTTTTATTTATTTATCTAAGAGCGACAGACAGAGAAAGTGGCATATAGACAGTGGGGGCGCCAGGGCCTCCAGCCACTACAAACAAACTCCAGACATGTGCACCCCCTTGTGCACCTGGCTAAGGTGGGTCCTAGGGACTCAAGCCTCAAACCTGAGTCCTCAGGCTTCACAGGCAAGCACTTAACCACCAACCCATCTCTCCAGCCCCCCATATATTTATTTTTGATCTTGTATCTTTGGTTTTTTGTTGGGTTAACCAAAAAGTTATTGCTAAGACCAATATCCATAGGTTTTCCCCTTATGTCTTCATCTATCTTGCTTGTGCTGCTGACTTGTGTAGAGTGACATTCTGTCAAAACTGACAGCTTCACTTGGTTCACATTAGTTCTGACGGTCTTGTGGGTGTTTGCCTTTTGCTAAACATGTTTTATTATGTCATCTGTGAATAGAGGTAAATTCCCTCTCCCTTTCCAGATGGATGCATTTCATTTCTTTTCCTCGTCTGACTGCTATTGCCAGTACTGTCAGTGCCAGTGAGAACATATGTGCCTCGTATCAGATCTCAGGGAAAGTCTTTCAGCTGTGATTCTTTCAATGGCACCCTCCATTGTGTCAAGGAACTTTTCTTTTGTACCACAGCTATTCAGAGGGTGTTTTATTTTTATTTTTTTCTTAAGGTAGGGTCTTTCTGTAGCTCAGGATGACCTGGAATTCTCAGGTTGGCCTCGAACTTACAGTGATCCTCTTACTTAAACCTCCTGAGTGCTTGGATTAAAGGCATGTGCCACAATGCCTGGCTTTTTAGTCTTTAATCAAGGAAGGATATTGAACGTTATCAGATACTTTTTATAAATATAGATTTTTTAATAAAAAATTTATTTTCAAGCAAAGAGAGAAGAGTGACAGAGAGAATGGGTGTGCCAGGGCC
The DNA here is from genome assembly GCF_020740685.1 of Jaculus jaculus. NCBI lineage: Eukaryota > Metazoa > Chordata > Mammalia > Rodentia > Dipodidae > Jaculus > Jaculus jaculus. The sequence goes on from NC_059120.1 coordinate 33,807,674, forward strand.
CCCAGCCACTACAAACGAACTCCAAATATATGTGCCACTTTGTGTAGTTGGCTTTATGTAGGTACTGGGTAATTGAATCCAGGCCATTAGGTTTTGGTGCCTTAACCACTGAGCTATCTCTCCAGCCCTTTGTCAGATACTTTGTGTGTCAATTGAGATGATCAGTTTCTATTTTCAATTCTGTTAATATGACATTGATTGATTTGTGAACATTAAATTAGCCTTGCATGCCAGAGATAAATTGAACTTGGCCATATCATATATAATATCATTGATGATATATAACTGGATTCAATGCACTAATAGTTTTAGTGTGTTTAATATTTTATTTTATTTATTTATTTGAGAGGAAGAGAGAGAAGACAGAATGGGTATGCCAAGGCTTTCAGCCACTGCAAACAAACTCCAGACACATGTGTCACCTTGTGCATCTGGCTTAAGTAGGTCTTGGGGAACTGAACCTGGGTCCTTAGGCTTCTCATCACATACCTTAACCACTAAGCCATCTCTCCAGCCCTTAGTAAGGATTTTTTGCATTGGTATTCATTAATGACCTTTTGTGATTTTTTTCTGGCTTAAATATTAAGGTAATGTTGATCTGAAGCTAAAGTTGGAATGAATGTATCTTCCATGATGAGATGGGATGAGCCTATGGGGGCAGGGGTGGGAATGTTATGATTTCAAAGTGATGTGTTTGGGTGTCAAGGTAACAGCAGACTTGTGACTAAGTTTAGTAGGCTGCCCAGTCATTCTATTTCCTCCCGACTCAATCTTCATAAGTTGTGCTTTTCTAGTTCATCAATTTCATATAATTTATTCAAATCAATGCTATATCACTGCTCCTAATAGTCCTCTGTGATTTTTTTTGAGATCTCATAATTTTTTGTCTTTTTGCCTTCTTTTTATTTGACTATCTGAAAGTTAATTGATCTTGGTTAGTTTTTCACATTTTTTTTAAAAAATTATTTTATGTTTATTTATCTATTTGAAAGTGACAGACAGAGAAAGAGGGAGAGAGACAGACAGAGAGAGAGAGAGAGAGAGAATGGGCATGCCAGGGCCTCCAGCCACTGCAAACGAACTCCAGATGCATGCGCCCCCTTGTGCGTCTGGCTAATGTGAGTCCTGGGGAGTTGAGCCTAGAACCGGGGTCCTTAGGTGTCACAGGCAAACGATTAACCGCTAAGCCATCTCTCCAGCCCAGTTTTTTCAAAATTTAACTCTGTTTTGTTGACTATATTGTTGTTCTCTTTTTGATTAATTTCTGTTCTAGTTTTTATTCTTTCTGCTAATTTGAGTTGAAATTGTCCTTTCTCTTGTTCCTTGAGATCTAATCTTGCACTTTTTCTTCCTTTTTAATGCAACATTTGTTACTGATAAACTTCCCTCTTAGTTTTCTTCTGCATCTCACAAGTTGTTTGCCTTTATTTGCTGCAGCGTGTTTTCTAGTTTCTCTTTTGATTTTTCCCTCTGACTCACTCAGTGTTCAGGAGCATGATACTTAATCTCAAACAATGTTCCAAGATTTCTCCTGTAATTGATTTAAACTTTCAGGATACGGCAGTCTGAAATTACACTAGATATAATTGTAATCTTACTATTTTTTTATACTAGACTTCATTCATTCATTTTTTTTCTCAATTTTTATTAAGATTTTTCATGATTTTTCTTTACAAGCTGGGGATGTTGTCACCTTCAGCTTTAGGTATGGGGGTACTCTGGAAGAAAAGGGTAAGAAGATGAGGAGAGAGAAGTTAGGGAGTTTAACAGTCCAGGGACTTCTGCCCCAGGACACTTTACTTTTGCACCTGTCTTTATAAGGGTACTGGTGAATCGAACCCAAGCAGGCAGGTTTTGCAAACAAGCGCCTTTAAAGTGCTGAGCCAACTCCCCAGCCCCCAAGACCTGTAGATTCAAGAATATGAAGTAAGGAACAGTTTTAAAGGATTCCTTCTCGCCCTCCTGGAACCCTCGAGCGAAGTGTGGAGGCCAAAGGGGAAAAAGCAGAAGCAGATGTGAGCACACCCGGCTCCGAGCACAGACCGCCTCTGCGCGGCAGGTGAGGTGGCGCTGGGCGGCCTGCGCGCTCCGCGGGGCTCTCTCCTCTTCCTGGGCATGTGCCCCGCCGCCCCGCCGCCCCGCCGCCCCGCCGCCCCGCCGCCCCGCCGCCGCAACCTCGCGCCTCCGCGCGGGTACTTGGCTTGCCCGCGCCGGTCGGCTTGCAGGAGGAGCTCTGCGCCAGGGGACTTGCAGGAGGAGCTCTGCGCCTCGGTGAGTGATGCGCACCAATCTCACTTTTCTGAAGACCTGTTAATGACTTAACAAATATTCACTGGGTGCTGAAAAACAAGTTGCTGTTGGATCTAAGGTTCTGTATATATGTTTGTTGGGCCTATCAGGTCAAAAGTTGAGTTCCCGTCCAATACTTTCAATTTTCTTTTGCATCTGTTCATTGTAGAAAGCCGGTACTACTAGTATTGAATTCATCTTTCATGCTTACTAATGTTTTCTTTATATCCTTAGTTGCTCTAACTCTTAAAAGACCCACAAACCTATAATGCCAAATAACAACAAAAAATGATGACCTCTCATTTAGCCAAAGGGGGAGGGGAAGAAGGCAAAGAAATTACAGCAGACACCTCATAAATTTAAAAAAAAAATGGAAAGGACTAAAAGAATGATTATGAGTAATTGCATGCAATCAAATTTAATAGCACCTTGATGACTTGAATTGATTAATGCCTTTAATCCCAGCACTTGGGAGACAGCGGTAGGAGGTTCACTGTGAGTTCGAGGCCAGCTTGGGACTACAGAGTTCCACATCGGCCTGGACTAGAGTGTGACCCTACTTTGAACAAACCAAAAATAAATAAATAAATATATTGATCAATAAATGACTTTTTGTTTCTCCTGTGATTTTTTTTGACTTAAAGTCTACCTTACTGTTAATTATAAACAAGAAAAAGTTAATTATAAACATAGCCACTTCTGTCTTAGTTTACTGACTGCATGAACTATCCTCTCACTTTGTATGTCTGTATCCTTAAAACTTAAGGAGACTGCTTATTGACAGATTGTAATCACAGCTTTTTTGTGTGTTTTTGTCTTTTAATTTTTTTATTTTTTTAGCTAGTTTGCATGTTCTGGTTGGAGAATTTAAACTAGTCACAGTCATATGATTAGCGATAAGTTAGGACTTACAGTTGCCATTTTTATTATTTGTTTTATGGTTGTTTCCTGCCTTCTTTGTTCTTTTCTTATTCTTTTGCTATCTGTCTGATAATTTTTAATAACTCCTCATAATTTTCTATGCTGCTTTTTCTGTCATTTATTTACTTATATACCTACTGTCATTGTTTTAAGGTTGCATAAACATCTAATAGTTATATTATCTTTAGCTGATAACTTCTGTACATGCAAAAACGTGAAGCTTTTACCTTTTCATTAAGGTTTTTGATGTCACAATTTACATGCATCGTTTTATAGAGTATATTTAACTGGCTATTATGGCTTTTAAATTGTTTGTTTGTTTGTGTGTGTGTGTGTGTGTGTGTTCCTGTAAGTACAGACATTCATGCTCTGGAACACTTGGGACAGGGTTTCTCTGGATCTTGCTCTGCAACTGTTCTTTTCACTCACTTGAGTTTCCAGGAAGTTCTCCCATCTCATTGTCAGAGCATTAAGATTACAGAAGCCTATCACAGCTTCTGGCTTTTTACATGAATGGTCTGAGGATCAAAAACGTTATTTAGGCTTGAGCAGCTTTTATCCATTGAACCATCTCCCTAGCCCTATCTGATTTTTAAAACTTCATACCAAAGATGTACATGGTATGCCCTACTGTAAATATGTGTGGTTATCATCATTATATTACTGGATTATTCTGATTTGGCTATTAACCTTAATTGGTACATTTTATGGTTTCCTTTGTGTTTATTATAGTACTTTCCATGATTTAGTTTCCGCATGGAGAACCCCCTTGAGTATTTATAGTAAGGCAAGTTTGGTGGAAATGAATTTACTTTGCTTTTGCTTTCTTATAAAAAAGTTTTTCTCCATATTTTTCCCTGATGAATAACTTTTCTGGGTATAGTTTTTTAGTGACTTTTTTTTCTTTGAATTTTTTTCTATGTTCTCTTTCATTTCTTGGCCCACAAAGTTTTTGCTAAGATATTTACTGATAGCCTCATGATAACCTTATGACTTAATGCTTTTCTTTTCCTACTTTTTAAACTTTTTTTTGTATTTGATATTGAAAGTATTTTTAATCACATTAGTGATACATAAGAGAGGAATAAATAAGCATTAATCATTAGGGTAGTTTTAGCTCTGAAGATATAACTTAGAATTAATAATAAAACTACCTCACAGTTTAGTTTATACATACAGATGATAAAAGTCACTGACATTTGATGACAGGAAAAAACATCAATTATTCACTGCTAGACAAAAACCAATAGAATGTCAGTGCTTACAGAAACCTTATACGGAAAGAAATTAAATAACGTGCTTAAAGGTCTCATAGGCTAGAGCGAGGATAGCCCTCAGCTTTTCATTGCTGCCTCCACCATATGGAGGGAATTCACTTCACTAATACAGATGTGGTCCCAAGTTTCACAAGTGATTTCAGTCATTTCTATTGGGTCTAAAGACCACTTTCAATTACAAAGCACCGTCTATGCTATTTTGAATTGTGCTTAAGCACCATGTACATGGGGGAGAGACTGCCATTAAAATTCGATACATATTTTAGTTGCAGAACTATTACTATAGTGACAGGCCCTTAAGAATGTGTGCGACTCTGGACTCAGGAATGAAAATCAGGTGGAACAGAATGACAGAAGCATCCAGTTTGAAAGATCATTGTCACCTTTAAGTTGCAGCAAACTTCAACTTCATAAATAATGTTTGCTTCTTAAGAAACAACTTGACAAGGGACCCAGGCCACCAGTTAAAACATTTATTTTTCAGGTTGCTACCAAAAACGTGGGTGGAGAGAAATAGAAATAAGAGAATTAAGCTGAAACTCACAAAAGCTATCCATGCTGATCTTATCTCTCCAGTTCAGAGTTCTAGTTTTGGAGAATTCACTCCTAAGTTAGTAAAATTCAGGCGTGACAGGCAGACAGCAGGGCTGGGGCCCAGAGTCAGGTCAGGTCTTTGTGGAGGTTGGCTTTCGTTGGCATTTTAATTTACTCCAGGTCTTTAACCCTCAGGCAGAACCCACAAACCACAGGAAGGGAAGGAGATCGGCAAGCACCATGTGTGTGCAGGGAACTTTTCAAATACGTCAACATTTTCTGAGCCCTTTCTGTTTCTCCTCTTTCCAAACATTCAAACCCCATACCAAGTCAGGGTGAGACTGGCTCCCATGCTCCACTGCTTCCAAAAGAGCCTTTATTCTCCAGCTTAATGATCTGGCTGCCAGCATTTGTGTTCACACTGGCAGCTATGCTGAAATGCACACACCCGTCCCACACTGACTACACTCTGCCTGGGCTCATTTGCCACAAAGGGCTGGTGGAAGCTGTTGGAAAGTCAGTTGTGAAATGGGTCCCACATTCCTCTCCCAACTAATTGTTGAGGTCCCAACTCCTAGGAAGTAAATAATAGCACCTTCCTAATTTTATAACACGTCAGGTAGTTTATTGCTCTTTTTTTTTTCATCATAGTACAAACTTATTTCCATCTTTATTTTTGGTAGGTTTAGAGTGATGCAGCCCCCTCCCAGTACTGGACTGAAAGTGACATACAAACCCGGACCTGTAAGTCCTATATGTACATTGTACATGTGTGTGCACACATACGAATGTGTGTGTTTCCACTGAAATGGGTGTTTAAATCACTCTGCCATCCAGTTTAAACCATGTCTAAGTCTTTTCTGTTTTCATAAGCAAACACTGTCAGTGTTGGTATAATATGTGGCCCCCTATAACTCATTTCATGCAGGAAGCATGAGGAAGGTACTGTGTGTAATGTTAAACTTCTAGTTATGGAAACATTTCTGAAGCTCACCTTATTTGTTTCAGGAATGCATTTATGGACAGTTGTGTGAAATTAACCTTTGAAAAAATTACATTCTTTAGAAAAGTTAAAAATACTTCCAAATGCTCTCTTGTATTTGCCAGAGGATATTCTTTAAAGCCATTCTTTTTTTTTTTTTTTTTTTTGGTTTTTCGAGGTAGGGTCTCACTCCTCACTCTAGCTGAGGCTGACCTGGAATTCACTATGTAGCCTCAGGGTGGCCTTGAACTCGTGGTGATCCTCCTACCTCTGCTTCCCAAGTGCTAGGATTAAAAGCGTGCACCATTATGTCCGGCTATTTAAAGCCATTCTAAGAAATAATAGTATATTATTAAATTCATCAGCTGTTTTATGTCTCCAAAATGTCTCTGGAAATATAAATTTAAAGATGTCAACCTGTGAAATATGGAATCTCATACACATATCAAAGGTGTATTTTTTTTAAGTAGCTAAAAAAAAGAAGGCTTTTGGATGTTCTCAGCAGAGGATAAATGATTGTGGTAAAGGATATGCTAATCACCCCAGCTTGAGCATTACTCATTGTATACATACATCAAACTATCATATTGTACTATGTACACTTTTATGCTTAAAGATAAAAATTAAAGATAAATGAAAAATAAGTTAAAGTGCTAATTTGTTCTGGAGGATACCAAAGGCTTGCTGGCTAAGACAGTCTAGATGAATCAGTGAGAGAGCATCTCAAAACATAAGGTAAAATGTGATTGAGGAGGACATCTGGCATTGATCTCTGGTCTCTACATGTACTTGCACACATGTGTACACACACCTGCACACATGTACTCCCCACATAACAAACATGCATACACACACATGCAAAAAAGGTTATGCTGTTCTAGCTGATACATTCTTTAAAATGGGTATTTGGTAAAATATTAATATGTTTATGTTTTAGATTCTAATTTTAGAAATAAAATATAAAAAATAAAATATAAAAAAGGTATGGTGGTACATGCCTTCAATTCCAGCACTTGGGAGGCAGAGGTAGGAAGACTATGAGTTTCAGGCCTTCCTGGGCTAGAGTGAGACCCTTTCTCAAAAAAAAGAGGGGGTTAACCTCAAAAATATAACCAAACAACACTTGTTAGTATATCACTTGGTTGTTTTGCCGGCCCTTACATCTCTCCCAGAAAACTCTTAAGTTTCTCTCATGTGCCACTGTTCATGCCAGGATTCATATGATGTTAAAAATGGCTAGGTACTCAAGATATATGTGATCAGAATGGTGTGAGAAGTTCAGTAGAATGAAGAGTTATATGTCATCGAAGCAAATATGCACAAGATCATGAGCAGTTATCAAGAGTCGGGACCCATAGCAAGTACACAGTGATCTCAGGGTCCGAAGCTCTTCAAGCAGCCACACTTGCCATTTACCGACAGATGCAGACTACTGCAAAGACCTCTGGCTTCTTGTCATAAGTATTTCATTTGTGAGGTGAGCCTGGTAGTTAATGCTCCGAGCGTTGCTTTTTCTCATCTGTGAGGGAATTTAGACCATATTTTCTTAGCCCACTTTCAGCCCAAATGTCTTGTGACATTGTGATATGATACTATTATCTACAAATATGTCGGGCCACATTCATAGCTATGCATGGGTGCATGCAGCCCACAGTCTGTGGGTTGGACAGGCCTGATAGCACAACTGTAGTGCACAGGCTAAAACACACAACTGAAATAGGTACTGACATTAAATCCATTCCTTCATGAGTGCTGTGAAATAATCTGTCATGGCTGGAGAGATGGCTCAGCAATCAAGGTGTTTGCCAGCAAAGCCTAAAGTTCCAGGCTCAATTCTCCAGTAAATTCATCAGTAAAGCCTGATGCACCAAATGGTGCATGTATCTAGAATTCATTTACATTAACCAGAGGCTTTGGTGCACCCATTCTCTCTCTCTCTCTCTCACACATACACACACACACACACACACTCTCACACATACACTCTTCCCCTCTTTCTTGCCTTACAAATTAGTATTTAGATTGAAGGTTTCAGAGCAGATAATAGGCCAAGAAACCATGGCAATGAGTGTGCTGAGTCCAGACAAATGATATTTATATACACATCCAAATTTGAAGAGAAAATGTATTTCTTTAGGTTTCAAACACTCTAATAGATATAAAGCAAAAATAAAAACATGTTGCAAAGTTAAAAAAAAAAAATTAGTATTTTTTAAAAAGAAATAATTCATCACTGTACTACATCAAGATTTTGGAGCCGGGTGTGGAGGTGCATGCCATTAATCCCAGCACTCGGGAGGCAGAGGTAGGAGGAACACCATAAGTTCCAGGTCACCCTGAGACTACATAATAATGAATTCCAGGTCAGTCTGGGCTAGAGTGAGACCCTACCTTGAAAAACAAAAAACAAAACAACAACAACAAAAGATTTAGAATATTCACAATATGACAACCCTCCCAAAAGAGATCAAAGCAAGTCCTTCCACTGTTTTGGGAAGTTAATAAATCTCATTTTAACCTAAAGTAGAAGTTATGTCAAAAGCCAAAATGACTGTTGGATCAACCTGTGTAAGTGCTAAATTCTCAGTATGGATTCTTTGAAGCTCATCTTATACTGATTTTTCTCCCTTTTTAACAGTAGGGCTGAGCTCTGACAATATATAATCTATAGTCTGTGTAAGCATAGCCATTGCGCAGCTTGGTCAGCTGCCAGCACTCGTTGAGCATGCACTATGGCACTAGGCCAGCTGTCCTTATGCTAAATTTCAGCAGTATCCAGCCTTGCCTGATTGCTCGGCTTGGAGGACTAATGCTCTGGTTCTCAGAAACAGCTGCTGGATGGGCTCCAGTGTGCATGCATGTACATTGCTGTAAAAAAAAAAAAAAAATAGAAACATTTTTTCAATTCTATTATTTATAAAACTATATTGAAAAATTCCATTTGTATCTAATTGCTTTCCATGTGGGAGTTTCTGATTCCCTCCCCCCCCCCCCCCCAGATAACTATTCCCAAGTCTACTTTTCACCCACCTCCTGGAGAGGCAGCTTAGAAGCATAAATAGTTATTTCTTTCCTGGCTAGTATTCTTTCCAAGCAACAAGAGAAGCAGCCCAGGCCTTGCTGTATTTCTTCTGCATTATATATTAGGTTTCTTCATTGTTAGTACAGACCTAGTTCATGCCCCACACCACAGTAGTTGGCATTTACACTAATTCTGTCTCCCTCTACTGGATTTGTCAATTTATACATCTTGAACTAGGATACCACCAATCCAGGAACAAATGTTTCATTTAGTCTCTTACACTAATTTCAAAATAAAGTTTATATGTATCTGACATGAACTTCATCTTGCTCTTTAAAGATGTCAGTAGAGAAGGTCACTGCTGTCACTAACACCTGCTGCTTAGTCTCCCTTTGCTTTTCTCCAAGTAGCATCTGCTTTGTCCCTCTCCATCATTTGTGACACAGCTCCAAAGAAAGGTTTATTTTGGCTTAAAGTTTTAGACCATGGTCACACAGCCCTATGATTTGCGGCCTATGGAGCATCCTGGCAGGGAGCACATGGTAGAACAAAGCTGTTCTCTTCATGATGGTTAGGAAGAGAGGAACAGAGAGGAGTCAAGGTCCTACTTTCCTCTCCAAGGGCACACCCATAATGGACTTATTTCTTTTACTAGGTTCAACCTCATGAAAGACACACTAGCTCCTAATAGTGATGGCAACCAGACTTTTAGCACATGACCTTTGAGGAATTTTTTCATGTCCAAACCATAACACTGAAATTTTATCACAGATCCCATTTACTCTGTGTCATTCCGTGTAACAAATCTTTGAAATAATTCTGCTAAATACATATAATACCTACCAAATTTAAGGATGAGGAAACAAGACGGAAATTTTAGTTAACTTGTCCAAATTGTTCTTAAAACCCTGAACTCATAAATATCTTAATTCTAGGTGGCAGCTGGTTTGCATGCAGAGCTGAAGGTGGAGCTATTCGCCATGGCTGTTGGAGAGGACGGTGCCAAGGGATCAGCACACATCTCTCACAACATTGAGATCATGACTGAGCATGACATTTTGTTCTTACCCGTGGAAGCAAATATCCTTTGAAATTCAATTTGACTATTCACATCCAGGGCAGAAGTTGTCTTGAATGAGGAAACAAAAATGTATCTCCCCGTCTTCCTTAGTTCTACTTTGTTAGGCCAAATGTAAGGACATGAGCTATAGAGTAGCAACAGTAGACCTAAATGAAAGACATCAATGAGTGAATGCAGTGGGGGTGGACAGAAGCTGCAAAGTCCCAAGGAAACTCATGCACAGAAGAATGTGAGGAAATGGTATCAAGTCCAATAGTGCTAGATATAGTATGATTCTAAGTACCCTCTACACAGGATTGACTGAAGTCATGGGAAAGGAGAGAAACCTGGAGTCTGTTGAGGGAGTAGGAGGAAGGGCCAATGAAGACAGAATAAGCTATGAGGAAAAAAAAAAACTTGAAATATCTCAGAAGCTATAGAATTCAAGGAAATGATAGACACGATTGAGAGAAGCTATATAAAAAGTCTAATTAAGGGGCTGGAGAGATAGCTTAGTGGCTAAGCACTTGCCTGTGAAGCCTAAGGACCCTGATTCGAGGCTCAATTTCCCATGACCCACATTAGCCAGACGCACAAGGGGGCGCATGCATCTGGAGTTCGTTTGCAGTGGCTGCAGGCCCTGGCGTGCCCATTTTGTCTCTCTCTGTCACTCTCAAATAAATAAAAATAAACGTTTTTTTTTTTTTTTTTAAAGTCTAATTCAAGACTGGAGAGATGGCTTAGTGGTTAAGGCACTTGCCAGAAAAGCTTAAGGACCCAGGTTCAATTCCCTAGTACCCATGTAAGCACAAGGTAGCACATGCATCTGGAGTTTGTTTGCAGTGGCTAGAGGCCTGACGTGCCCATTCTCTTTCTCTAACAAGTAAATATATATTTTTAAAAAGTCTAATTCAGACTTAGATTTGGTTGGCACAGTCTAAATTGCAAAGATGTTTCTACTAAACATAAATATCAGGCATGTATAATTTTAAGAAAATTTATCAAAGCAAAGAAAAAGGCAATACTTCAATCATACAACAGAGAAAAGGACAAGTGTGTTCAGTTTAGGGCAGACCCAATTATGTCTATAGTCTAGAGAACAGAGAACAGAACCATTCAAAGTATGAATGATACCTTAACTCCAACAGAGGGCAGGAGAATAAGCAAAAATGTGGTATAAAAATAAGCCACGGGAATGGGAGGGTAAAAATAGCTCAGGATTCATACACTGAGATGGCTAGGGGAACTGGCAGATGAGCTTGATTTCAATAGAAATGTAGTGGAATTCATTGATTCTTTCAAAGGTAGTGTTTGTAATATGCCTGGCACTATTCTACACAGGAGATACCTGTGCAGAATGAGACAGAAATCCCTGCTTAATCTGACATTCAAGTGGCATAACAAACAATGGACAAAATAGAATGGGAGCTATCATATAGGGAACATTAGGGAGTGTTAAGGTTACAATTTAAAATTGTGAGATCTTTTCCTCCTTTTGTGAATCTGACAATATAGCCAAGGTTGGCCTTCATCTTGCAGTCTGCCTACCTCAGTCTCCCAAGTACTAGGGTTACAGGGTGGATCACCACACCCACTAAGCTTCTGTTGAGATCCTTCAGTACCAGACACTGCATCTCACACCAATAAAATCATTCTGCACCTGTACTAATGAGCTGTTTCCTTGCTTCTAGAGACCACTTATCTATCCAACACCAATAAAGTAGGAAATGGCTTACAAGGTCTTTTCCTTCCAGCATCAGCAATGACAGACAGTTCATAGCCATTTTCCCACTATCTGGCACTATTTCTACTAAAACACCACAAAATTGGCATATTGATGTGGTCTGGGACTGAATTCTGGTGAAAGCTTCTTATAGAAAGGGCAGGTCCAGTCAGAACAGAAATGTACAGTAGGGGAGAATGGAAATATGCTGAGATATAAACATCCATCCTACATCCCCTTAGCTTGTGCAAGCAGAATTTGCTTAAGACAAGTATACCTAATGTGAGCTAATGTTGCTGGGGACAATTTTGTGATTTTAAAATGTTATTTGGATTTCTATTTCTACATCATTTAGTCATAAAAATCATAATCCTTAATGAGTATTTTACCAGTTTTAACAAGAAGCAACTACGATAATCGTCCAAAAGATTTTCCCCAGGGAAAAGAAAGCCCCTCGGTCCAGAGAACTTCCACAGTTTCTTCCTCTGCACTTGGAGTCTTCATGTCTCGTAAAGTTTCTCAGCATTAGACTGTAAGTCATGAATGGGATTTTGAAGTGTGAGGCTTCACACTTCAGGTTTTCCCTCTACTCTTAGAGCCAGAAGCAAAATCAATGTGGCCTGAATGAATTTAAAAAAATGTATTCAATAAGTTCCTCCTTCATATTTGATCAAATCTAATCCTTATGCTACCTATAAACAGGTTTTGTATTTCCTAGTGTGTAAGGAAAGAGGAGCCAGCAAAAGTAAGTCTAGTGTATTTGATGTGATTCAAGTTTCTTCTGTAGGCACTGCCTTGACAGGGAGCCTACTCTGCAAAAGACAGCAGCACATACCAGCCAAGTACCCCTTTTGTACGTGAGAAGTTAGTTAGGCCAGTGTTTTCAAACTTTTTGGACACAACTCCTTCTAACTCCTGAAGACACTAAAAGGTTGTCTGTGTGGGAGTTCTATGCATACTTACAAAGTACACATTCAAACTGGAAATTAAAGTTTTACTTAACAAATATGAACACAGTATATTACAATAAATAGCATTTAATGAAAACTCACTTTTCTTTAAAGGAGCAGCATTGCTTTACATTTTTACAAATCTGTTGGTGTGTGGCTTAGAACAGAGCTGGAGTCTCCCATCTGCCATCCTCTCTGTTATCATGTCACATGTTACAGCCTCTGGAAACTAATCTATGCCTAGAGAATGAGAAAGACAATGACATCTTCTAGCCATTTCCTAAGGTTTCCACAGTGAAGGTGAACTCGGGGCCAGAGGTGCAAAATCACGGAGCTATCCACAGTAGAACTGCTCCTCTGGGAGGCTGAGGGCCTTTGCTCTTCTTCCTCTCTTGGCTTCTGGTGTCTGGAAGCCAAGTTTGGCTTCAGCTGCATCACTTCATCTTTGCCAGGTTATTCACACTGGATGCTTCCTTGTGATTTATCTCTCCTTGTGAGAATTCATTCATTGGATTTGGAGGCTTCCCTAATCTCATCTTTATAGACCTTATTTGCAAATAAGGTCTCACCAGCCCCATTACATATAAACTTAGGAGGACAAACAAAATATGGCCTTCCCTTTGATCCTTCAAAATTCACATTCTGAATACATTTCATACCTAGGCGTGGTAGCACATGCCTTTAATCCCAGCCCTTGGGAGGCAGAAGTCAGAGGATAGCTGTGAGATGAGCCTGAGACTACATAGTGAATTATAGGTTGTCCTGGGCTAGAGTGAGACCCTACCTTGAACCCTTCCCCCCAAAAAAACCCCCAAACCACATTTCCTTATTCCAATGTTACCCAAAGTCTTGACCCATTTTTACATTAACTCTAAACCTAAAATCTCCTAAATAGTATTGGCTCCAAAAGTGTCAAACCTCAAAATCTCAATCAAGTATGGGTGAGACTCTGGGTATGCCTCACCTGGGCCTCCTATGTATGGACCAGTGGAACTAGAAAAGTTGTTGTCAGTTTCCAAACTACACAGTTGAGATAGACATTTCCATTCCAAGATATAACTTCCTATCAATGAAGTCAGCAACCCAGCAGGGCAAAAAGGCACTAGGTTTCAAGGACAGAAAATAATCTCTGCCTTCTGTGTTCACGGAACCTAACCAACTACAGCCCTGGCGCTGATGGCCTCCACCACCTTTGCCCACAGCAGCAGTACTACTTCTGGGTAGCCTGCTTATAAAATTCCACTGTATTTCCTACCTCATTTCTGCCTAACTGTGGTTTGGACACACCCTCTAAGCCACAGAAGTGTGACTGAGCTCAGTGTTAGTGGTACAAACAGCAACTTAGAAGATTTCACTGAAAGATAGGAAGATACAGAAAACTGGAACAGACCTAAAAGAAGGTATCTAAATTAGTAATTCAGAAACTTTCCACAAAGAAAAGTCGACACTTAGAGGTATCCGAGTCACACTTTTCCCACCTCTCCAAATTCTTACCATGCAGATACACATATATCTACACACATTAGCACTTTACAAAATGAATTACTTTCAACAATAAACTCACTCAGCAAAGAACCTTAAATGTTAAGTAGAAAGAAAAACTTTATTCCAAAAAGCATACAAATAACAATATGTTCCGATATACATATTTAACAACCTGCAAGAGGTTTAAAGATTCTTTATACTCCTTGTTATTTATTTCATTCTGTGAGAGAGAACGAGGCAGACAGAGTGTGAGAATGGGCACACCAGGGCCTCCAGCCACTGCCAAAGAACTCCACATGCATGTGCCACCATGTGCATCTGGCTTTACATGGGTACTGGGGAAATGAACCTGGCTCCTTAGGTTTCTCAGGCAAATGCCTTAACTGCTAAGCCATCTCTCCAGCCCTATACTCCTTTTTAACTCCAGAAGTCCATGGTGCTGTTTTTAGGGCAGAGCACAATCACTTATACACTTGGTTAACAACCACCAAGGCACAGGGAATTTTGTCAGAGGGTTGGGAAAAAATGTAAGAGCCACATGGTGGGAGGGAACAGCCAGAAGCATTGCCCTCCCCCACCACACACAATGACTGCCTGCTCTCTCATAACTTATAAACTACAACTCCATGGTGAATACCAGCAATCCCACTGAGGGGCTGACCTGGAACTCACTATGTAGTCTCAGGGTGGCCTTAAACTCTTAGTGATCCTCATACCCCTGCCTCCCAAGTGCTGGAATTAAAGAAGTGCACCACTATGCCTGGCTAAAATATGACAAACTTTTGAAATGTTAATTTCAACTTGAGTTTGTCAAATAGCTAATTTAAAAAACAATCTTTGGTGGTTCCTCGATAGAATTTATTAGGGAAAATATTAGAGTCCTCAGCTCTCGAGAGTAGAAGATTTTTAAACTATTCATACTCTCAAGCCCCAAAAAAGTAGCCAGACCATACAGCCATGCTGGAATTCCCTCCAGCAAAGCTTGCTACCTCAGCATGAAATTTCACTTGGTGTTTTCAGGGTGATGCCAGCTCCTCCACAGCTCAGCTTACAAGCTTCTCTCAGGAGAAGACCAACAAGGCACAACATCTCAGTTTTAAGTCAATGTTAAGATCATCTTCTTCCTATTTCTCCTCTTCCTTTTCTTCTCTTCCAAGTGGCTAGTAGCATCAGCAAAGAACATAACTTCACTTTTTGCCTCACATTCCCTCTTGAGATAATCAAGACCTGCCATGTTAAAGCCAATAACATCCTAGAGAAGAATACAAGAAAGCATAAACATGCATTCGCTCTTCCAGCTCAATACGGCAGCACCCATGAATAAGACCCATATATTCACTCATTCTTCCCCCACTACAGACTTTTCTTTCAATCTATTCTTCCTAGCACCAAGGTTACCGAAGTGCACATTTGTGTCTTTTTGGTATTGCAAAATACAAGGCACAGCATATGCTAACTTCAGTGACATACACATGAAGTGTGTGCTTAACAGCTTCTATCTAGACAAAGACACTCACTTGGACTTGTCTGACTTTTGAAATGGTTGTTTCCTTTAATTTTTCTATTATTGGTACAAGCATCTGGTTGCTGGTGATCTGGCCAAAGTGAATCCTAGAAGAAAAACAAAGCATACATGTTACAAAGAAAAATTCTAGCCCTATCTGTCCCTCCAGAGAAGTAAACAGTGTCAAAAAACCAACCATACACGCTTACCTTTACCCAACCAAAAACAACAACAACAAAAAACCCAACAGTACCACATATACATGAAGTATCAACAATAAAATCTAGATTAAACTGTCATTATCGTGGGAGCACAGAAATGTTCCTAGCAAAATACAAACATACCGTCCCCCCCACCAAGTTTCTTTCCCTACCATTCAGCACCATGTTATTATGCAACAAATATTCAGGACTGAGGGCTGGATAGATGGTTTAGAGGTTAATATACTTGACTGCAAAGTCAAGGGACCAAAGTTTGATTCTAACGAAAGGGCTTTTTTTTCTTTGTGTGGGTATCACGATGGCTTGAGTGCCAGTCAATTATATTTTAAGAATATCAACAGTTTTCATCTTGCACTCTACAAATCATGCTACAGTATGTTTATAATACATATGTTTCTAAGAAAGATTTAAAAGCTGGAGAGATGGTTTAGTGGCTAAGGCATTTTCATGCAGAGCCAAAGGACCCAGGTTGAATTCTCCAGGACACATGTAAGCACAAAGTGGCACATGCATCTGGAATTCATTTGAGGCAGCTGGAGGCCCTGACACACCCATTCTCTCTCCATTGGCCACTTTCTCAAATAAATAAATTTTTTTTTAAAAAAATTAAAGAATGTTTAAAAATGTTCAGGATTGAAGAATGATAGTTTAAAATTCCCTAGAACATACAAAAACTGCTGGCAGTACCTATCCATGTATCTAACCCCTGCTTGTGGAGGCAGAGACTACAGAATCACTGGGACTTGCTAGAGAAAAATGGCAGCTCTGAGCTGAGTTACTCTGTATCAAGAAAATACGAGGATTAAAAAAAAAAGACACATGGCATTTTCCTTTGTCCTCAAGTGTGTGCAGCACACACACTTCACATACCGTATCACATACTCTACACATATGCACACACCAAAAACTAAAATTTAAAAGAAAGACTATTCTTGAGCATGACATTGTAACAGCAGCAGCAACAACAAAAATTGGATGGCTTAAACAGTTTAAAAGAAAACACAGCAATAGGTATAAATAGCTGAGTTGGTAAAGTGCTTGCCTTGCAAACATGAGAATCTGAGTAAAATCCTCAGAACTCACACTTAAAGAAATCAGGCATGCAAGTGCACATGCATGTAATCCCAGTACTGGAGAAATGGAGACAGAACTCTGGGGCTCTTTAGCCAGCCGGTCTATCCTGATCAGCCAAGTTTCAGGCCAGTGAAAGACCCTCTCTCAAAAAATAAAAAAGATGGACAGCCCCTGAGTTAAGACACCTGAAGTTGTCCTCTGGTTTCCACATGCCAGCACACACACGCAAAGGAAATGAAGCCAACTGGTTTTACAGCAACTGGCTTTGAGCAAGCCAACTGCATTTTCTTGGAGGTACTCTGAAGGACCGTCACTGCAGCATTCCTGAGCTTCATCTTACCAACACACATGACTTGAAACACTAAGCCACCACTACTACCCTCATTTTAAAGGCAAGAATGACTGTCCAAATGGTAAGAAATATTTTATATCAGACATCAGAATTTGTAACATCTCTAAAACCAAAACACAAGATATGAATGCCAATGTTGACAGCTTCTGAGAGCACACTGCTACAGCAGCTTGGCTGACTAGTCAGGGGATCTTCTGTACAAAGATGTTACCTGAGGAGGAAGAAAAGGCACCGACACAGAAGTTCAACATCAGAACCCATCTGGATGAATTCATCAAAGAGCTGAAGAATGTCTGGAACATAAGAGAAAGGCAGTACGAGGAGAGACTCTTCCAGCTCACTGAAGGGAAAGAAAATAACATGAAAAAATGTCACACTCTGCCTTCCCTTTACTGGTTTTCATATTGTAGATTTTGCCCACTCAAACAGTCACCTGTACTCTGAAGACTTTTCTATTTTGTTGTTATATTTAATAGGATCATAGGGAAAATCTAGCTATTTTTATCTCCAAATACAATTTCCCCAAAGCCTTTTGCTGAATATTCCTTTATTATTCTACCTTTATATACTTTTTGAAATTTATATACTTTATATATATATATATATACACACACACACACACACATTCCTATATTATTTCATTTCTTGTGTATTTTTTCATGACTTTTCAGTCTATGATGACTGATAGCAATCCTATACCACTTTATATTATTATTATTATTATTAATTTTTGGTTTTTCGAGGTAGGGTCTCACTCTAGCCCAGGCTGACCTAGAATTCAGTATGTAGTCTCAGGCTGGCCTTGAATCCACAGTGATCCTCCTACCTATGCCTCTTGAGTGCTGGGATTAAAGACATGCACCACCATACCTGGCTATATGGTTTTTTTGAGGTAGTGTTTCACCCTAGCAAAGCTGACCTTGAATTCACTATGTATTCCCATGCTGGCCTCAAATGCACAGTGATCTTCCTACCTCTGCCTCCTTACATCCTGGGATTAAAGGAGTGTGCCACTATATCTGGTTCTATACCATTTTAAATTTTGCTTATTATTATGTCTTTTAAATTCAGAGGCTAACTCCTTCTAAAAGTAGGTCCAATATTATTAAGCCAATTCCAATTAGAAATCTAAAGATGATTTTAATTGAGATAAAACATTTTTTAATTAACCAATGTCCTATAATAACCAATTTCATTTACATTAGCAAAGGTTCATCATTACCCTCAGATGGCCTTTCTGTAAGTTGTATGTAGACATTGAGATTTGTCAGGAAAATAAATATCATTATATCAGTGTGAATACAAAAGTCAAAAGATAAATCATAAGTAATGTTCCTAAAATATATGACAAGGAAAATAAAATCTCTAAAAATCAGTGAGACAAACTACTAGCTATATACATATATATAAACAAACTTCACATTCAGATAAACACTAACAAATACTGTTTCCTGGGAAATTACAATTGTACCCTGGGACTCACCTTGACTTGACCCCTTTGAAAGTCTCTAGTACGTAAGTTGAAGGCTGTAAAGGAAGGACAACATTATGAAGCTCCTGATTTCTGCTGAAGAGTCGAATGCTATTTCACTTGAAAAATAGTGCTTTCAAAGCAAGATCTGTATGGGCTTGGGGTTTAACTGACCTGTGCCCGGCACCAAATATGTTACCCTGTAAATTGGGCCAGTTTCCTTACCTATACAATGAAACACTCTGCCAAGATTACTATCAGGAATAAGACATGCAAATAAAACAGTAACTAGTGAGTGCTGGATTAACACTCTCCATTACTCCCTCCCCACCCCCCTGCCCTTTATTTGAATGATTTTGTCAACTTTGCCTCCAAAGACCTACTCAAAACTCATTTAAATGAACAGACACTGAACACAGATAAGCACTATAAAAAGATGAGAGCTGGGGCTGTAGCTTAGTAGTAGAGCACTGAATTAGTATATACAAGGCCCTGGGTTCAATCCTCAGCACTGTCAAAAGAAGGAGAAGCAAGAAAGAAGAAAAAAAGACAGATAAGTATCAGTTTGGAAGCTGCATTAAAGAATTAAAGGACAGAACATGCCAACAGTCAAAGCACATTTTTGAAGACAAAAGACTTTCAACGTATCCATCCCCAAATCATAATGCTTCCTCTCATCTCTGAAAGTAACATTTATTCACCAAGAAGAAAAGCATTCTACTCACTGAAATATTGCCATAAGCAATTAGGACGGGGTTCATGGGACGAGGAACCTATGAACAAATTATTCAATCATTTCATTAAGAGATTCTGGTGATGCTTGTCAGGGTAATAACAGTCTTTTACAACTTTGGAAAAAAGATCACCCTAAAAATGCAGAGTACAAAACACTTATCATATCCTGTAGTTTTTATAGTATTTATGAATGACCCTGGACAATCCACCTTATTTAAAAATCAGAACTTGGTATCCCGCCTTGCAAACCCACCATGAAGGAACATGTGTTTCTATTCAATACACCAGTCAGTTTATTTGCAGTTTCCTATCCTTCCCTTTCATTTGTATGACTAAGCTTCCTTTCTCTAGTTCTTCTAGCCTTTGACTTACAAAAATTCTACTACATTTATCTCATATTCTGAAATCAATTCTGAAATGAAGGCTTTCGCTTTAGGAATTCTATTTATTCCCTGTGCCTATTTTACCTCTTTTCCTGCAGCCTTACAAATGGCTTTGTGTTCTTTCATTTTCACAGTTTCCTCTCGGTACAGCTCAATGGCTTCCATGATCCTCTCGGCCTACAGACAATGACAAAGGAAGAAATCATCACAGACCACTCCCATCACCCAGGACACTGAAACTGGAAGGCCCAACTAAAACATTCAGCTTAATAAAGACATGCCAGTTAGCGTGCCAAGCAGCATTTATAGATGTCTTTGGTCTTTTTTTTAATTTGTAGGAAAGAAACAATGTTATGGACTCAGGTAAGACTATATCTGGACACTGTGTATAGGACAGTTCCCAAGAACACATAAAGGTATCACTTGGATCAGCTCCAAGATTACTCCTGCCATTGGTTTACAAGGGAAATAACTGAAGCTTTTGTTCCTAAACTATTCTTTCCCTTCAAAAAGACTATGTGGTTGATCTAGGAAAAAAAAAAAAAAAAAGCTGAAATCCTATTACCAAATAAGATTCCACATTTCTATATTTACTTACCGCTTTGACTGTTTCAATAGTTTTCTTTCCAGTAAAGTAACTGTCACCTTGAGTTTCCCCTGGAACCTGCCAAAAACAAAGAAATCCTTGAACAATACCATTGATCTAAGCTAATGAATCAAAATCAATACATCTTGTATCTGAAACCAACATGTAGTTTTATAAAACCAGCATCACAATTATCATCTCCCATTGAGCACAAAATATCCAACACTGCTAAAGTGTCTCATATGCTTCGCCATAGGCATTATTGCAAATGCTTACAAAGTGGTCAACTTCTTGAAGATTTTTCTGACTTTTACTTTTGTTCTACCATGTACTAGATAAATCTTTAAAGCTTTATTTAAAAAGAAAACAGCCATACTGGCAATTATTCAATACCAGATTTGGTCAATCACTTGCCATAGTACTTGGCTACAGAGTTAAATAAAGGATTGCAGATTTTCATGTTACCTAGTAGTAATGCTTTTGCTGCTTAACCCCAACACCACTAAAAATTCTCAAAATTCTAGTAAATTTCAGCAACTCCCCCCCCCAAGTTTGACTTACTGCTGGTTGGTCTTCTTTGGCTACACTCTCTTCATATTCTGCTTCCCTTTGCTGCCAGGAGACAGAGAAAGGTTGAGAGGAATAAACATGGATCTTGTAAAGGACAGGAGACAGTGAAAAGTGCTTCTTTAAAAACGTAATCCTTGGGCTAGAGAGATGGCTCAGCAGTTAAGGCATTTGTCTGCAAAGCCTAAGGACCCAGGTTCGATTCTCCAGTACCCACATAAGCTAGATGTACAAGGTGAAATGTTTGTCTGGAGTTCATATGCAGTAACTAGAGACCCTGGCATGCCCATTCTCTCTCTCTCAAATAACATAAAACATAATCCCTCATGGCATATTAGTGGACCTTGCTGCTGAATGGGATGATACTGGTCTTGCAAATATCTCCTGACAAAAAACTCAAGCTGGCACAGTGTATCAGTTATCCTGTACTCCGCCCTGCTTGCCGTATCTGAAACCAAACCTAAAGTTCTTACCATTTCCCTTTCCTCCTCAAGAATAAGAGGCTCTCTCGTTCTCTCCCAGAGTCTCAGAGATTTGTCGTGGGATGATGATACAACATAGTCTCCACTGGGACTTATAGCCAGACACCATATTTCCTGGTGGTGCCCCTGGACAAAGGAATACCCAAATAACCCCAGTTAAAGTTACTCACAGACCACTGCTGATGTTAGGGGGCAATGTACACATTTTTAAAAGTACTTTTGAAAGTACCAAATGAGCAAGGCAGGCCAGAGAGGAAGAAGTTACCTCCAATGTCTGTATGTGCTCAAATTTGTCTGCATCCCACTGCTTAATCTTCCGGTCTTTCCCCGCAGTGAAGAAGAGGTGAGACTTAGGTACAAACTGCAGGAACATCACACTGAAAGTGAGATAGCCAAATGTTATGAAATTCCAGGTTAGTAAAGAGTTTCACACACATAAATGGCTTTAAAAAATATTTATTTTTATTTATTTATTTAACAGAGAAAGAGGAAGAGAGAGAGAGAATGGGCACACTAGGGCCTCCAGCCACATGCACTCCCTTGTGCATCTGGTTAACGTGGGTCCTGGGGAAGTGAATCTGGGTCCTTTGGCTTTGTAGACAAACGTCTTAACCGCTTAAGCCATCCCTCCAGCCCCATAAATGGCTTTTGAATCAATATTTGAGAGTATCTATTTTTAGAAGTTTGAATTTATTAATGTCTGAGAACACTGACAGTCTAGGAAAACACTACTTACAAGTGACTCACAGGAAAGACTTTGAGAAGACTATGCCTACCTGTCATCATGCGCAAAGAGAGACCTATGACAGTCCCCAAAGTCCAAACCCCAGATTTTCACATTCCTATCAGCAGAGCCTGTGGCTATTAGCATTCCATCCTACAAGAGAGAAACAAAGTATTAGTTAGTATTTGAATTCTCTAAACTAAATGAAAGCTAACCAGAACATTTATAATCTATTTCTGTCAAAAAACTAAAAATTTCATCTCTTTACCAGGAACACCTTTTGCTTCTACCTACAGAGCCACTTAAATGTGCTAAGTGATAAGAACTCTGTCACTTTTGATGTTCTTCTACTGCCATAATATACAGTATTGTCCCTGAATGTAAGGTGATCTATTCACTTTGCTAAATAAGAAAAAGCAGTTCTAACCTCTGACATGGGATTTGTATGGAGTAGAAAAAAATAATGCAAAAATAAAATTGAAAAAGAATCTACTAGATGTTTTATCATGACCTAGCTTATACTGCATACTCCGTACCGCTAGCCTTTTCATCTTTCCTTTTTTAATACCTAGTTTGATCTTAATGCACTGAACACAAAGCTATGGTGTCAATTCTTTCCCCGTTTTGCAAAGTAAACACTTTTTATATACTCTTTCTAAAAATATTTTATTTTTTGGTTTTTTGAAGTAGGGTCTCACTCTAACTCAGGCTCAACTGGAATTCACTATGTCATTTCAGGGTGGTCTTGAACATGCTGATCCTCCTACCTCTGCCTCCCAAGTGCTGGGATTAAAGGTGTGCGCCACCACACCTGGCTAAAAAATATTTTATTTTTTATTAGAGAGAAAGAAAATGGACACTCCAGGGACTCAAGCCACTGCAAACAAACTCCAGACGCATGTGCCACCTTGTGCATCTGGCTTACGTGGGTACCAGGAATTGAACCTGGGCCCTTAGGCTTCACAGGCAAGCACCCTGATTGCTAAACCATCTCTCCCTAAATACATATACTCTTAATCATAAGTACAAAACTGTAATTCCTAAGACTGAAAGTAAACATAAAGCAAAAACACAAAACATCCACCTATGAAGCTGATTTCTTTCTTCCTCACCAATGTCACCTGTAGAACAGAGCCCTTCATTTATAGGGTATGTCCCTAATCACAGAACTGTGAATAAACTAAGGACAGAGGCACTACAAAGAGTTGTAAGGACTTACATATGACTCTTTAGAGAAAGTTGTATATACAACAGAATGATATAAATACATTTAAATGAAGACATTAAGCCATGGATTCAGTAAAGTATCTGCTTTAGAAAAGACAGCTTTTAAACTTTACTTACATAAGAGATGTCCATGCATATAACAGGCAGTCTGTGTCCATACAATGAGAGGAAGAACTAGACATTAAAAAAAAAGAATATAAATAGCTCATGGTGGCTTACAAAATATTAAGTATATTTCATAAAAGTAGGTTTGCACCCAAAATTTATAGGGCAAGACACAATCTGAATTGCTTTATAGTTTCAAAGAAGGCAAAAGCCACTCAAGACAGTTCAGTAAGATTAGCTGCGTCAACAGTAAAGAAACAGCCCCCAAAGGCTATGTGCTTAGGTCAGAATATGCCACAGGTATGTTCTCTGGAACTCAGCTGACAAGACTGGGGCACTTGTTTCATGAAAATATTCCCAAGTCCTATTGACATTCTGAGCACAGGGCTCAGTAACCTGCACGTTTTTAAAGCAACCCAGATAATCCTGACGTATAGTCCAATGTGAAAATCCTGCTATTCTCTGAAAGTAATAGCTATGACAAAATTTTCCACCCACGTATTTTCTGAGTACATGAACTGTAACTTGTCTTAAACAATGTTTTTTGTTTGTGTTTTTGAGGCAGGGTCTCACTCTGTAGCTCTAGGATGGCCTTGAATTCACAGTAATCCTCCTACCCTGCCTCCCAAGTGCTGGGATTAAAGGCATATACCACCATGCCCGGCTTTAAATTATGAACCAAAGGGCTGGAGAGATGGCTTAGCAGTTAAGCCATTTGCCTGCAAAGCCGAAGAATCCTGGTTTGATTCTCCAGGACCCAGGTAAGCCAGATGCACACAGGGGCGCATGCTTCTGGAGTTTATTTGCAGTGGCTGGAGACCCTGGCGTTCCCATACTCTCCCTCTCTCTCAAATAAATAAACTATACTTAAAAAAAAAAAATTATGAACCAAGGCACTCTTTTACAAGGCTTCTGTAGTCCACTTACAATGTTCTGACACACACAAATCTTTAGAAACATAATACTGCTAGGTACCATCAAGGTCATTTCCTTATAGTCTCAACATCAACTCTTAAAGTCACACAAAGGAAGACATTCCCAAGCATAACCACCATACCTTTAAAGTGTCCACATAGAAAATTTTCACAGTACAGTCTAGCAAAGACACAGCCAAAAGCTTTTGATTAGGAGAGCAACTGACACACAGGACCTCTTCATCTAGTTGCAAGGTTCGGGTCTGCCTCACAGACAGCCTAGCACCAAATAGAGCATTAACAAAACAATTACTAAATGTGAGGCAACACAACAGAGATAGTACGTCAAGACCTTTCAATGGCTCCCCACTCTAAAACCTGGACACAAACTGTTCACTTACCTTTTCTGGATACTACTTTCATCTTTTACCAACTCAAAATCCCAGAACTTCACTGACTTATCAGCACCACCTGTCACAAAGCCACGCTGAAAATTAAATGACATTTCATTAAAAACTACTTTAGGAGCTGGAAAGTTGGCTTAACGGTTAAGGTGCTTGCCTACCAAGCCAAAGGACCCAGGTATGATTCCCCAGGACCCATGTTAGCCAGATGTACAAGGTGGCACATGCGCCTGGAGTTTGTTTGCTGTGGCTGGAGGCTCTGGTGTGCCCATTCTCTCTCTCTCTCTCTCAAATAAATAAACGCATTTGCAAAGAATTTTAAAAATGTTCCACCCTCCTTCATCCCTCTCACTGCTCAGTTGGGGCTGCTGCCATGAACCTCATTTGACAATTCCAAGCATGGACTAACACCAACAGAAACAACTAAAGAACAGTTACAGTTTTTATTGATATCATAAAGAAATATCCTTAAGGAATTTTGTGTGTGGAGGGGAGGAGAATGGGGTCTGAAGTTGCCCCAAAAGACAGAAGTCAAATGAATTTGTTACAAAATAGTACTAAGACTAGTTTGACAACAAGAATCA
Organism: Jaculus jaculus; assembly: GCF_020740685.1. Taxonomy (NCBI): domain Eukaryota; kingdom Metazoa; phylum Chordata; class Mammalia; order Rodentia; family Dipodidae; genus Jaculus; species Jaculus jaculus. The sequence goes on from NC_059120.1 coordinate 33,833,250, forward strand.
AATGAATATCTAAATTTGCTTCAAGTATCTACCTCAGAAAGGTATAAATGTATTACTGAAATGTCCCTGCATTAAGAGGGCTGGAGAGCCAGGTGTGGTGGTGCACACCTTTAATCCCAGCACTCGGGAGGTAGAGGTAGGAGGATTGCCATGAATTCGAGGCCACCCTAAAACTACAGAGTGATTTCCAGGTCAGCCTGAGCTAGAGAGAGACCCTACCTTGAAAAAGCAAAGAGGGCTAGAGAAATGGCTCAGCAGTTAAGTGTACTTCCTATGCAAGCATGAAGGCCAGAATTTGAACCATCAGAACCAACATTTAACAGCTGGGCATGGCCATGTGGGTCTGTAACCCTAGTCCATTAAGGGAATAGAGATCTGGGAATTATAGGAACTTGTGAAAAAACTAGCAGGCTCCAGAACTGGTAGACTCCAGCTCAAACAAAAACAGGCAGAAGAGCAATGGAGTGAGATACCTTAAGTTCCACTCTGGCTTCCATAGACAAATATATGGGACACAAGGGGACATACATGTTCATACACTGCATACACCATGCATGCACCACAGAAAAAAACAAAAGACACCACACCATAAGAACCACACTTGGAATGATATATAACACAAAAAGCAAAGTTTTCATGATCCTTAGTTTTATTGACACAAAAGACCTTTGTAAATGCAGTATATTATTACTACTTTTTGAAGAGTACTAAATGGTATTAGCCACTCTAAACTTTATACTGGGGTGGAGAATTAAGTACAATGGTAGGCAAACACAGGCCCTGGGCTCTGTCTCTAACATTGGAGGGAAACAACAACCACAAAAACCACAAAAAGACAACAGAAAATGATCTAAACTCTCAATTTTTTTTAAACAATATATTCTTCTATTGATGACGGCTTATTCTCCTTGAGCATATCTGGATAAATAATTGGATTAGACCTCTTAATGTATTATAGCATCAAGATGTTTAGAGCAGCAATACCACTAAACTAAAACACACACTTGTCAGCATGATTCCAATAAGGAAAGCATGATTTTGCCAAGTGGTAAGGACTGATATATTTGCAGATTTTTCTTAGGCATAGATGTATGGAAAGTTGACTTTGTCCACTGCACTGTGTTGCTCATGACAAGCTTTCCCTTTGAGAAAGCACAACAAGGCACTGGAGAAGTACATCACAGAGTCTGATGCCACACTGCTCACGATCAAGGGCAGTCGAACTAGACTTGCTGATTTCAGCTGTTCCCTTAACCATGTAAGATGTATCATGTATGAAGTCTAAAGACCAGACATACAGAAACAAAGAAAAAGAGCTTTTTTTTAAAATTTTTTAAAGAAATCCTGTTTAGGCAGCAGTTAAACTTCAAACAACAACTGGAAAATGGCAGCCAGAGGCTAAAGCTCACGTACCTTATCTGGAGAAACAGACATGGACCACAAAGCTCCACTATGAGCATCCACCGTCTCCAGTGGACTTCCGGAGGCCAAGTCATAAAGCTGCAGTTTCCCTGACTAGGAAGGCAGAAAATGAACAAAGCTCTATGAGAGGAGCTACAATTGCCAGGATGCATGCCTGTAGTTTAGAAAACACTCCATAACCAACCAACAACAATGTGATCACTTAAGAAAATGGATTGTGTCTGCATTCTATCTGTATTTCCTATCTGAAGAAATGCTACACCTTACTGCTGTGTTTAGTTAACCTTAGCTGGGTTACAGCACTATACACCTCTGGATATATGCTACAATCTTGAGTACTGGACCACTCCCCATCCTTTGCACTGGTTCTACAATTTCAATAGGGAAATAGCATGGCCACAGATAAGAACAGTAACAAATGGAAAATCTGACAGCTTTTTAAGTTTAAACAATAGCTGTGGACTTCCCTCTATAGTAACTGCCATAACTAATTGCTCTTAAACTGGCTTTGATTTCTACTTCTACAATACATTAGCAGTAAAAAACTAAGATCACCTATGATTCCTGGTTAGAGGTCTGCATATAACCTGGCCAGCATATAACCGAGTAAACCTGAGCTATGTGGTAAGCCTCTGCCCAATGTAGTGGGATGATGGTAAGCCAAAAGTCCAGAGGCCTCGCTCTGCCTCTTCCCAACTCTGTAACCACTTTTGAATTCATCTCCAGAGTCTGCTTTTTAAATTGGCATCTCTTAAGACATTGTGGAGATTAGAAGAGCTACACTTTAATTGCCTATCACAGTCTAGAGTCCCAAAGCAATTCACACAATGTTTTCCCAACAACAAACAGTACAAGGACATTTGTTGAAAGATGAAATGAGAAAATGATACTTTCAACTGCAATGTTGGATTATTGTGACAGGGACCCTAACGCTTTTCTAGCATTCCATACATTTTGCTCCATAAGAAACAGTTATTGTGTTACACAGGTTTTCTAACAAAATTCATGTACACATGACATTGTTTATGGGTATAAGGATCTTTTTTTTTTTTTAAAATGTAAAGCACCTTTTAAAGACTCCCACAGGAGTTTGAGGCACAAGCATCTGTCAGAGATCTTACTCCACTTTATCCTTACACCACCTGTCCTTGCTGCATTGCATCCTCAATCAGAGAAAGGAATTGCTCACAGTTGCAAAGCTACCAAGGGGCAGAGCCAATATTCAGATGTAGGTCTGCAAAAGTCATCATCCTGTTCTGTCTGCCTATGGCTGCCCCTCACCTACTGATGAACACCTAGGAATGAGGACTTGGCCACGTGGATTATTAGAATGCTCTCTTAAGCATACTACCAAATAATATGACTTATCTTCAAATAAACATGATTATGTGCATGTTCTTAAGACACATAAAATGACAATGATCAAAATATTAAAGATAGGGGCTGGAGAGATGGCTTAGAGGTTAAGGCATTTGCCTGCAAAGCCAAATGTTCTCAGTTCAATTCTCCAAGACCCATGTAAGCCATGTGCACAAGAGGGCACATGCATCTGGAGTTTGTCTGAAGTGACTGGAGGCCCTGGCACAACCATTCTCACTCTCTCTATCTATCTGCCTCTTTCTTTCTCTTAAACAAATCAACAAAATATTAAAAAATATATTAAAGATAATTAGCTCAGTGTTGTGATTTAAATGCTGTCTGATGGTTGGCTTGATTTTTTATTGTTTGTTTGTTTATTTATTTATTTATTTGATTTTTTGAGGTAGGGCTTTGCTCTAGTCACTATGTAGTCTCAGGGTGGCCTTGAACTCAAGGTAATCCTCTTACCTCTGCCTCCCAAGTGCTGGGATTATAGTCATGTGCCAGCACATCTGGCTCGATTTTTTTTTGTTTATTTGAGAGAGAGAATGGGCACACCAGGGCTTCCAGCCGCTGCAAATGAGCTCCAAGTGCACGTGCCACCTTGTGCATCTGCTTATGTGGGCCCAGGGTAATTGAACTGAGGTCCTTTGGCTTTGCAGGCAAGCGCCTTAACTTAAGCCATCTCTCCAGCCTGATTTTTTTTTTGTTTGTTTTGGTTTTTCAAGGTAGGGTCTCACTCTAGCCCAGGCTGACCTGGAATTTACTATGTCGTCTCAGGGTAGCCTTGAACTTACGGAGATCCTCCTACCTCTGCCTCCCAAGTGCTGGGATTAAAGGTGTGTGCCACCATGCCTGGCCAGCCTGATTGTTTTTAAAGAAGAAAATAAATTTTTTTTTAGCAGGGCCTGGTGGCCCATGCCTTTAATACCAGTACTCAGGAGGCAGAGGTAGGAGGATCATCATGAGTTCAAGTCTATCCTGAGATGACATAGTAAATTCCAGGTCAGCTTGGGTTAGAGCAACACCCTATCCCAAAAAAACAGAAAAAGGGGGCTGGAGAGATGGTTTAGTGGTTAAGCACTTGCCTGTGAAGCCTAAGGACCCTGGTTCAAAGCTCAATTCCCCAGGACCAACGTAAGCCAGATGCACAAGGGGCGCATACATCTGGAGTTCATTTGCAGTGGCTGGAGGTCCTGGTGTGCTCTTTCTCTCTGTGCCTCTTATTTCTCTTTGTCACTCTCAAATAAAAAAATAAAAATACCAACAACAACAACAAAAAAAACAGAAAAAAAGGAAAGATAACAATTTGAAACTCCAAAATGGGGCAACAGACAAACATCCTCTCCCTTATTAACTTAGCTATAACCCATTTCCAATAAGCTAATAAGGAACCGAATTCCCCAAATTTTTTTTAGGGTAATGAGTAAAAAAAAGCACCTAGGATCCCAAGAGAAAGCCTCAATTTACCTTTGTTCCTATAACCACCTGCCTGTCACCAGGAACAAAGAAGGAGCAGAGTGCATAGTCACAGGCCATTGTGCGAATACATTGCAGTGTGGACCTGTGAGCAAGAGGAGTGAAGAATTCGTATAAAAGAAACATGAGAAAAGGTAAGTCTAATGCTTGGCACAGATTCAGTTGTAGTCAAGAAGAAAATACCATATAGTAACACATTTTTGTTTCTATGAAGAAATCCCAGAGAACACAGAAAACATACAGGCCCGCCTGAAGGATAGCAAGCTGAATTAATATATCATTCCCAGTCCTTACAAGTACATCTTTGTAGGTCTATAAATACTCAACCATTCATCAATATTTTAGTCAATGACAGGCAACATATATGACAATCCTACAGGATTATAATGGAGTAGAGAAATCCCTATTGCCCAATGTCATCAGAACTGCTGTAATATTATAGCTCAATATACTGCAATCATATAACCATGTTACTGACTTGTACATTTACTATAGTGCTATGCTGCTCTAATTGTATAAATTATATAATTTGTAATTATATAAAGCAGAGTTTTCTGTAAAACAGTTACCCTGGTAGCAGCTTCAGATACCTCCTTGCTTACCACACAGGAATACAGCCAAACTGGCAGAGAAGAGAGCATGTAGTGTTCCAGATGTTTCCAGCTTTTCAGTGAACCTCTAATAAGCAAGGCCATCAGTTTAAAGATACTCAAAATATTTGAAGTTTTGGAGAGAGAGGAACAGGTGTGAAGTTTGGAGAAAGGGGTAGTATAAAGTTTGGAGAGAGGGTAGGTGTGATATTTGGAGAAAGGAGCAGGTGTGAAGTTCAAAGAGGCGGGAGAGAGGAAAATGATAAGAAACTAGTAAATTTCTAAATGGCACCAATACAGTACCAGAAGTTGCCAAAACAATATGGTAGGGAAAATGTTTGGTATATTTTAAATTACATTTTAAAAAGTAATTGTGTACGGGTGTGTACATGTGACATGTGCATGTGTGTTTAGAGACCAGAAGTCAATGCTGGATGTCTCTGTCAATTTCTCTCCCCCTTATTTTATGAGATGGGCATCTCACTGAACCTGCAGCTCACTGATTAGGCTAGACTAGCTAAACAGCAGGCCCTAATGATCCTCCTCTTTCAATTTCAGTGCTTTATAGATACCCATGTGCTGCTGGCTTTTTATTTTTAAAGTATGCATACAAAGATTTAGGTATCAAACATTCTAGAATTTTCAAATACAATTTGTCTTAGTTGATTATTGTCTTTCCTCCTCTCCCCTCCAGGGTCCTCCTCTGTTCTGTTTATATGTGTCCTTTTGTCCTTTCTTCATTGCCCTTCCTATTCAGCTCTTTATATTTGTTCTTGGTTATCATTCTACCTTTATAAAAGATTTGCTACCTGCTCTGATGTACACATTCTTTTACATCTGCTTCTGGCTTTTTGTGTAGTAAGTACTTGTCAAGTGAGCAATCACCATCTACCCTACCAATGGCAACTTTTCTCATTATGTTTCAATAGCCAAAATCAACCAAACATATGTCTTGAGAGAAATATATTTAGGCTCTATCAAGAGTAACAAAATTCTTTCAAAGAGAAGGAAAGTATACTATGTTTTAGGAGTCAATCTTTCACAAACCTGTTCCATATCTTAATAGAATCAGCTGCAGCTGAAAGCACAGCAATATTATCTGAGCTGAATGACAAAGTACGCACGTCACTGCGGTGACCACCCATGGTGATTCTGCCCATCCGGACAGGCTGAGGAGTAGGCAGGGATGCATTGAGAGAATACAATTCCACCTGGTTGTTTTGCAGCAGAAAGACTGCCTTTAACTCTCCTTGAGGTGAATGAATCAAGTCAAAGGACCTGCATGTAAAACATTCACAGAATAGTAACATTTAGTTAGTATCTCACTTCATAATGAACTGTCTCTAACAAGGCTTTGCCATGTCCTCAATCTATATGAAGTTTAATCAAGTACATGGAATTTTAGAAGTGAAATTTCTCTTAATACTGAGCAACAGTTAAGTACAGACATTTAATGTCAAATAATATGGGATTGGATCTTGATTCTGACACAGAATATTGCTTGTGTGCATTTTGTTTTTTGTGTGTGTGTTTTATAAATGGCTTGAACTGCTTTTTGGACACCACAAGTTTTGTGATTGGCAGCAAGCAGGAAAAGAACAGTAGGTGGACAGCTACAAGGTTATTCTATTAATCCAACCCAAAACAGGAACACTTACTGAGTGTGACACACCACCAGTGTGTTCATGTAGGTGGTTGCCAGTATCATGAAAAGGCTTTGGTAGCTCATTATTACTCTATAATAGCTGGCACTATGGTTTTACTCACTTGATCTTGGCAGAAGTTTTGATATTAGTCAACTGCTGGATTTCATCTTTCAGAGTCATTTCCACAGTGATTTCAAAGTCCTCCTCTTCCTCCCCTTTGCAAGAACTTAATCTAAGGAAGAAATAAGCCTGGAGCATTAGGCTCTCATTTCTCTAGGAGCAGCTCTACTGTTACTTGAGTCTACATCCTGGCCTTAGGACAAATAGGCTGACTGTGGAAGTGACTTAGCCACTAGGATTACTTTGAGAATTAGTCAAATAGACTATCAATCTATTCAAAGGGGTACCTTCAATAACAGATTCAGAGTGCAACAGCCCCTAAAGTTTCCTATAATGAATCTCTATAATTCAGATTAGTCTTCTGAAATGTTCCTGATAAACTTTTCTAAATTTAAGCTTTCTAAAAAATTCTCTAGCCTACACTTAATTCAACCATATCACATACCAGAATATATCTTAAGATTTGCTAAGTCACATCACATCTTCAATCTCTGAAAACTGATAAACTCTAAGTACTAAAGAATGAATTTTACAAAAGAATGCAATAGAAGGGAATTATGATCAAATTACATTATGTATATGTATGAAAATCATCAATACAAACTTTAGAAAAAAATGAATTTCAAGGTTTTACCTCCAAACTTCAATAATATAAATGTTCTTTTCAGGTTTGCACCATGCAACCCAGCCCCCTTCCTCACAGGCTGCTGCCATTGGAGGCACATTACGAGGCTGAATGTTACACAGCTTACAAACTACTTTTAAGAATTTCTAGTCTTGCTAGTGTTGGGTGGGTCTAACCCAAGATTCATAAAGATCCAAGAGATGAAGATGGACCAAATATTAGAAATCCAAAACTTGTAGTACAGATACTCTATAAATTCTTCTCTAGCTTTAATTGGTAGCTAAGTAAATATTGTGTTTAACACTTGCCAAAAGTCAGAAGAGAGGGCCAGAAAGACTGTAAGGGTGGCCTTGAACTCACGGTGATCATGCTGGGAATAAATGCGTCACCATACCCAGCAAGGAGTATCTTGAGGCACTGCCTCTTCCTCATAGAGAAACTGATGCATTTATGAGCCCAGGGTGAATAACCATAACCAATACTAATAACAGAGGTGGGAGAAGAGATATGTGTATAACCCAATGGGAATATGAGCACCACACTATTTGTTAATACAATAAAGTTCATAAATGATAAGAATTTAAAAGTAAAAAAAAAAGTGTTTAAAGAAGCACAGATTTTCTCATGAACATGTGGCTACCAGGAACACTTCATGTTTACTAAATATTAGGAAACATACTTTGCTTTCTTTCTAGCTTTCTTCATTTTCTTATCCATTTTCTTCTGAACTTCCTCCTTGGAAAGGATGCAAAATACTTCTAGTACAGAATCAGTTCCCTAGAAAGGCAAAAGGCTGATTTGAGTCCAAGAGAGTCAACTGGATTTCAGCTTGTACCCACTAAGAACTAAATGATAGCTTTGAGGCTAGAGAGAGAACTCAGTAGTGAAACATACACGTTTGCTTGCAAAGCCTGTTAACCTGGGTTTGGTTCCCAAGTACCCATGTAAAACCAGATGCACAAAGTGGTGCATGTATCTGGAATTTATTTGCAGTGGCAAGAGGCTCTGATGCGCCCATTCTCTGGTTCTGCTTGCAAATAAACATATACTTCAACAAAAGGAAATAGTAGCATCTATTTTACTTCACTAACTAACTATTACCTTGAACAGCTTACACCTTGAGGTCATGACCTCATCTATACAATGGGGATACTATTTCCTAATCACAGCATTTTACTGAAGACTAAACAAGATATACCTTCACCTTGTTGAGAAACACTAATAAGAATAACAAATGTGGGCTGGAGAGACGGCGTAGTGGTTAAGCACTTGCCTGCGAAGCCTAAGAACCCCGGTTCGAGGCTCGATTCCCTAGTACCACGTAGGCCAGATGCACAAGGTGGCGCATGTGTCTGAAGTTCATTTGCAGTGGCTGGAGGCCCTGATGTGCCCATTCTCTCTCTCTGCCTCATTCTGTCATTCTCAAATAAACAAACATAATTTTTAAAAAAGAGTAACAATTTTCATTATAGCACTGCTAAAACAAGATAGAGATCAAAGACCCACATAAGTGTATATTCTCTGTATGTCCACACTGTATGTGAAGAAATGAGTACCTGAAAGGAATAATGTTGCCATGTTATTTTCTCCTACACTCAGTACTCACATGGCAAGCAAGAATCTTCCCTGTCTTGTCAACGGCAAGGTTCACAACTCTGTCTCTTCCTTCACGCATTATGGAACCAGCTTTTCTGCACGAAAGGATGCGCTAAGGAGGAAGAGAAAATCGAAGTTCAATTTAAGTCCTATGGAACTTCTGAAAAGATAAGATTTTAATATCATGTAAAATATTCCCTAAAATGATAGAAAATACAAATTTAAAGATCTGCAGTTCTGCCATTTCCTACACTAAACTGGTAAGAAACAAAAATAAATTACATCCTGGGGTGTCTCATCAAACTCAAAGGAGCCATCTTCTGCTTCAGGTGCTTCATGGATTCCAGGCGAAGATTCTCTGATTTTCTTGGGCTCTGGTTCTTCTGGGTCATTAATCTGATTTATAAGAACAGTAAAATAAGTTAAGACAGTGCATACCAGAGGATGACTTTTTTTTTAAATTTAAAATTTTAGGGCTGGAGAGATAGCTTAGCAGTTAAGGTACTTGCTGGGAAGCCTAAGGTCTCAGGTTCTGTGCCCCAGGATCCAAGGTGGCACATGTGCCTGGAGATCATTTGCAGCAGCTAGAGGCCTTGGCATGCCCATTCTCTCTCTCTGCTTCTCTCTCTCAAATAAATAAATAAAATATTTTTGAAAATTTAAATGACATCTCCACATGCTACTCTTCTCCATATGCTCCATCTCCAATGCTTCTTTGGCTAGTAGTGAGACCATCACTCATATTCTTCTTGCCACTACCTCTGCAATGGTCCCTGAGCCCTGGAGGGTGACAGAGATGACTTGTCTAGTGTTAAGCACTCGGCTTCTCATCATTTTGATGAGTACCAAGTTTCCCTAATAGTCACCACCATCTGTGAAAAGAAGCTTCTATAACCAACAGTGAAAGCCACCGTAATCAATAAGAATTAACATATATACATTTAGAAGGCTTTCTAATAGGCCTAACATCACCATTTAGCCAAAGAACCATGGTAGCTTCTCTCTATGACCTTCCAAGCCAGGCTTCAAACTTGGTTCTCAGTACCAGTCATAAATTTTCTCCCATTGAGCAGGTCTCATGTCAAATCAGAGAGCAGGTGATTACCCTGATATCTTATGTGCCACCATTACACACCTGTGAGTTCATCTTGCCTGGCAAGCTGATTTTGTAGCTTGCAGGATTCACTGCTTGGTCACATGGTTTTCTCCACCAGTAGCTTACAAAGCACTTTCCAGCACTATGGAAGCTAGCTGATGGGAAGACGGCTTTCATCTCAGTTCCAGCTCCATGTGTGACTACCCATAGTTTCTTTAGCAATAGGATCTTACCATCTAGTTCTGGTGGACAATCAAGTGTTATGGTAATGATCTGCATTGTTTTAGAGGCCTTATAGTGAAAGTGACTTTTAGCCTTAATGACCAAGAAACAACTTACAGCTTGAATAACAACCTCTTATCAAATTACTTCCAAAGCAGGACAAGTATAAGAATTTGTTAAAATCTGACATCATATACAGCAAAACATTCATTATACTATCACCATTAACCTTCCACAGTATAAGGACTAATTTTAGGCAACTAGAATAATAACTAATGACCAAATCTTTACTAACTTCAAGTTTTTCTGTTTTCTGTCATATTCTAGAGGCATTAGAAGTTGTAAAGGCACTGTTAAAACAGGCTAGATTTTCTTTTTAGATACACAAACTTTAGTCTGAGGTATGTAAAATGCATCAAAATGGCTACTGGATACCAAGCCATACAAATAACTCCAGCTAAACCCTTTACTCTCTACAAAAATTCTTCAAGAATTGTTTTAAATTCCTCAAAATAAATCTACTTTAAAAAAAAAAATTCTGGGGCTGGAGAGATTGCTTAGTGGTTAGGCACTTGCCTGTGAAGCCTAAGGACCCCAGTTCGAGGCTCGATTCCTCAGGACCCACGTTAGTCAGATGCACAAGGGGGCGCACATGTCTAGAGGTCGTTTGCAGTGGCTGGAGGCCCTGGTGTGCCCATTCTCTCTTATCCCCTCTCTCTCTCTTTCTCTATTTGCCTCTTTCTCTCTCTGTCACTCTCAAATAAATAAATAAAAATAAACAAAAAATTTTTTAAAAAAATTCTGCATAGACCTCTTCTTTTTTGAAGGGAAAGGTTTCCAGGTACACTGAAACTTAATCATGGATACCCAAAGACCCAGGAATACCAGGCTAAGGATGCCATAAACTAAACAGAATTACCAGAAGGTATAAGCCTGATGTACAGTCTCCTTCTCAGCTCAAATAAACAGGGTCAATGAGCATTTGATGAAGGAAAATCTGTTTAGAAAGAAGATCTCCTTATAGTATTATGTGACATAGCTAATAATTACATCTGATTCTAAATGCAACCAACTGATAAAGCTGAGAGAACATGTTTGCTCACTGATCTGAGCAAATGCACTTACCTCCTGCAGGTAGGTTATGTCCCAGGCCCTCAGTTCACTGTCAGAAGACCCAGTGATTAGTCGCCTTTCTTCTGACACCAGAACCAACCCCCATACCTATAAAATATACAAAGATTCATATCTTAATTTTAAGAGACTTCAAGTTGCATAAGGCGACACTCTAGGTGCAAGTAAACTCTAATATGACAATTCTAGGTTCTCCTACCCTGCCTTCAGCAATGTCTAGAAATAAATGTACCCAAGATAGTCTACTATATTAATTTACAACCTTTAATTTCAAAGAATTAAACAATGGAAATAACACTGTTGCAAATTAATAATCAATGGACCTTCTTTTTCTCATTAAATACAAGTGCATTTTTGAAAGTTTGATATTAAAAAAGCATGGAGGAAAAGCCTGGCATGGCGTCTCACACCTTTAATCCCAGCACTCAGGAGGCAGAGGTAGGAGAATCGCCGTGGGTTCAAGGCCACCCTGAGGCTCCATAGTGAATTCCAGGTCAGCCTGGGCTAGAGTGAGACCCTACCTAGAAAAACCAAAAAAAAAAAAAAAAAAAAAAAAAGCATGGAGGAGAAGGCAAAAGTATTTAAAATAATCTCTAAACTTGGCTGAATAAATCTGTGCTCAGATAACCTAAAACTACAACTTTTGCTATTGACATGTTATTGGGACACTGTACACCCCGTATAAATTAACCTCTCTACAATCACAAGTGGACATTTAATTAAAATGTCACAGCACATACATCCATTCTAACTGCTGGTGTTGTCTCTTTTAAATCAATCTCAGCATGCAATGGCTAGCAAACCATAAAAATAGAGCCCAGCAAATGGCTGGAACAGGAAACTCTTTTCCTTTTTGCCTTGCCATTCTTTTCCTGGACTCATGACCATACATGTACCTCAGTTCGGTGGCCAATCATAGTTTTGAAGCAGTGCTGGTTATCAAGGTCCCACCATTTCACCATGGTATCTTTCCCACTAAAAGAAAAAAAGAGCAGGGGGATTACATTAAACTAATACACATGTAGTACTTATTTGTTGCTTTAAAAGATGATGTACAGCAATAAAGTTTAAAAGTTTCTTTTCTATTTGACTTTCCTTTTGACAAGAAAAGCAGGAAGCAAAAAGAGGCTGCTAGCTAGCAGCTATGAGTACAGTATAAAGAATGCATTAAGAATTGAAGCAAGCTTCTTTTCAAAGCACTCTAATAAAATCATTATCTCTTTTTCAAATATTTTATTTTTCTTTATTTATTTGACAGAGAAAGAGGTTGGGGGAGAGAGAGAGAGGGAGAGAGAGAGAATGGGTGTGCCAGGGTCTCCAGCCACTGCGAATGAACTCTAGACACATGCGCCCCCTTGAGCTTCTGGCTTATGTGGGTCCTGGGGAATCGAACCTGGGTACTTTGGCTTTGCAGGTAACCGCCTTAACTGCTAAGCCATTCCTCCAGCCCAGAATCATTATTTCTCTACCTCGTAACTAGAAGGTTCTTTTCCCGTAGAAACAATGCTTGTGTGATGGCGTCCTTGTGCCCTTTTAGACGGTAGAGGCCACTTTCATTGATAACATCCCATACAATCACATCTGTATCCTAGAGATATAAAAATAATGGTTGAGTGTGTGTTTTTGTAACCACAAAAGGTCTACCTTGACAATTATTATAAAGGCAATACAAAGTCTTTGTGGAACTTAGGAAGCATACAGAAAGTAGTTTAAAATAACAGCCTTAATTGTTTACTGTATTTTCTAACTTGCAGCCTTCTGTTTTGTTTTTTGAGGTAGGGTCTCACTCTAGCCCAGGTTGACCTGGAATTCACTATGTAGTCTCAGGGCAGCCTTGAACTCATGGTGATCCTACTTCTGCCTCCAGAGTGTTGGAATTAAAGGCATGCACCATCACACCCAGCTTTAACTTTCAGCTTTTAAGCCACAGTAAAATCATTAATTTTACAGAAGTCATTAGAAACTAGTTAGCATCTTCTCTTCTAGTCATTTCTGTTTTCTCGTTTTCCAGTTTGGTGTGGCACTGCCACACTGATGTTCTGTAATAGTTACCATGATTAACGTTGCTTAATCCTGTATTTCACTGGCATAATGTGAGGCAAACCCCTTCTCCTCACTTTATTTCCACCATCTGTACTCTAGTTTGAACACTGAGAGCCCATAGTTCCAGACAACAATGTATGTAAATAATCTGCTTGTACAGGAATAAAATAAAATCAAAGAACAAAGTCTGGACACCTGTCTCAAACTCTCACCTTGGATCCAGAAGCCAGCCTGCCTCCTAGATGATCATACTTCAAGCTGGTGACAGCTGCTTTGTGTCCATTGAAGGTCACGTTTCCTTCCCCACTAAGGAGACTGAAGATTCGGATGGACCCATCCTCATAACCGACAGCTAAATGTAGCCCATCCGGGGAGGGGCATAAGCAAGTGACTTCTTGTTTAAGCCCGTGAAGGATAAGGATCTGAAAAACAACCAAAACAATGCAGAAGTGTTCAAAGCAAGCAATCAACATAAAACTGTGGGTATGATCAGGACAGTAAAATTTATAGTATCAATAATTCCAAATTGCTCTTATAAATAATGATTAAACTTGACTATCTCACATTATTTAATACAGGAATTACTGTCTGCATGAGGCAATGGAATACTCAAGAAAACGTGAAACATTTCCCTCAAAGCTCCACACTGGCCTAATATAGATGCAGATTTTCCCAGGTGTTAAAATATGTCCTTGACTCTTTATCCTAGGACTCCACCAAATGATTCTCAGTAGAGGGTTATTAACCTAATCCTTGTTTTACCTGAGCCCAGTTTTATAATAACCAACAAGGCACTAGAGTATTATAATGGTACTAGCCCACAAGGCTCTGGTGGCAACAAGAACCACCATCAAATTAACAACCTTCTGGAACCTACACAAAGTTAAAAGATCTCAATAAGCTTGGCAAGTGGTAACTGAATTTAGTCACAAGTCCAGTCTAATCTCATTAACTCTAAGATCTCATCTGCATATGTAAGAAAGAGTCTTTAGCACAACAAAGCCCAAAGTTACACTGGCTATGAGAGCAAGCAGAACTTAAAACAGACTGGTATAGAAAAGCAAGAGATGTCAGTAATGATGATTATATATAATATCCTATAAAAATTCTAAGAAATAAACTTCTATTTGGTAACGATCTTCAATTTGGTAAAGATCTTCAGTTTGGTAAAAAACACAACACAACATGATTTAGAAGTTGGCCATCTACACCCAAATAAAGCTACCTTTGAGGAATGTGATGGTTAAGTTCTATTTTCAACTTGGTATGTTTAGGAATCCTCGCATTTTTCTTGGTTGAGTTTCTGAGGTTGCTTCCAGGAAGGATTAACTGAAGGAGGAAGTCCTTTCCCCACAGTGAGCCCTTCCCCCAGTGTGAGTGGCCCTCCTGGAGGGGGGCTTTATGTAAGGAAGCTCTGGGAGAAAAAAGCCCCTTCCTGTGCATCTTAGTGGCAAGTGCCTTCACTCATAATCTAATATGCATCTATCCTGTTGGGCTATCCTTTCTCAGCATTAGATCCAAGTTGCCTCAGCCTTCCAGCATAGCCTGAAGACCAGGGGCTCTACCCGAAGTCAACAGACTTTCTTTCTTTCTTTCTTTTTTTTCTTTCAATGTAGGGTCTCACTCTAGCTCAGGGTGACCTGGAATTTACTGTGTAGTCTCCTCCTATCTCTGCCTCCCGAATGCTGAGATTAAAGGCGTGCACCACCACACTCAGGTAAACTTTCTTTTTAATATGATTACTCTATTGGTTCTACTTCTCTAGAGAACCCTGACTAATAGAAGAACACACACAAATGAATGCATGTCTACAGTCAGAGCTCTTCTACATTTTCCTGTCTGTAAATCACTATTAACTCCCTTAATTTCTGACTTACCTTTTCTCCTTTCCTTAAGTCCCAGATGAAAACATGTTCACAGGCTGGTACTGCCACATAGCGCCCTTTCTCACCACGAAGTGTCACAAAAACAATGCTACCTTTTTGGCTGCCAATCAAGCCAAAAACAGCACTAGCAACATAGCGTAGGTACTGCTTGGTGAGCCCCATGTTATGATGTATGATAACAGGTGAGGCAATCTGTACAGATAAACAAAATTAAGTTTTGGGTGTACTTTCAATCTGGTGGTGTAACAAACCAACTATTTATCACGTGGCTAAAAGCATGTAACTCTGACATCTTAGCTAGCATTTAATTACTTTGAAAAAATAACTGACATTATTTTTTAACACTGTTAACATGTAACCCCTCCCTCTTTGAGTCTTCAATTGTTTACACTGGTAAGCATACTTTATAAAGTTCAGACATAAAAGCTTCAATACAGCTACACAATTCACCTTTCAATCAACTATTGTCCTCACCTGTTTTTTTATTTGTACATATTTTGTGTGTGCATGTGTATGCACAGACCTGGGCTTCTTGCCCTGATGCTTTTTTCCCCCTTCATTCAGCTCATGTAGAAGGCTTGGGAATTGAACCTGGGCAGGCAGGAGTTGCAAGCAAGTGCCTTTAACTGTGGAGCCATCTTCCCAGACCCAACTAAGCATGTTTTGACACTGAGATTGATTGGTGGCCCAAGAGCATTTCTACCAATGACACTTACTATAAACCTACCCATGAGATAGTATCTACTATTTCAAACAGACACAGTAAAGGCATTGTATCCAGACAAAATCCCTGACATTATAGCATTTACCTTCAATTGGTTGGTGGTCAAACTAGTTTATGTGTGGGTCAGCAGAAGGACTTAGGAAAACACTGCTGGAGTATGCCTCACCCCTGCTACTACTGACTCCTGTTTTTGATTTTCAAGGCAGAGTCTCACTCTAGCATAGGCTGATCTGGAACTCACTCTGTAGTTCCTGGCTGGCCTCAAACTTACAGTGATTCATCTCATACATCTGCTACACAAGTGCTAGGATTAACTTCATGTGGCACCATGCCTGGATCCAAGTTTTAATTTTTCACAAGGTCCTTGGCCCTGCAGCTCTTTGCTGAGACTCTAAGATCATACTGTGAGAAGTACTATTCCAGCACAAACAGGTATGTCATTGATTTCAAAATCAGAGTAGTCATCTCCACTGCCACATACAAATGGTAGAACAACTTGGCACACATTTCTTGAAACACACAATCAAATGCAATGAAGATGCTGGTCAGATTAAAGAGACAAGGAGATAATATTGTCTGCTTTCTCAAAAAAGACTACACAATATCCTATTCATAGAAATTAATCCCAAAACAAAGAAATTATAGCCTTTTGGGGATGTGTCTTCCTGTTGGTGTTCCTGTTTATTTGGTTTAATTTCAGTGTCTCTGATTATAACCTGTTTAGTCAACTTTAACAGAAAAATATTCAATCATAAGAATCTACTAGTAATTTCTGTTACTCACTTACTGGCTTCAGTTTTTTTGTCCTCCCAGGTTCCAACATAAAGCCAATAAAAAATCAAGGAACAATTAAGATGCTCTTTGCTTAGGCCATTTGACTAATTCTTTCCCAATTTGTCTTATTCCTCCAGTCGTTTTTAAAAAATATTTTATTTTTTATTTATTTATTTGACAGAGGAAAGTGGAGGAGAAAGAGATACAGACAGATAGAGAGGAATGAGTGAGCCACGGCCTCCAGCCACTGCAAATGAACTCCAGACACATGCACCCCTTTGTGCATCTGGCTAACGTGGGTCCTGGGGAATCAAACTTGGGTCCTTTGGCTTTGCCAACAACCGCCTTAACTGCTAAGCCATTCCTCCAGCCCTCCTCCAGTCTTTCAACTGTAGTTGCTCCCCAGGAGCAACTCTCTTTCACAGTATTTTGAGAATCTATATAGTATGACAAGGCCCAGGGACACCTACATCTATTTCTAGTCTTGTCAACTGTGGTAGTTCCAAACACTTACTGAACATCTCCACTTCTGCTATCAGCTAAATCTTACTTCCTATACCATTTCATTATGTTAAACCTAAAACACACAATTTCCCTAGCTATTTAGGCTTAAAACTTTACAGTTACCTGTGATTTATTAATAAAAAGTATTACAGCAGCTAGCCTTTCAGAGTTTTTAAGATATGGCAAATGTATTAGGTGTGCATAATAAATGCAGTTGTTTAGTTATACATAATAATTGAGTTAATATAAACAAAGCATTAGAAAAATGTCTAGCTGAAAAAGAAGCTATGCAGGCTGCTAGGGGAGAAAAGTCATCAACAGTCTTAACTAGCAGTGGATCCTACAAATTACACCACTGGCCATCCAGGCAAGATGTGCCCACTTGTGCAACAGCACTATTCTCTGTTTGGATACTGAAAACAGTGTCAAAAGTCTATTGCTGGGAAGGCCATAAGCCTTACAGGAGAAGCTACATTGGTAGTTTGGCTAAATGGATATATTATGCCCACCAAACTGTCTTCTAAATATTTATGTCTATGCCCATATATTAATGCTTATCTTGTTTTACTTAGAGAAGCTTCTCTTCAGATGGCAATGAACACAGGGGAGACTCAAAACCCAACAAAGTGCTAACAAGTGACAGTGGAATATTCAGTATTAAGTGCGACACCTCTATCCCATGCTCCAATGCTCAGGGACCATTGGGGAAGAAGTGTCAGAAAAAATGTAAGCATCAAAGGATCAGGAGCATTGCTGCCTTCTAGTCACAAAGCAGCCATTGCATTCATGACCTTACAATAGCTGAAGATGTCTACTGAAGACCAGTGTGAGGGCAAAAAAAGAAAATGACATCCAACAGAAGCTGAGTGTGGTGGCACACACTTTTGATCCCAGCTCCCAGAAGGCCTAGGCAGGAGGATTTCTATGAGTAGTAGCCCAACCTGAGACTACATAGTGAATTCCAGGTCAGCCTGGGCTAAAGTGAGACCCTACCTCAATAATAAACAACCAACCCCCAAAGAGGGACTAGTTGGAAATTAGGGGTTCAGAGAAGGAATAGTAGAAGTGGGACAAAGAAGGATGGTGGGATCAGATTATGATCAGTGTACATTGTGTATATGTATGGAGGTTGTCAATGAAAAGCTAAAAAAAAAAAAAAAAGGCTGGAGAGATGGCTTAGCAATTAAAGTGTTTGCCTGCAAACCCTAAGGACCCAGGTTTGATCCCCTAGCACCTAGGTAACGCCAGATGGACAAGGTGGTACATGCTTCTGGAGTTTGTTTGTTTGCAATGGCTAGAAGCCCTGGTAAGCCCATTCTCTGCCTCTTTCTCAAGTAAATATATACATTAAAAAACTGTGTAGCACATTGTAAATATATGGATAATTAGTCTTCCATACTAGCAGAAGTTATTATGCTCATCTCCATTTTACACACAAACATACCAAAGATAGATGCTAAAGAGCTAACTCAGCCATTCAACTGAGCCAGATTCCAATCCAAACAATCTTTGTGCAACTTTCTGATTTAAGGGCTGTGCTACTGTTTCTCTCCTATGCCTGTCAATTCTGGCCTGACTGTTTCTCTAAAGAAGGATTTGTTTGTTTCTCTTTGCTTCACATTCATCACTTTAATCCACGGGTGATTGCACTAGTTTTCAACCCAGCACCTACACCTCCATGTTTCTCATTCTTATGCAAAAGTCACTGTAATACCAAATGGATTTTTTTTTCAAATGCAGTGTCCTTACCCCAAATCCCTCGAAAAAGCTGTATGCAGACTACCTGCCCACAGGGATCCAGTAATTCCATCCTACCTAGCTCGCCTTACTTCTTTCTCCAATAAATACAAGGCTCTTTTCCTTACTGCGCAGATGCATATTAAAACTGCCGTCCCCATAACCTGGCTCAGGCAACTGTTTCACTCACCTCGTCTCCAAGTGCAGGGTTCATGACCGTATCTTCCGAGATCTCACCAGAACCGCTTCCTAACTCACCCCCAACCCCAAATAGTTTGCATGATACCTTATGGCCAGGACGATGGTGACAGGCTTGTCAGGAGTCCCTACACGGAGGCTGCTGAGGGGTTCCGCACACTACCCGAGGCATCCGCAGCAAGTCGTGCACACGCCCGGCCAGGGTGTAGCTCAAGGCTCCAGGTGACTGCACTTGGGCCCCAACCAGGACCCGCGACTGCTTGGGCCCCAACCAGGACCCGCGGCAAACAGCCCGACCTCCCCGACGCCCACTCCAAGAACCCCCAGCCAGCATCGGCCACCCTCGCACCCAAGCTGAGCAAGAAACCAAGCCTCACCTCAGCACGCGCGAGGCTGGAGCTAGCGCAGCGGAGCACGCGCCCGCTCCGTGCGGGTCTCTCTCTGCAGCTTCTTCCGCCCGACGAGCCCTTCCGGGAGGAAGTGGCGGCAGGGCGCGCTCTGATTGGGCGGCGGCGTCCCGGAGCGGAAATCCGCCGGCGCTTTCGCGTCCGCAGCTCTCTCGCCGGGCCAGGAGCCGGCCTCTGGTCCCCGCCGCGCCCCGGAGCCTGCGGTCGGGCATGTAGCTCGCCCGCCGACCACGACCGCTTATCCTGCGCTGCTGCCGCCCGGATGGGACGCCCGCCGGAGAGCTGTGAGCGGGGCCGGGGCGGGAGGGCAGACTGCCGGGGAGGGATTCCTGCGTTCAAGAGGCGCCCGGCTTCCCTCCCGGCTCTGGGGTGGGACCGCCCCGGCCGTCGTCTGCACCGGGTGAGCCAAGAGACCGACACCCGGGCGGGCGGCGTCCGGGGACGCCGGCGACACGGGGCGGGCCGCGAGTCCGAAGCGGAATCCGCGGCCCGGGCCCGGGGCTCTGCGCGCCTCCGGAACCCCGGCGGGGTGGCGTCTGCGGCGGTCGGGACCCGCAGGGCCTGCGTGGACAGAGGCCTGCCTTTGTGTCTCCTCTCCTCTTTGGCTGCCCGAGGCCTGCGGGCCCCGTTGCCAGGTGGGAATTCGCTTTTCTACTTTTTGCTTCTGCCCTTCCATCCTTGAGCTTGACAGAACATTAGGAAAATGTCTGAAGTTAATATGTAACCATACAAACGAGGTAAGCTCCTGCCATCTCGTCTTGAAGCAGACATCAAAGGGCAGTTTAGAAATCACACTTGACTTCCTTTATAATTTCTAGAGATTGTCTACAGTATCTGATTTTCTTCATGCTTTTAGGACGTGCTTAGCGTACCTTCCATAATCAAGAAAATTGTAGTAGGAAACACATGGGGTGGTGGTGTGGAAGTATTGGGGTTTGGAAACAGGATTGCTGCTGTGAGTCGGCTGAATGAGAAGACAAGAAATTGTGGCGGCAGTAAACTATTATTTCAGTAAGTCCAGCATGAGAGGAGCATTTGGACAAGAGTATCTGCTTAATATTAAACGTGTGCTTCAGTGGAAAGCTGGATAGCTCAGAATTTATCTAAATGCTATTCCATAGATTATTTGAGAAGGCCCATTTACAACTATGCGCACAACTGACATCACTCATAGTTGTTGTAGTCATACATGATTTCTCCTTTCTCAAGGTCAGTGCAAGTTTTTGCCTTTTTTTTTTTTTTTTGTAGTTACATTTCAACATTCCTGGTCCGTTGATGCATCTAAATCTGGGTTCCCATGATTTACTACTGCCTGCTAGAGTGTTGAACACATTTTCATTTTTATTTTCGAGTGAGTCATAATTTTACCTTTAAAAAATTCCGTAAAAAATTCAACATTACCTTGTGCTCCACAGGCTGAGGTAGGAGAATTGCTGTGAGTGAATACATAGTGAATTCCAGGTCAACCTGAATGAGACTGTACCTCGAAAAACAAAACAAAATCTCAACATTAACAATTCTAGAAGTTACTACTACAGATGGAAAACATTATCAAGAACTGGTTAGATGGCTCAGTGGTTAAGGCGTGCCTGAATTCCCAAGTTTAATTCCTCAGTACCCACATACAGCCAGATGCACAAGGTGCATGCATCTGGAGATCGCTTGCAGTGGTCCATTCTCTCCCTCCCCTGCCCCTTCTGCTTGTAAGTAAATTTTGTTTGTTTGGTTGGTTTTTCAAGGTAGGGTCTCATTCCAGCTTAGGCTGACTTGGAATTCACTATGTAGTCTCAGGGTGGCCTTGAACTCATGGCAATCCTCCTACCTCTGCCTCCCAAGTGCTGGAATTAAAGGCGTGTGCCACCACGCCTGGCTAAATTTTTTTTTTTTTTTTTAAATAAAGAACAGTGTAGCCACCTTGTTGCTGGGACACCCAACTAGAAGCAACTTGTGGAAGTTTATTTCTGGCTTAAAGTATTGAAGGGAAATTTCCTCATGGCAAGGTAAGCGTGGCAGAACAAATTGCAGGTCTTGTCACATCAGCAGGAAGGAAATAGTGCATCTGTTTGGAGACAGCTTATATTTCTCACCACTGGTGACACACCTCCTCCAGCAAGACTCCACCTTCCAAAGAGTCTACTCTCTGGGGTTCAAATATGAGGCTATGGGGGACATTTTACACTCAAAACAACCACAGACAGCTAAATATGTTAAAAGTTCTTATTTTCTTTTTTTAATTCTAGTCAGAAATTGGGGTTTTTGAGATCATGATCCAAAATATTCTGTCTGATACTGCCTGGTCTTGAAGAGTGCAGTCCGATTTCTGTACCAATCCAGTTTCTGATATAAATCAGCGTGTGGAGGACTTAGAAGCTAAAAGGTGTAGGAAGAAGCAAGTGCTGTTCCACTGTATCATTTGAATTATAAGGAATACTGAATTATAAGGAAATACATAGCTGTTTTCTTTGTCTTCTTCAGATAACAGAGCAGAGAATTTACCAAAGGAAATAGATAGGATCCATCCTGGCATCTCATGTATACTTTCTGATCCTGGGACATTAATATGCTCCAGGGCCAGCTTTAATAAACCTGAGCATTACAAACTTTTTGAAAGTTAAGAGTTTATCAGTTGATTTTCAGTGGAACAGAATCTTACTCCCCTTAAATGCTATACCAGTTCTGGCTGTGACCATAGATTATTGCAATTTGCCCCTTCCCTCACTTGAGCACTCTCTATTCTTGTCACTGAAACTATTAATCTGACAGTTCTTAAATGTCTTTTCAATTCTTTGCTTATGTGAGCTCTTGCACTCACATTTTATGCGATCAAAGAATCTTTATCATGTGTTCTCAAAGGAGCCTATGTCCTGAAGCCTTTGAAGAGTCACTGTTACTTCAGGAATCAGATTTTCCTTCCTTTTTGGGTTTGCTGCTCCATTTGCATTTCTGCCAAGATGTGTGTGTGCTTGTGCCCACAGTGGGGAGATCCACCAGACTGTACTGACTCCTTAGGATTGGGCTTCTAGACCACTGCCAGAGTGTAAGTCAGAGGAGGTCGATGGCTCTCAAGGAGGAAGTGGCCTGTTGCATGTGCAGCCAAGGTTTTATTAAGTCTTGGATTGGACATCTAAGATGTTCCATTGACCTTGAAATCATAGTTGTATCATTGAGGTAGCATAAAACAAAACTACAGGAAGCCGAATGGTTAGGAGAGGATGCAATACTGTAGTGCAGATTATTCAGAAAGTGTGGAGATGAGCTACAGGAAGACTTGGCTGGGTGTGATGGTACCTGCCCTTAATCCCAGCTTTCAGGAGGCTGAGGTAAGATCACAAAGAGTTCAGTGCCAGCCTGGGCTACTGAGTGAATACCAGGTCAGCCTTAGCTAAAGTGAGGTGAGACATTGCTTCAAAAATAGAAAAAAGAAAGAGCTGTTTGTATGGTATTATGAAGAAGAAATGTCATAGGAAAAAATTTCAATAGAACTGAGGGGAAGGAGACATCATGGTGGTGTTAAGGGAGACTTAATGTCATTACATTGTCTTAAAAGAGAGCTGATCAGCTGGGCATGGTGGTGCACGCCTATAATCCCAGCATTCAGGAGGCAGAGGTAGGAGGATCTCTGTGAGTTTGAGGCCAGCCTGAGACTATATAGTAAATTCCAAGTGAGCCTGGGCTAGAGTGAGACCCTATCTCAAAGAGAGAGAGGGCCAATCAAGTGGATGGAGTAAAATGCTAAAATTACCAAAACTTTGTTGGTTTAAGCTTGCAGAAGATAGCCTAAAGAGACTTGGAAGTTAGAAAGTATGCATGAAGAGAGGTGTATTTATTTATTTGGTTTTTTTTTGTGGGGGGGTTTCTGAGGTAGCGTCTCACACTGGCCCACTCTGTAATTAACTGTGTAGTCTCTGGGTGGCCTTGAACTCACAGTGATCCACCTACCTTTGTCTCCCAAGTGCTGGGATTAAACCACTGGGATTAAAGGCATGCACCACCACACCCAGTGAAGATTTTGAATTTGGGAAAAGTTGTGGTGTTTGAGTTTTGGTGGTTTTCTTCAGAGCTGCAGGAAGAGTAGAGTAATAGGAAAGACCATGGATTTTAGTACCACTGCATTCGTAATTTGGATCTCAGGGACCACTTGCTACTTATTTCCTTAGGCTGGTTGTAAGAGTCCTAATACTACTTCATGTGCTTTTTTTTTTTTTAATTTTAAGTATTGGAGAGTTGATTTGTAACATAGCTAATATCCTAATCCTGCAAGACCCTGTGAACCTGGGTTCCTTTAGTATTCTAGGCTCTCTACTTAATGCTCTGACAACTGAGGCTGAAAGATTCACTTGCAGGGTAGTTTATTCACGTGCCCAACAGTTAATGTTAGCTATTGGCAGCCACAAAGTTTTTTCCCTGGAATGCCTTTATCCAGATTGCATGAATATCCTCAAACCTGGAGGCCAGCTTCTTCAGAGCACGGTTCAAGACAGCAAGGAGAATGCCACAGTATCTTTTATAACTTGTCCTTGAAAATCACAGTGTTGTTTCTGCAGTACTGTATTTTATGCATAGATTGGCCCTGTTTATTGAGACAGTCTCCCAAAATCTTCAATGGCATTTAGCCCTTGGTACTTACAGAGGTGCTCCTGGAGTCACCTAGTGAGTACACCAAGAATGATTAAGACAGTTGCCTAATAGTGTTGATGGAAGTTCAGGCAGTCAGGCAGGATTGCTGATTATGTGATTCTCCCCCCCCCCCCCCCCCCCCAGTGGCACAGAAACAGCAAACAGATGTTGGGCTTATTTTGGGATTAAAAAGACGTTACTAGGAAGGTGATGACATTGAGATCTCTTAAGAGGGTAACTTAGTTCAGCAATTGGTGATTGGTGTTTCATAGTGAGTAGGTCATTGGTGCAAGTGATTTTTACACTGGATCAGAGAAAGTTATAAAAGATAATTTCTAATGTGCTTGCTTTGCTATATAATTTTAGATAAGTTGTAACTAATCCACACAATAACTCAGAAGCTAATTATCTCTGTTTTAGAAACAAACTCTACCTTAGCTCAGGGAAGACATAGCTTTGTGTGTGAACCAAACTCTGGCTAATCTCTCCCATTGTATCATATTCTTGCTTCACTATGTAATTGGATGTAGAAATACTCACCCAAGAATAGTAAAGAAGCTGAATTCAAGATTATGCATACAAAATGATTTGTGTATAACTTGAGATTTTTTTTACACCTTCCTTAACTTTTCATATGTTCTATAAATAGGTGTTAGGGTCACAAATAAAAGTTATTTTAAAGAAACAATTTTTTTGTGCTGAAAGTTGACATTCAAGTTTACAAACTATATTTGTTTATTTAGATTTTTTTTTTTTTTGAATGATGGCTAAGAACTTTCAGCTTGACTCTTGCATGTTTTGGTTTTTCAAGGTAGGGTCTCGCTGTAGCCCAGGCTGACCTGGACTTCACTTATGTTACCTCAGGTGGCCTTAAACTCACCATGATCCTCCTACCTTTGCCTCCCGAGTGCTGGGATTAAAGACATGCGCCATCACACCCAGCTCACTCTTGTGTGTTTTTGAAATGAACTCTGGAGAGTCATCATGTAGAGTTTGAGGTAGTTGAGCTGTTCCTGATGAGTGTAGTTCATTTACCTTCTGCTCAGTTTGTCCAGGATAAATCTGAGTATCTGAACTTATCAGAGGAACATATGGCTGCCTGTAGCTTGAAAGCCTGATTGAACAGATCAAACACTGGCTTCTAGATAAAGTTAGCTTTTATTTCAATAATATTTATACAGGTTTATCATGCTATAGTCTACAAGGTGTTTCTGAAATCAATATACCAATGATTACATTTCCTACCTAACTATACTGGTAGAGGAATTAGCATGTTGTGCTTAATTATTGTTTCTTTACACTTAGTATCCCTACTTTCTCAGCATGGTAGATGGGTGTACATGTTCTTCTGAGTATGGTAACAAATATTTAGATCATATAAAAAACTTAAAAATTGTTTTTACTTGCAAGCAGAGAGAGAGAGTGAGAATGAACACACACCATAGCCTCCAGATGCATGTGCACACGTGCTTTACATGGGTACTGGGTAATCGGACCCTTGTCATTAGGTCTTGCAGACAAGCACCATAACTGCTGAGTTATCTCTCCAGCCCTAAAAGCTTTTTTAAAAAAGTTACTGGGTCAACTTTCTTCCTATTCTTCTTAACTACTCGTGTGTTAACCTTATTAGCCACTTCCAATGCACTGAGTCCACTATCCGTTTTTTGGTCCTCTTGGTAGCATTTACCCTTAGTTGGCCCTTTTCAAGCCTTCCTTGGAATACTTTCCTCTAAAGGCCTTAGACTTCCATACTTTGCTGGTTTTCCTTTTTTACCTTTTCTCTGTCCCATGTTCCAATTCTGTATCAAGCTCTAAATTTTGCTTTAAGATGCAATTCTGGGAGCTCCTTTTACTGTTTGCATTTGCTTTAAAGACACCCAGTTCCTATAGCTGTAAATGCAGTCTGTATGCCCAGACTTTAGAGTTCTGGCATCATATAGTCAGTTAGGATGCTGACAGAAACACTTGGCTACATGACGATCATCTCAACCTCATATTCAAAATATATGAGTAGGAAAGTCCCTCCAGCAAGCCTCTAAAATGCCATATCTAACATTTTTTTAGAACTTTTTATTGACAATTTCCATAGACAACAAAACCATGAAAATTTCCTCCCTCTGTCCCATTCGCCCTTAATATACCCTCAATCGAATCCCCTCCCCCTTCAAATTAGTCTGTCTTAGGCATTTTTTCATGACCACCATCTTACCTGGATTCCTACATTCATTTTTCACTTGTCTCTTTCCCCCTCTTGATTTCATTAGAAAGAATAATTATTTTAGATATTGCATTTAGATTTTATCTTGGTCAACATCCTCATATTTAGAGTAAGAACTAAAGTTTTTGCCATGGGTTCACAAACTGCATCATCTGGCTTTGGTCTCTCACCAATCTGATGACCTACCACTCACTATCTAGCTTATTCTACTATAGCCAAACTGCCTTCTGGGCTCTTCCTTTCTGCCCTTTGGCTTTTTGTTGTTGTTGTTATTTGTTTTTTATTTATTTAATTGCAAGGAGAGAGAGAATGAGAATGGACATGCCAGGACTTGCAGCCACTACAAATGAGCTCCACAAGCATGTACGCCTCTTTGTGCATGTGGCTTGACTAGTGTCAGTAGGCTTGTGGGCAAGCACCTTGGCCTGAGTCATCTCTCCAACCCTGTCTTTCAGCTTTTGCCTTGGCAATTTCCTCTGTCTGTAACACTGCCCAGTTTTGCATGGTTTTCTGTCTCACTTCAGCTGTTTTCAAATGTCACTTTTTTTTTTTTCATATGTCAGTCTCATAACTGCCTCCAGACAGTCTGTTATCACCTTTCTTCTCAACCGAGACATAAGCACTCTAAAGCAGAACCCATGTTCTCACCAGTGTATCCCCTGTGTCTAGAACAGTAGCAGCTAACATCAATAGATGCTTTTATTGGTTGAGTGAGACTGCCATTTACTGAAGTAGGTGTCTGACTTACTGACAAGGTAGAATTTTCCATGTTCTAGCTCTGGCTTTTGACACTATGTATCTTTCTCCAACCCTGCTTTTCCAATTTTTATACAACCAACTGCCCACAACATCACTCTCATATACTAGATCTCATAAATTGTCACATGTGTTCATTCTCTCTTTGTGTATAGCTTACTGAATCAGCCTCCTCTGTCTTCTTGCTTCCGTTGAAACTGTCATTATCTCTTAGTACTTAATTGTAGTGACCACCCTGTGTTTCAATATATTCATATTATTATCAGACTGAGTTTTGTTTGGATGGTATAGGATCTCTTTTATCTTTTTTTCAAATTCTTATTAACAACTTCCATGATTATAAAAAGTGTCCCATGGTAATAATCTCCCTCCCCCAACTTTCCTCTTTGAAACTCCATTCTCCATCATATCCCCTCCCCATCTCAATTAGTCCCTCTTTTATTTTGATACCATAATCTTTTCCTCTTATGATGGTCTTGTGTAGGTAGTGTCAGGCACTGTGAGGTCATGGTTATCCAAGCCATTTTGTGTCTGCGGGGAGCACGTTGTAAGGAGTCCTACCCTTCCTTTGGCTCTTACATTCTTTCTGCCACCTCTTCCACATTAGACCCTGAGCCTTGGAAGGTGTGATAGAGATATTACAGTACTCAGCACTCTGGTCACTTCTTTCTAGCACCATGAAACCATCTGAGTCATTCCAAGGTCACTGCCATCTGAAAAGAGAAGATTCTCTACCAAAAGTGAGAGTAGCACAAGGGTATGAACATTAAGAGAAGTGCTTACTGGGCAGTTTGATAAGCATAATATATACATTTAGCCAGGCAGCAGTAAACATTACACCCCTAGGGCTCATGACACTGAATTCTTTATACACATTATCTGTCATATCTATTGAAGTCTGTAGCACTTTCTCCCCTGGTAGTCGGTTCTCAGTAAGTATTGAATGAATACTCCTTTCTGGAAAGTAGAGCTAGTGTGAAAGGAATTTATGCTTAAATAATCTCCTTTAGAACATTCCATAAGAGAATTTTACAGGCTTTTTTATTTAGTAGAATTAAAAAAAAAAAAAAAGCTTTGTGGGCTGGAGAGATGGCTTAGCAGTTAAGGCACTGGCCTGCAAAACCCATGGACCCAGGTTCAATTCCACAGAACCCATATAAGCCAGATGTGCATGGTGACACATGCATTTGGAGTTTGTTTGCAGTAGCTAGAGGCCTTGGCATGCCCATAGTCCTTCTATCTCTCCCTCTCTAATAAATGAATAAAATATTAAAAAGAAACTTACTGTTTGTTTTTTTTTAAGATGCTTCTGTACTGAAATGACTCCTTTGCTTGTCAGCTAAAATTTCCAAGAAATATTGAATTGCTGAAGAGTTTGGGAAAGGACAAGCCAAAGTTCCCATTCCATGGATCCCTTGGGTGCACCTTCCCAGTTTGTGGATGTGTATATGTTGCCAAGCTGGGGTGACTCATGTGAAGATGAATTAAGTTCTGATGCTACACCGGAAGCATTTCAGGAGGACAGTCTTAGATCACCATTTCTTTACAATAAGGACATCAATGGAAAATTGGTTCTCTGGTAATTCTCTTAGTGTACCATATGATACAGTAACAGTGTCTTACAATTTTTTTGTCAATTCTGTTGAAATACTACTATTGCTCTTGTATGTATAATTTTATTAAAGTATAATTGGTATTAAATAAACTGTGCAGATTTAAAATATACAACCTGTGTGTGTAAATATATATATGTACAATCACACACACATAATTTATATGCATCCATGCAGCTCTCATCACAATTAGATTACCTTCAAAAGTTTTTTTTTTTTTAACTTCGTAATCCTTCATTTTTGCCCTTTCTTCCCTGGGGATCTCTAATGATTTTCCTGTCGTCATAGATTTATTAATCATAATGAAATCATAATGCTTTGTTTGATCTGGGTTTTTACATAATTATAAATTCAGCTGTGTTGTGGAATATATTAGCAGTTAGTTGATTTAAAAAGAAACTTTTCTAGGCTGGAGTGATGACTTAGTTTTTAAAGGCACTTGACTTGCAAAGTTAAATGGCCCAGGTTCAGTTCCTCAGTACCCACATACAGCCAGATGCACAAAGTGGTGCATGTGTCTGGAGTTCATTTGCAGTGGTAGGAAGCCCTGGTAGCCCATATTCATTTATTCATGCATTCATTCTCTCTTTCTCTCTGTGTCCTATCTCTCAATAAAAAATAAATATGTAAAATATTTATAAATATGATTTATGTATCCTATTATTTACCAGCATAAATTATACAATAACCAATGGTGGTGGCACACACCTACAATCCTAGTACATTGGAGATGGACGCAGTAAGGTTGAGTTCAAGTTGAGCTTCAGCTACATGCAACGTTATCTCAAAAGCAAAAGGAAAGAAATGCACAGTTTAATGATTTTTAGTGACTTTTTTCATAGAGTTGTGTAGCATTTTTACCATCCAGAGCCTTCTCCTAGCCCTCAGTTGCTCTTGTTACTGTTGGTTTGCCTATGTTGAACATTTCTTATACTTAGAATGACTACTATGAAATGTGTTGCTTTGTATAATGATTTGTGTAGTACAAATTGCTACTTTGTGCCTTTTGGTGGCGGAATAATACTCTGTTATATGAATATATACCACACCAGCTAGTTTGTGGGAGTTGTTTATTTTTATTTTATAATAAATATTTTTATTTATTTGGGAGAGAGACAGACGGACAGAGAAAGAATAAGCATGAGCATTCCAGGCTTCCTGCCACTGTAGGTGAATTCTATATGCATGTGCCGCCTTGTGCATCTGGCTTACTTGAGTACTTGGGAATTGAACCTGGGTCCTTAGGCTTTGCAGGCAAGTGCCTCAACCACTAAGGACATCTCTCCAGCCCAAACTTGTTCTTTTTTTTATCTCTTGTTCCTGTAGGAAAGGAGATGTGGCGTTACTGAACTGTACAGCCATTGTGAACACCAGCAATGAAAGTCTCACTGACAAGAATCCTGTGTCAGAAAGTATCTTCATGCTGGCAGGGCCAGATTTGAAAGAAGACCTCCAGAAACTTAAAGGTGAGTACATTTTCTTAGATTTGTTACTGTTTAGGAAACACACTCATGTCTTCTACCCTGAAGAAATGGGCTTTGTGTTGAAGTGGGAAAATTAGGTAGATTGTGCTGCTTTTCTTTCGTTGATACTAAACAAAGTGTTTACAATCCACACACTGTGTTAAAAGTTTGGCCCTGCCAGGCATGCTGGTGCACGCCTTTAATCCCAGCAGTCCACCTTTAATCCCAGCAGTCAGGAGGCACAGGTAGGAGGATCACTGTGAATTCAAGGCCACCCTGAGACTACATTGTGAATTCCAGGTGAGCCTGAGCTAGAAAAAAAAAGTTTGGTCCTAAGATTCTGCTACCCAAGAAACTTCTGTCATGTTGCTAGATTTTAGAATGACAGACATCTGAGCCAAATAGATTGTATTCTCCTGCAATGAGAAGCCCTATAAAACAGCTTCTTTTGAACTGGAAATTTCCATCATAATTTGACATTGGCAGAGAATTTCTGTATTCCTGCTAGATGCCGTCTCCTAAAATGAAAATTGGCATACTGGGAACCAGAGTGCATTGCAAAAGCTCTCCATTCATATGTATTTGTTTCTTTTAATTTGTACTCATCCATGATTCTGGAAATTTTTTTTAGAAATTGAGGGAGAAATAGTCCTGTTGGTTCATCATCTCACTTGCCTTTGCGTTACTTTTATTTACTTATTTATTTTTGTTAGATGATGCAATAACAACAGAATTATTTATTTACAATAGCATTATTTAACATCAAATAAGCAAACAGCATCAGCAAAGTAATATTAACTTGCATAAATGTATTTAAAATTTCTCTGAATATATCTCCCTTTGCATAAACTGCTCACACTAGAAATACAAACATCAATGCAGATGAACAAAGTGATGTTCACAGTCAATTCTGTTTTGAAAATAAATCACAACCTGAAACACTGTAAGCTTTCTCCTGAAGAACCACAGTTAATATATTGCTTAATTTTACCCTTGTATAATCTTTTCATATACACATATCTCAGATGCAACTTCATGAGGAACTGTACAAATAAAACTCACAAATGACAAAGGGGAAAAAAAAGACAGTTAAATGTTTGAAGAAATGTATCATCACTCTTCAGTAACATATGGTTAAGTGATAATGTACTTATTCAAAAATTGTACACAATTCACTATACAAATATAATACATTGGACAGCTATGTAGGAATATACTGCGTTACTTTTATATATGTATATATATATGTATGTGTGTGTGTGTGTGTATTTATTTGAATTGACAACTTTTGACCAAGCCATGCTATTTCCTCACCCTTCTCCACTTTCCCATACATAACTCTGCTCTCCTTCATATCTCCTTCCTCTTTTCATTAGTCTCTCTTTTAATTTGATGTCATGATCTTTCTCTCATTATGAGGATCTTGTGTGGCACTGCGAGGTCTTGGCTATTGAGGGCAAATTCTGTCTGGACAGTTGTATATAGGGAGTGGTACCCTTCCTTTGGCTCTTAGTTTTTTTCCGCCACCTCTTCTTCAGTGGACCCTGATCCTGGGAGGGTGTTAGATATTTCAGTACTGGACACTCCTCAGACTCTTCTTCTCAGCACTATGTTGCCTTTTGGCTTATCCCAGTGGTCATCACCATCTGAAAAGAGAAGCTTCTCTAACAAGAAGTGAGATTAGCATTAATATATGAGTATGAACATTAAGTGTATTGCTTTCAGGACAGTTTGGTGAGAGTAGTATATGCATTTATCCAGACAAGAGCAGGCTTTATACCCCTAAGGCTCATGACCTCTCCTGCCATCGGCTTTTGGTCCCGTTTTCAGTACCAGGCACATATTCCCTCCCATATATTGGACCTTCAGTCCAATTAGAGAGCAGTTGGTTTCCCCCAGAGCAGACATGCCACTATTGCACTCATTCAGTCATTTGGTCTGTCTGGCCAAACTTGAGGTTTCCAGTGTCCACTGTTTTCACCACTGATGACTTCTGTCTCCCATAAGACTGCATACAGTGCAGCTTTTTTCCAGCTTTCAGTTTGTGGGGCTACAGGGAGAAGGTTTTCTGCTTAGCACCAGCTTGAATTTTCAGTGACTTTGTTGCTCAGGCATGTGAAGTCTTTAGCAATAGGGACTTATCTTCTCCTCACAGGAAACCAAAGGCCTTGGCAATAGTCTATAATGTTTTGGAGGCAACAGGGACCTCTCTGGCCAAAAACTCACTGGAAGATACCCCATCCCTGGCACTGAAAATTTTCTAGTAACAATCTGTGGCTTCTGGATGTGCCATTATTCAAGAAAGTAGGTTTTCATATGTCTTATTTGAATATCATGAATTTTGATTGACCCTCCCCTCCCCACTTTTCTTTTATACAATCTTTTCCCCTGACCTCGGTTAGGCCTTTCCCCTCCTTGTAATCTGCTCTTCTACTTAAATATATATGGTACCATCCCCTTAAGACTTTCCCTCTCCTCACTCCCTTCCAGCCTTTTTCTAGCTTATGGGCCTCTGCTACTTATTATCGGTTACAGATTACACACAAGTCTATACATATGTAACTATTATCCACATATGAGAGAGAATATGTGACATTTGGCTTTCTGGATCTGGGTTAC
Source organism: Jaculus jaculus (assembly GCF_020740685.1). Classification (NCBI taxonomy): domain Eukaryota; kingdom Metazoa; phylum Chordata; class Mammalia; order Rodentia; family Dipodidae; genus Jaculus; species Jaculus jaculus. Next base: position 33,866,095 of record NC_059120.1, read on the forward strand.
CTCATTTAGTATAATCTTTTCCAGATCCATCCATTTCACTGCAACTTTCATAATCTCATTTTCCTTTACCACTGAATTTACTCCATTGTGTAGATGTCCCACATCTTTATTATCCATTCATCTGTGGATGGACATCTAAGCTGATTCCATTTCCTAGCTATTGTGAATAGAGCAGCATAAACATGGTTGTACGTGTTTCTCTAAAGCAGTGAGAAGAGTCATTAGGATATATGCCTAGGAGTGCTATAGCTGGATCATATGGCAAATCTATTTTTAGTTGACTCAAGAACCTCCACACTGATTTCCACAATAGTTGTACCAGATTATGTTTCATCAACAGTACAGAAGGGTTCCCTTTTTACCACATCCTCGCCAACATTTATTGTCATTTGTTTTCTCGATGGTAGCCATCCTGACGGGAGAGAGTTGGAATCTCAAGGAGGTGGTTTTTTTTTTTTTTTTTTAATTTCTTTATTTGAGGGCAACAGACACAGAGAGAAAGGCAGATAGAGAGAATGGATGCACCAGAGCCTCCAGCCTCTGCACAGAACACCAGATGTGTACACCCCCTGTGCATCTGGCTAACGTGGGCCCTGGGGAATCAAGCCTCAAACTGTTGTCCTTAGGCTTCACAGGCAAGTACATAGGTTATATTAGGATATAGAACACTGTTTTAGTTGTTTATATGCAATTTATATTTCTTTTGATGAAAACTGTCTATTTAGTTCCATAGCTCATTTGATTGGGTTGTTTGATTTCTTATTGTTCTGTCTTTTGAGTTCTTTGTATATTCTGCATATTATCCCTCTGTCAGATGTGTAGCTGGCAAAAATTTTCTCCCATTCTGTAGGTTGTCTCTTTACTCTAGTCACAATATCCTTTGCTATGCAAAAGCTTTGTAATTTCATGAGATCCCAGTAGTTGATTAGTGGTTTTATTTTTTGAGGAATTGGGGTTATATTCAGAAAGTCATTACCTATGCCAATATGTTGAGAGGTTTCCCCTGCCTTTTTTCTAGCAGTTCCAGAGTTTCAGTTCTGATATTAAGGTTCCTGATCAAGTTGGATTTGATTCTTGTGCATGGAGAAAGACAAGGATCTATTTTCATCTTTCTACATAGAGATACCCAGTTTTTCTAGCACACTTGTTGGAGATGCTATCTTTTCTCCAATGAATATTATTGTATTTTTGTCAAAAATAAGATGGCTGTAGCTGCCTGGATTAACATCTGGGTCCTCTATTATGTTCCATTGTTGTACATGTCTGTCTTTGTGCTAATACCATGCTGTTTTTGTTACTATGGCTTTGTAATATAGCTTAAAATTGGATATGGTGAAAGCTATTTGAGGTTTTTTGTGCTTCCAAATGGATTTTTTTTTTTTTTCTATTCCTGTGAAGAATACCATTGGAATATTAATGGGGATTGCATTAAATGTGTAGATTGCTTTTGGTAAGGTTGACATTTTCATGATATTGATTTTTCCAATGTTCCAAAGAATATGGGATATCTTTCCGTTTCCTTGTGTCTTCTGCAATTTCCCACTTGAGTGTTTTAAATTCTTATTGTAGAGATCCTTTACTTTTATGTATAGAATCATATCATGTACAAATAGTGATAATTTGATCTCTTCCTTTCCAGTTTGTATCCCTTTTATGAGTGTCTCTTGCCTATTGCTATAGCTAAGACTTCCAGTACTATATTAAATAAAAGTGGGGACAGTGGACACCCTTGATTTGTTCCTGAATTTAGTTGAAAAGCTTTGAGGTTTTCACTATTTAGTATTATGTTGGCTATAGGTTTGTCATAAATAGCTTTTATTATGTTGAGATATGTTCCTTGTATTCCCAGTTTCTGTAATACTTCTACTGTGAAAGGATGTTGGAGTTTGTCGAATGCCCTTTCTGCATCTGTTGAATGGATCATGTGTTTTTTTGTCCTTCAGACCATTTATGTGATGAATTACATTTATTCATGTGCGTATCTGCTTCCCTGGGGTAAAGCCATCTTTGTTGGGGTGAATAATCTCTTTGATATATTGTATTCTGTTTGCCAATATTTTGTTGAGAATTTTTGCATCTATGTTCATGAGTGAGATTGGTCTGTAATTTTCTTTTCTTGTTCTGTCTTTGCCTGATTTTGGTATGAACATGATGCTGGCTTCATAGAAGGAGTTTGGTAGAATTTCTTCCTTTCCTATTTTATGGAAAAGTTGAAAAATCTGTTGCTTGGTCTCTGCTGCTGCTGCCTGGCACAGCTGGTAGAGCAGTGCTGGGCCAGTGCACAGATGGCGGCTGTAAGCCCCTCAGGGGATCTGGCCATTTTCCTACTTTCTGGTGGAGTTTGGTCTCTGCTTTCTCTGTTGTGTCTAAAGTAACCTATACTCCTTTACTTTTCAGAAGAAGAGTGTATTTTGCAGGGTTTTTGCTTAAATCCTTCTCTAAGCTGGTTTGGCGTGGCTCCTATGCTGCCATCTTACTCAGATATCTGCATTACTTCTTAAAATGGGGAACATAGCATCCTTTTGTTGTTTTTTGATTATGATTATGATTATTATTTTATTTATTTATTTTTTTTTGGTTTATCGAGGTAGGGTCTCACTCTAGCTCAGGCTGACCTGAAATTCACTATGGAGTCTCAGGGTTGCCTCAAACTCACGGTAATCCTCCTACCTCTGCCTCCCGAGTGCTGGGGTTTAAAGGCATGCGTCACCACGCCCAGCTTTGATTTTTTTTTTTTTAAATGAAAGGAATTTATGAAATACAGCAGTGTTTCTTAAAATGTAAGCAACAAGGCTGGAGAGATACCTTAGCTGTTAAGGTGCTTGCCTGCTAAACCTAAGGACCCAGGTTCAGTTCCCTAAAACCCACATAAGCCTTATGCACATGGTGATGCATGCATCTGGAGATTGTTTCCAGTGGCTGGAGGCTCTGGCATGCCCATTCTCTCTCTCTGTCTCTTCCTCTCTCAAAGAAGTAAAGAAAAAAACAAAAAGTAAGCAACAAATCCAACCTGTATAAAATCTTACTCTCCTTTATTTTCACCCTTTGACAGATAGTTTTTAATTTAATGCATATATTAGAACGTGAATAGAAAGTTTTATGCTGACTCCATGAAAAAATGAAAGAAAATGAAGAATTACCTGGTTCTTATTATCTGATAAATCACATTTGTAATTACATATATATAAACATTAATATATGAATGTAAAGATTATTTGTAGATATATAGTGATGTACATAATGAATTATCTAACAAATATTTGATTAAGAAACGGAACTTTGAGCTGGATAGATGGGTTTAGCAGTTAAGGCACTTGCCTGCAGAGCCAAAGAACTAAGGTTCTATTCCCCAGTACCCATGTCAAGCCAGATATGCAAGGTGGCGCATGTGCCTGGAGTTCTTTGGTAATGTCTAGAGGTCCTGGCATGCCTATTCTCTCTTCTGGCTCTCACTGTTTCATGTGTGTGTATAGGCAGAGGAGAAGAAAAGCCCTGGGTTAAACTATAAAAATATATACCTTGAAGAACATGTGAAAATTAGAAAGGATTTAAAGTAAATACTGAGTTTTCTGGTAAAATTACAGAGAAGCTGGTCTGCAAAGATACTCTCATGGCATGTGTGCATACCATACACCTTAGGTATAATAAAGAAAATGGAGGGCCGGGTGTGGTGGCGCACGCCTTTAATCCCAGCACTCAGGAGGCAGAGGTAGGAGAATCGCCGTGAGTTCAAGGCCACCCTGAGACTACAGAGTTAATTCCAGGTCAGCTGGGACCAGAGTGAAACCCTACCTCGAAAGCCAAAAAAAAAGTAGAAAAGAAAAGAAAATGGAGGGCTGGAGAGGTGGCTTAGCATTTGAAGGCACTTGCTTGCAAAGCCTGACAGCCCAGGTTCAGTTTCCCAGTACCCATGTAAATGCAGATGGATCTGGAGTTCATTTGCAGTGGCAAGGGACCCTGAAGTACCCATTCTCTCCCTCTCTCACACTTAGTTTGAAAATAACAATATTTTTTTTCAAAAAGAAAATGTAAATGTTTACAATATAAAATTTAATAATGGGCTGGAGAGATGGCTTAGTGGTTAAGGCACTTGCCTGCAAAGCCTAAGGACCCAGGTTTGATTCCCTAGTACCCATGGAAGCCAGATGCACAAGGTGGTTCATGTGTCTGGAGTTTGTTTACAGTGGCTAGAGGTCCTGGTGCACTCATTTTCTTTCTTTTTTTTTTTCCTATCTGCCTCTTTATCTTTCTCTCTCTCTCAAATAAATGAAAAATTTAAAAATCATATAAAATTTAATATTGACCTATCAAACAAAATTAACAAAATCTCTGTATTTAGCAGAACTTCTTTGGGAGTCTTTAATCCTAAAGCTGGGTTCATATCATTACTGTGCCCTTTACTATGTGACTTAAGACCAGTTACTTCACTACAGATTCTGTTTTCTAATTTCTAAAATGAGTATGGTACATGTAGTTCCTGACAAAGCAAGAATTTAACAAATATTTTAGGTTGAGAAAATTAGTATTTATACAGGTCTTATGCTATAATGGATGTCAAGTGCTACTGTTACAAGGATTGGCTGTTAGTTCTCAGTTGTGATTAATGAGTCTCTACTATCCTGAAGAGAAGTTATTAGTGATACACTGAAGACTTGAATTCTTTATACATTATTATTAACAAATTTTTGTTATTGTTGTTGTTTCTGTTTTTTGCGAGGTAGGGTCTCGCTCTAGCCCCGGATGACCTGGCATTCACTATGGAATCTCAGGGTGGCCTCGAACTCATGTCAGTCCTCCTACCTCTGCCCTCAGAGTGCTGGGATTAAAGGCGTGCGACACCATGCTCGGCTTTAACAATTTAATATCGTTAAAATTATGACTTAAAAATTTGTAAATAATAGAATGTTGGAAGGCAGTATATAAATATCTTCTTCAATACTCTTATTTCCTGGTCATTCTCCACATGGGATGTATGCTCAGCCTGCAGAGTCATTCTTTCTATAAGTTGTTAATATGATGGCTGTGGTTTACACAATAAACTTCATGCAGGCAAATAATGCCAGTACCAAAATGACAACATTCTTTAGCTGAACTAAATGAAATTTTGGAGGGTTTTAATTGTGTAGATTCAGGTTTTGCATTATTTATACTAAAAAGCTAGCAATACCAGACTGGTTGATTTAGAGTATGTTATCAGTGCCAGGAGAGGTTATGGTTTCCTGTCCTCTTTCTAAACTCTGCTACAAGAGTTGTCCACAACAAATAATTGTCTGAATGTATGTTTGCTAGCTGCCTGTTGCAGTCAGCTTTGTGTTGATGGTAGAAAAGCAACTGACCAAAAACAGGTTATGGGGGTGGAAACAGCTTATTTTTTTACAGACTTAAGGTGGAGCTCCATGATGGTAGGCACAAACAGTGGCATGGGCAGAGGGTGGACATTACTTCCCAGCCAACGTTAGGTGGACAACAGCAGCACTGGCAAGGGGAAGGTGGCTATAACACCCATAAGCCCACCCCAACAATGCATCATTTCCAGGAGGCTCCAATTCCCAAATTTCCACCAGCTGAAGACCACCACATTCTGCCCTTGGCCCACATAAACTGATAACCATCCATGCTTTAAATATTTAAAGTCCAACTTAAAAATTCCCATAGTTTTTGTCAATCCCAATAATGTACAGATTCCCATAGTCTTAAGTGAGCTGGTATATGAAAAAAAAAAGCATAATGGCACACAATAAATACTTAAACTGGAAAAAATGATGGTATTGTGCATAGCAAAGAAATATTCAACAAATACAAAATTTCAAACAAACAGGGCAAACATTAAGCTATGTAGCTCCAAGTCTGACAACTGTAACCAGTGACAGGTCTCCAAGTCCAAGAATTCTAACCAGTGATGAGTCTCTGGTGTTCCAATTCTGACCCTCCAGTACCCCTTGGCAGCTGTCCCATAGTCCTGTCATCTCCATTGAGTCTCCATTACCACCCATGGTTCATCCTCATGGGCCCATCAGGGCTCCATGCAGGTAATCCACCAAACCTGTTACACACTGTCTATTGCCATTTCCAAAGAGAAAACCGTGTTGCAAATCCTATGACCCTCTCTTTCCTGCATTTGTTATACTCCATAGTACCAGGTAGACTACCAACTTGTGAATCCAGGGGGGAATAAAGCAGACTTTGAAGAAAAGAACACTCCTTCAGCATTCAGGGTCCTTCAAAAGGGTATATTCTTCCTGTTGTCCCAATGCAAGTCAGCTAGTCCAACTTCAGTGGTTGTAATCTGTGAAACAGTTACAAGTGGACTGGCAGCAGTTTTGGCCTAAAGATGTCATCTTTCTGTGGCATATCCCTTTACTCCCACCAGTCCATTTCTACATACAGCACCCATGCACAAGTTCTCAGAATGCAGGCAGGCAAAACACAGCAAGCCTCTCACATAAACTACTTCCTACTAAGCCTACTCCCTACCAAGTTCGTTCTCACCCCCATAAACCAAACTTCACAGTGTCTTTGACCAGAATCCATCAAGCTGTACTTGCATCTCTGCAAGGTATCTTTTAGGCTGAATTTTCAAATTTTCCACATTCCTCCCCCAAATCAGTCCCAAAAGGCCAAAGCCACACAGGTTTCTAGCAGCAACAAACCCACTTCTGGTACCAGTTTTAATGTTGCAATCAGCTTCATGTTACTGGCAGAAAGCACCTGACCAAAAGCAGTTTATGAGAGGAAAGGATTTATTTTAGTTTACCAACTCAAGGGAAAGCTCCTTGATGGCAGAGGAAAGTGATGGCATGAGCAGAGGGTGGATATCACCTGGCCAACACTGGCAAGGGAAAACTGCCTATAAGACTCATAAGCCAACTCCCAGCAATACATCATCTCAAGGAGACTCTGGGTTCCAAATCACTTCTAGCTGGAGACCTAGCATTTGGAACACAAATGAGTTAATCCTGAACCAAACCACCACACTGACCATCTTTAAATTCACGATAATACATGTATGTTGTTTATTTTAACTAATAATGTTCTCATTGTAGAAGCAATATGTATGAATTGTAGGCATTTGTATAAATAACAATTTAAAAATAATGAAAACTACAACACTTGTAGCACTCAAATGATCACCACTGCTAACACTTTAGGGGAGATTCTTGCCGATCTTTCTATGTGTGGTATAAGCATATATGCACATTGTTATGTCTTTTGTAGCTAAAGAAGAAGTTTCCTATTCTCAGGACAGTTGTGTACATAGTGTCCCACAGTTGGTCTTCTTTAGCAAATGAAATACCTGTTAGTTTCAGAAGTTACATTTAACTTCCAGACATAGTCAAAGTTTCAAGCTGCCCAGAGATATCCTTTATAGCTGTTTCATACAAGCTCATTATACCCAAGAGACCACATTACACCTCATTGTTACACCCACAAATTGTGTTTTGGTACAGCACAGTTCTCTTTATAACTACTGACTGCTTTAGTGAACTAAGTCAGTTGCTTTCCAAAATATCTTTAATATTTTTGTGTGACTTACTGGAGATATTATGTAGTCTATCTTTCCTAGAAACTGGAAGTTGTATCTGGTAAAATCAAGTTTGGGCTAAAGCATTCCACAGGCAATTTTGTATGTTGTGTGTTTCATATTCTACCATATTAGAAGGGTTAATCCATAAATTTAAGCAGTATACCATGTATAGTAGACAGTTTCAGGTTCTCGGAGATGAACTTCCAGACCAGGCACACTTATGGAGGCAGGGATATTTATTAAAGCTTACAGATCCAAGGGAAAATCCATAATGGCAGAAGAAGCTGCCCCCCCCTTTTTTATTTTTTTTATTTTTTATTTTTATTTATTTATTTGAGAGCGACAGACACAGAGAGAAAGACAGATAGAGGGAGAAAGAGAGAATGGGCGTGCCAGGGCTTCCAGCCTCTGCAAACGCACTCCAGACGCGTGCGCCCCCTTGTGCATCTGGCTAACGTGGGACCTGGGGAACCGAGCCTTGAACTGGGGTCCTTAGGCTTCACAGGCAAGCACTTAACCGCTAAGCCATTTCTCCAGCCCATGGCCCCCTTTTAAAAGAACCAGGCAGAGAGAAAAAGCCAAAAGTGAGAAGTAAAACCACACAGCTCACCTCAGGAGCTCCAAGTGGAACTAGACACTTTGCATATCTTTAGATTGGAATTTCAAATCCACCATCACACCATAAGATCTGCCCAGTAACATCTCCTTTAGCAAGGTGGCTGCAGATCCAAGCTAATAAAATACTGAATATATTTGGGCAATCTATTCAAATTACCACATTCCACCCTTGGCCCCTAATAGATTCAAAACCATCACACATTTCAACTTGTATCTACTCCACTTTCAAAGGTCCTTAACAGTCTTTACCAACTCAAGATAGTTCCAAAGTCCTAAGTCTCTTTGGAGATTTAAGATTGCCTCTTAGTTGTGAGTCTATAAATTTAAATAAGTTAAATACTTTCTGATCCTCCTGTCTGTGCCTCTTCAGCAATTTCCTACCAGCATGTGCCACCACAACCAACAAGTTAAATAATTTCAACATACAAAGGCACAGAGTAAACATTTTCAACTGGTCTAAGGCATAACAAGGAAAGACTAGAACAGTGCAAACTTAACAATCATCAAACAAACATCATACTTCTGCGGTTCAAGTCCAATATACCCAGAGACACTAGATTTTCCAATTTTGTCTCTTCAGCTGGGCAGAGTAGCCAGGGAAAACTTCAATCCCTAGCCAATAGCCTCTATGGTAGCCCTTGCATCTTCCTGGCATATCTAAAACCTCTTCAGATCTCCTTGCAAACCACAGTTCATCTTCTAAAGGCTATGTCAACCGATCAGGATCATCACATGCTGCCTCATGCTGCATCTCAGCAATGGTGTCTAGAACTGTGTATGCACTTCTTGACTTATTCCATGCATTTTTCATGCTTCTAAAACCACTATTAAGTGTACAAGACACAGTCATATTCTTTATTCAGGGACCAGATAATTCATGACCTTGAAAAGCAGGTTCTTCTCCAATCATCTCTTTCCAAGAATATGTATTTCTATCAGTTTTTTTCTCAGGCATCCTCCCCATTGTTTTAATGTAAAGCAGTTGGGCTATCTTCCTTCAGATTGCTAATATGTTTGACAACAGCAGCTTCAATAACATAAAACCAGTCTCAGTGCCTGTAATTTTAATTTGCTTGAGGTTTTCCAACTTAAAATGTTAAATCTGGCAGTCCAGCCAAGCACATCAATCCATTACAGATTTAACCTTGATTAAACTCTCTGAGCCTGGGCAGCAGAATGTAGCCAGCCTTTATACCAGTAAGCCAGTTCCAAAATAGTCCTCTTCAGTCTTTCCTTCCCCTTAGAAAGCTAAGCTCATACGCAGTTTCAAAGTTCAATACTGTCTGCACTTAGTGTTTTCTAACTCATCAGAATAGTCTGTAATACTTGGCTTAGCACTCTAGAAGTCAGTTGCAAGCACCAAGTCCATGCCTGTTGCTACAAAACAAAAGCTCCAAAAGACCCAAATCCACATGGTCAGACTCATCTTAACCCACTCCTTGTATCAATTTCTGTAGTAGACAGCTTCAGGTTCACAGAAATGAACTTCTAGAGCAGGTACAGTTATGGAGGAGGGGAAATTTACTGAAACTTACAGATCCAGGGGAAGTTCCATAATGGCAGAAGAAGCTGGCCCACTTATTTTTTTATTAACAACTTCCATGATGATAAACAATATTCCATGGTAATGCCCTCCCTCCCCCCACTTTCCCCTTTGAAACTACATTCTCCGTCATATCCCCTCCCCCACTCAGTCAGTCTCTCTTATTTTGATGTCATGATCTTTTACCTCCTATTACAATGGTCTCATGTAGGTAGTGTCAGGCATGGCAAAGTCATGTATATCCAGGTCATTTTGTATCTAGAGGAGCATGTTGTAAGGAGTCCTACCCTTCCTTTGGCTCTTATGTTCTTTCCACCACCTCTTCCGCAATAGACCCTGAGCCTTGGAAGGTGTGATAGAGATGTTGCAGTGCTAAGCACTCCTCTGTCACTTCTTCTCAGTGCCATGATGCCTTCTAAGTCATCCTGAGGTCACTGCCATCTGAAAAGAGAAGGTTCTCTACCAAAAGTGAGAGTAGCATTAATATAATCATATGAACATTAAGAGAAGTGCTTACTGGACAGTTCAGTAAGCATAGTTACATACATTTAACCAGACAGCAGGATACTTTCTAAGGCTCATGACTACCCCTGTTTTAGGTTTCCAGTATCAGGGGTATATTCCCTCCCATAGAGCGGGCCTCCAGTCCAATTAGAGGGCAGTTGGTTTCCACCATGACAGACGTGCCACTATTGCACCCATTGACTGATTTGGTCTAGCTGGCCAAATACAAGGCTTGAAGTGTCCACTTTTGAGTATCTTCACTGATGATTTCTTTCTCCAACATTGAACTGCATGCAAATGGCCCACTTTTTTTTTTTTTTTTTTTTTGGTTTTTCGAGGTAGGGTCTCACTCTGGCTCAGGCTGACCTGAAATTTACTATGTAATCTCAGGGTGGCCTCGAACTCTTGGCGATCCTCCTACCTCTGCCTCCCGAGTGCTGGGATTAAAGGCGTGTGCCACCACGCCCGGCTCTGGCCCACTTTTTAAAGGAACAAGCAGAGACAAAAAAAAAAAACAAAAAACCAAAAGCTAAAAGCAAAACCACACAGCATACTTCAGGAGCTCCAGGTGGAAGTAGGCACTTTAAATATCTTTATTGGAATTTCAAACCCACCATCACACCTTGAGATCCGCCCATTGATACCTTCTCCAACCTGGTGACTGCAGATCCAAACTACACACCGTACAACATAACATGATCATAATCGCCTTCCACCATACTCTTTTCCTCCTCCTAATTCCCCCCTCCACTGACTCCCTTCTTTTCAACTAGTCTTATCTTTCTGATGTCATATTTTTCACTTCCTATTATTCAGGTATTTGTATAGGTACTTTCTGCCCCTGTGAGGTGATGAGTGTTTAGACCACTTTGTGTCTGGAAGACACTGTTATAAGCACTTCTTCTTTTCCTTTGGCTCTTAAATTCTTTTTGCCACCTGTTCTGCAATGGCCCCCGTGCCTTGGAGATTATAATAGAGAGATCTCATTTAGTGCTGAACACTCCACTGTCATTTCTTCTCAGGACTTTGGGGAATTGAGTCACACTGAACTTTTCTGCTGCCATAGTTGTCACATTGGCTGTAGCCATTATGTAACTGCTGCTTCCTGTACTGAAGTTGTTTGTGTGCTTGTTTTACTTATTTTTTAAAATATTTTATTTTTATATATTTATTAGAGAAAGGGAGATAGAGACAATGGGCATGCCAGGCCCACCAGCCACTGCAAATGAACTCCAGACAGGTGTGCTCCCTTGTGCACCTGGCTAACGTGGGTTCGGGGGAATGTGGGTCCTTTGGCTTTGCAGACAAATACCTTAACCATTAAGCCATCTCTTTAGCCCATGTGTGTTTGTTTTAAATAATACTCTGGATTCAGTTCAGAGGTACTATATCTTCTCTTATCTCTCTAAAAATGTTTATGGTGTCAGGATTTTTGGTTGGTTCTGCTTCCTTCCCTGCATTGTTTATTTCTTGAGCATTTGTTGTGTCTACCTTTTGTTTGAGTCTTTCTTTGTCTCTTGTTGGTCTGTGAGTATTAGTAGAATTTGAGAGGAACTGAAAGCTGATTAGCATTGTGTTCATGGGTACATTGTTTATTAGTCTACTTATTTGTTACTTTGAGACCTTGCCTTAATCTGCATTCCATCTTGTACTCAGACTGAGTCCTCTGTCTAGCCTCCTAGGAGCTGGAATTGTAGGCATATATCACCATGTCCTGCTGCCTAGATATTGTAATCTGTTGGAGCTAGTATAACAAAATACTGTTGATGGGTGCTTGTAAACAACAAATACTTTTCATTGTGAACTTTTGACAGTAATTAGGCAAAATCCACTTTAAAGAGAGGGCACATGCAGACTTCTGCTAGCTAATGCCAGAAGAGTTAAAGGCCCTGAACATAGATTGTGCTGGAGTTACTTATCTTTTCCTGTGCTTGGAGAGGGGAGAGATTCACATCTGGGAGTGTAAGGTTCTGCCAAATAAGATTAAGTACAGGCTGCTGTTTCCCAAGACAAGATAGTTATATATTATCCAAAGGGTTTAGGCTCAGAGTCACAGAATTCTTGTTAGCTACCATAAGTTTAAGTTGTTCAAAGGAATCTCCCTTGCTGCAGATTTATAGGAGGGAAGTGCAACATCCATCAATAATTGAAAATTCTAAGTGCATTTATATTTCTTATAGATACATTGACTATATTCCATCTAAATTAACACAGCCTAGAAATATTTAGAAATATGGTATTTCTTCAATAGCATGGCTGAGAGAGGATTCAAAGACAACAATTACTCTCTTTTTTTCAAAAATTCTTTTAACAACTTCCATGATTATAAAAAATATCCCATGAGAATATCCTCCCACCCCCCCACTTTCCCCTTTGAAACTCCATTCCCCATCATATCCCCTCCCCATCTCAATCAGTCTCTCTTTTATTTTGATGTCATGATCTTTTCCTCCTCTTATGATGGTCTTATGTAGGTAATGTCAGGCACTGTGAGGTCATGGATATCCAGGCCATTTTGTGTTTGGAGGGAGCACGTTGTAAGAAGTCCTACCCTTCCTTTGACTCTTACTTTCTTTCTGCCACCTCTTCCGCAATTGCCCCTGAGCCTTGGAAGGTGTGATAGAGATATTGTAGTACTAAGCACTCTGGTCACTTCTTTCCATGCCTTCTGAGTCATCCCAAGGTCACTGCCATCTGAAAAGGGAGGATTCTCTACCAAATATAAGAATAGCATTAATGCAAGGGTATGAACATTAAGAGAAGTGCTTACTGGGCAGTTTGATAAGCATAGTATATGCATTTATCCAGACAGCAGCAGACGTTACATCCCTAGGGCTCATGACTACCTCATTTTTAAGTTTTCAGTATAAGGGATGTATTCCCTCCCATGGAGTAGGCCTCCAGTCCAATTAGAGGGCAGTTGGTTTCCACCATGATAGACGTGTCTCTATTGTACCCATTGGCTCATTTGGCCTGGCTGCCCAAATACAAGGCTTGCAGTGTCCACTACTGAGTATCTTTACTGGTGATTTCTCTTTCTCCCAACAGTTACTCTTGAAAGGATGCTAATCCTTTTCATCAGGGCTCCATCTTTATGACTGTCTAATTCTAGTTATCTCAAAAAGACTACACCTTCTGTAATACTATTACTTAGGGTAGGGTTCCAATATATGGGGGCATGTAAACATTTAGTGTGTAATATTGGCCAAAGGTTATTTATTGCTTGGTAGATGTGAAGACACAGCTGAAATCTTGTGGTTTCATTGGGAGTACTTCCTTTAGCTATCAGAATTTCTAGGACTTTTGTCTTGACCTTGAAATTTGCTAGAATGGAATCCCCCAATGTTATAATCTCTTGGTATCTATCCTAGACATCTCATAGAATAGAGGGCTAGACCTTTTACTGACAACTGTAACATTCTTTATTATTATTATTATTATTATTATTAAATGTGAACATATTTTGTATGTAAACATCACATGTTGGTACCATCCTTTCCCTCCCTGCCACTTTCCTGAAGAGGCCTTCCTCATTGGGAATGCAGGTCGACCCCATGAGGACTGCGGGTCATGCATTATGGGGGCAGCAGTTAGTTGTGGGGGAGAGGCAACGTCTGTGAAAAATGTCCCAACTTGTGGCTGAAACAATCATCCTGCCCCCTCTTCCGCAAAATTCCCTGAGCCATGCTGGGAGTATTTTAAGTCTACTTCAGTGATGGACACTTAGGAAAATCTAGATAGATGTCTGGTTTGATAGCTGTTGAGTGTCCTCAATATCTTTCTCCATTACCCTGTGCTGATATCAGCTTAACTAAGAGAGTAGCATTCTTGCTCATTTCCCCAATTCCTCTGTGGTTTCAGCTGGGGCCAGCATCCCTCACTTGAAACCTACTTGATTAAGGTGGATACTGCTTTTGATGTGTTGTTGAATTAGGTTTGCGGGGATTTTGTTTAGGTTCTTTGCATGTAAGTTCATTAGGGATATAGGCCTATAATTTTTTTCCTTGTTGCACCTGTGTCTGGGGCTTGAGTTGAAGCAGTCTCTTGGATCTGACACTGCCTTTCTATACATTTCAGTCTCTTTTGTACAGGAGGTACCTTTTCTCTTCAGGTAAGTCTTTTGTCTTTCTGTCTCCCACACTTGGTGGTACTTCTTCTGCATTGTGTCCTTACCATGTCCTTTGTGCTATAACCTTGGTTATGCTTCATTGTCACTTTGAGAAGAGAAGGAAAAGAGGTAAAGGCTTGTCTTCAACCCATATTTTTAAATGAAATTTCTCAGAAGTCTTTTATGCTTTGACTTCTTAAATTTTCCTAGCATTTGTGGACTTATGTATTTGTCCATTTTTTTCCCCAGGGTGCCGAACTGGTGAAGCAAAATTGACAAAGGGATTTAACCTAGCTGCTAGGTTCATCATTCACACAGTGGGACCTAAGTACAAGAGCCGCTATCGCACTGCAGCTGAAAGTTCCCTGTATAGCTGCTACAGAAATGTGCTCCAGCTGGCAAAGTATGACCTGCTCGTTCCCTGAATACAGCATGCCATAGATGTAAAGCCCTGCCTTTAAAGATGAAATGGAGCTAGGGGTGAATAACTTTGAAGGGTTTACATAATTTAAGAGAAACTTAAAGATAGGATTAATTACTAAAATTATTTTTTTGAACGTAGAATAAATGAGACAGAGATGAATGACATAAGTTTTATCAGCTTTACTCTTTAAATTTCTATCTCTCAGAGTATGATTAAATTATGTATTAATATAGTACTCAGATAGTACAGTTGAGTAAATTATGTACATTTATTGAAGAGGTAGGGAAGGTGATGTTGACTTGCATTTTGAAATTAGTTATGGATTGTACCTGAATCAGAAATGTTTTAGTATAGCTTTTGTGGTTTTTCTTTCATTGCAGAGAGCAGTCAATGTCTTCTGTTGGATTCTGTGTCATCAATTCTGCAAAACGAGGTTATCCTTTAGAGGATGCAACACACATTGCACTTCGTAAGTAGTAATGGAAACACAGCACATAAAACAAGTTCTTTAATGTCCCTTCATTGTTAGAGAAGTTTGTACCAAAGACTCATTGGTTGTTCTTGACATCCTAGGGCCAGTTTATATTGATAAGTTGCAGAGCTCTCTATTTGTTTATTAATTTATTAAGAGATCATATGATTATTCCCTTTCCCCCATTTCCATTTCCCCGGGGATCTCCACTGTGGTATTATAGGATGTACTAGGAGGTCAAGAATGCCTCACTTAGTCCCAATGGGATAATGGGGTACTGTGCCTCAGGGTATTCCTATGCACTGAATTTTTTCTTATTTATAACTATAAAATTTTATTTGCCTAGGTTATAGTCTTCTATCCCCTCATCCCTGGTCTGCATTACCTGAAGGATCCTCCTCAATTAGGGTCCTTGGAATTCCATTGTGGGTAATTAGAGCTTACGTTAGTTTCTGGGGGACTATACCTCAGGGAATTTCTTTTCTTATGTTTGTTATTATTAACAAGAGGTTAGTTTTTTATTCAGATTTTTATTAACTTCCATAATTATAAAAAATATCCCATGATAATGCCCTCCCACCCCTAACTTTCCCCTTTGAAACTCCATTCTCCATCATACCCCCTCCCCTTGTTAATCAGTCTCTTTTATTTTGATGTCATGATCTTTTCCTCCTCTTATGATGGCCTTGTGTAGGTAGTGTCAGGCACTGTGAAGTCATGGATATCCAGGCCATTTTGTGTATGGAGGGAGCACATTGTAAGGAGTGCTACCCTTCCTTTGGCTCTTACATACTTTCGGTTACCTCTTCTACATTAGACCCTGAGCCTTGGGGTAGGCCTCCTGTCCAGTTAGAGGGCAGTTGGTTTCCACCATGATAGACATGCAACTAGTTCACCTGTTGGCTCATTTGGCCTCGCTGGCCAAATTGAAAGCTTTCAGTGTCCACTGTTGAGTGTCTTCACTGATGATTTCTCTTTCTCCCATTGAACTGCATAAAGAATGGCTTCTTCCAGCTTTCTGTCAGCTGTTCTATATTGAAGAGGTTATCAACTCAGTTTCATCAAGATTTCTCAGTGGCCTTGCAGCCCAAGTATGTGGAGGCTTCAGCAGGAGAGTCTTACCATCTATTCCTGCTGGGAAACCCAAGGGCCTTGGCAATGGCATGTAATGTTTTGGGGTCATCAGAGACCTCCCTGGCCAACAACTCACTTGAAGGTATCCCATCCCTGGTACTGAAAATTTTCTAGCAACAATCTATGGCTCCTGAGTGTTCCATTGTCCAAAAAAGTAGGATTCCATATGATTTATTTATATCCTCTTAGATATTGATTAGCCCTCCCTCCACCTTTCCTTTACTCAGTCTCTTCCCCTGACCTCACTTTGGGCCTTTTCATCCCCATTAATCTATTCTTCTATTTACATATATACAATACCATCCTATTAAGTATCCCCCTCCCTTCCTTTCTCTTCCCTATATATCTCTTTTCTACCTTGCTGGCCTCTGATACTGAGTTTTTTCCTTCTCACAGAGAAGCCCAAACATCTGTAGCTAGGATCCACATATGAGAGAGAACATGCAATGCTTGGCTTTCTGGGCCTGGGTTACCTCACTTGGTATAATCCTTTCCAGATTCATCCATTTTCCTGCAAATTTCATAAGTTCATTTTTCTTTACCACTGAGTAGAACTCCATTGTATAAATATGAGATATCTTCATTTCATCAGTTGAGGACATCTAGGCTGGTTCCATTTCCCAGCTATTGTGAATTGAGCTGCGATAAACATGGTTGAACAAGTTTTTTGAAGTAATGAGATGAGTCCTAAGGATATATGCCTAGGAGTGGTATAGCTGGCAGTGGGGGAGGGTAGGCTGTCAATGGTGGCTGTCGTTCTCTTGCTGACCTAAGTTATCCTCTACCTCATGATGTGCTCCTCCGTTGTTCACTGCCGTTCTCCCTTCACATTTCTTGAGTTTGCAAGAGTTCAGGTGTGAGTGGAAAATCTCCTAACCTGGATTTTCCTACATCTCAAGCCCAGCCTGGCCACTGTGGCCCCAGGGACCTGGCATGCTGCTTCTGCTATCATGTGTGGGGGCTCTGGATCTCTCTGCTGCCTTTTTAATTTTTTGTTGTTGTTGTTATTTTTTGAGGTAGGGTCTCATTCTAGCCCAGGCTGACCTGGAATTCACTATGGAGTGGAGTCTCAGGGTGGCCTTGAACTCACCGCATGGCACCTTTTTTAATTTCTTACACACCTCACTTTTTAGTAAAAGTGTGTATTTTGCTGGATTTTTTTTTTTTTTTTTTTTTGGTCTTTTTCTCTGCTAGGCTGCTTTGGCGTGGTTCCTACGCTGCCATCTTAACTGGAAGCAGGTTTTTAAAAATTTTTTTATTTTTTATCACTTAAAAAAAATTATTTGAGAGCAACAGACACAGAGAAAAAGTCAAATAGAGAGAGAATGGGCATGCCAGGGTCTCTAGCCACTGCAAATGAACTTCAGACAGGTATGCCCCCTTGTGCATCTGGCTAATGTGGGTCCTGGGGAATTGAGCCTTGAACCGGGGTCCTTAGGCTTCACAGGCAAACACTTAACCACTAAGCCATCTCTGCAGTCCCAAGATGTTAGTTCTTGCCACTTTTAAGATGCAGCTCATATAAACAATGTGTTCTCCAATAGTGGCTCTCTGACCATCAGTAATTGGTACCGAACTGAAGTGATAGAACCTGTAGAATATAAGGGTTATGGTGATAGAGGATGTGTTCACATCATTTTCTGTTTTCTAATGTTTTATTGTTACTAATATTAAGAACATATTTGGAATGGATACATCATGTTTTGGTACCCTTTTTTCCCTCGTCCCTGGCCCCATTCCATTGGGGACCTTCCTCCATGGGGTTGTAGGTATTCCATATGGGATTGTGGTTTCTGTGTTGTGGAAGCAACAGTTAGTTATTTTGGGGGGGAGGTAATGGCTCTGGACATGGTGTCTCAACCTGTGGCTCTAACAATCTTTCTGTAAATTCTGCAAAATTCACTGAGCCATGGTGGGTGAGTTTTAAGTCTACTTTTATGATGAGCTCTTAGCAGCCTCTGGGGCTTTGCTTTGATAGGTGCTGAGTACCCTCAGGGTCTGTGTCCTATGTTCTGGCTCTGATTATCAGATTCACCATGGAAGCAGCACTTTTGCTTTTCTCCCCAATTCCTCTGTATATTCAGCTATGGCTTGGCTGAAGTGCGAGGGGTAGTTATCTCCTCTAGTCTCAACTACCTTCTAAACAAGAAGAACAGATTCTCCAATGGAGAGTAAAGTGAGCATAGTTTAAATGGGATAAGCATTATTAATTTACTGAGAATTTGATGCATGTAACCCCTCTTTTAGCCAGAGACTAGTAAGAGCTTGACATAGGAGAACATAATGTTTGTCTCCACAGGATTCTGATCTGGCTCCCAGTTCCAGATATGGGTTCTTTTACACTGAGTAGATCTCTTAGCCAATCAAAAAGTTATAGCTTACCCCCTGAGGCTTTATGCCACTATTGTACTGATGTGTACATGGTGTCAGGGTGTTTGCTTCTGGGTAGCTTAGACCTCTGGCTGCTCAGACTGTTGCTCGCCATCTTCTCCCCGTAGCTCATGTAGTGCTTTCTAGCACTAGTTGCGCTAACTGGGGACGGGCTTTCTTCTGAATTCCAGCCAGGTGTCTCTGTGCTCTTGTGTAAGCAGCATGTGGTGTTTTCATCAGTAGGGTCTTAGCTTTTGCCTTTTGTGCATTGACTAAAAGTTGTCTTGCTTTGGTGAACTCGTTGGTCTCTTGGTCAACAGCACAGTGTAGGTAGCACCCAATCTCTGATACTTGGAGTTACAGGACAGACAGAAAAAAAAAAAAAAAAAAATATATATATATATATATATATATATATATATATATATATAGAGAGAGAGAGAGAGAGAGAGAGAGAGAGGGGGAGAGAGGGGGGAGAGAGAGGGGGAGAGAGAGGGGGAAAGCTTAGGGTTCATCCCACCTTCTCCAGAACCCTACTTTTCAGGTGCTTTCTCCTGGCTTCTATTGAGAGTTTATCTTTTAGGCTATCTCCAAGGATAAAGGTTTCTATAATATTAGCTCATTTTGGAGTGTATTTTTCCCCTCCCTTCCCCCTCTGTCTTCTTCCTCTCCCCCAAACCCTTTCATCCCTACGGTCTGGGCCTTGAGTTGCCTATGAAGTATGACAGCAATTTGAGCACGACCAGGTTAGGAACCACAGATAAGTGACACCAGGTGGCATTTTCCTTTCTGTGATTGTATAACTTTTCTGAGTATGATCTGTTCCAAGTCTGTCCATTTTTCTACAAATTTCATTGTATTTTTTTTCTTACTGCTGAGTAGAATTCCATTGTGTAAATGTATCACAACTTCATTATCCATTCATCCATTGATGGGCACCTAAGTTGTTGCCAGCTCTTAGATATAATGAATTGAGCAGTTATAAACATGGTAGAGCAAATATCTCTGTATTGATGAATGGAGCATTTAGGATAAATGCCCAGTAAGAGAATAACTTGGTCTATTGGTCTATGTTCATCCTTTTCAAGAATCTCCAGTTGATTCCATAGTGGTTGTACAAGTTTACATACCCACCAACAGAGGAAGATGAGGGTTCCTCTTTCCCCACATCCTCGCCAACATTCATCACTGTTAGATCTTTTAATGATTACCATCCTTACTGGAGTAAGGTGGAATCTTATGGTTGTTTTAATTTGCATTTTCCTAATGATTAGGGATGATGAGCGTTTTCTTAAGTATGTGTTAGCCATCTGTAATTCTTCCTTTGAGAACTCTATTATTTGGGGATGGGTTGTTTGATTTTTTTTTAAATTTTATTTATTTATTTATTTGAGAGCGACAGACACAGAGAGAAAGACAGATAGAGGGAGAGAGAGAGAGAATGGGCGCGCCAGGGCTTCCAGCCTCTGCAAGCGAACTCAAGACGCGTCCGCCCCCTTGTGCATCTGGCTAACATGGGACCTGGGGAACCGAGCCTCGAACCGGGGTCCTTAGGCTTCACAGGCAAGCGCTTAACCGCTAAGCCATCTCTCCAGCCCTGATTTTTTATTATTAATACTATTCTTTATTTTTTTTAGTTCTTTGTAGATTCTGTATATTAGGCTTCTGTCAGTGGTATAGCTGGCAAAGATTTTCCTGTTCAGTGGATAATCTATGGGCTCTGCTTATGGTATGCTTGACTGTGCTTTTGCTTTTTAGCTTCATGAGATCCCATTGGTTGAGTGATTGTTTAGTTCCTGTGCTACTGGGGTTTTGTTAAGGAAGTATTTTCCCACTCCTATATCATGGAGAGTGCATACTGTTTTTTCTTCCAGTAGGAGAAGAGTTTCAGGTATTATATTGAGCTCTTTAATCCATTTGAACATGAGTTTTGTGTATGAAGAAATGAGTGGGTCTAGTTTCATTTTTCTATATATAGTCATCCAATTTGTCCAACACCATTTGTTGAAGATGCTGTCTTTGCCAGTCTATATTATTGGTTCCTTTGTCAAAGATCAAGTAGCTATAGTTACTTGACCTAAGGTCTGGATCTTCAGTTCTCTTCCATTGGTCTGTTTCTGTTCTTATGCTAGTACCATGTTGTTTTTGTTACTATGGCTTTGTAATACACTTTAGATTGGGTATGGTGATACCAAAAGAAGTTTTGCTTTGTTTTGCTGAGGATATGTTTGGATATCCAAGGCCTGTTGCCATTCCATACGAATTTTGAGATCATTTTTTCAATCTCTGGAGAATGATGCTGGTATTTTTATTGGTATTGCATTAAACCTGTATATTGCTTTTGGTAGAATTGCCATTTTCACAATATTAATTCTACCTATCCAGTAGCATGGGAGGTCTCTCACCTTCAGAAGTTGTTATGCCAATTGTCTCTCTCTCTTCTCTCTATGTAAATAAATAAATGTGTGTTTAGTCTCCAGTAGCTGGTGGAATTCTTGATGCATCTCTTTTGTTAATTTCTACTTTTAAAATATTGTGATCTTATGTGATGCAGGAAGCTAATTAAATTTTCCTGAAATTATGAAGGTATGCTTTTTGGCCTAATATATCATCTATTTTGGAGAAGGTTCTGTGGTCTTCTGAGTAGAATGTGTATCCTGTAGATTTGGGTGGAAAGTTCTCTAGATGTCTATTAGATCTAATTGATCTATGGTATTGTGTTCTATTATTTCCCTGTTGATTTTCTGCTTGGTTGATCTGTCTATTGATTATAGTGGAGTATTGAAGTCTCCGTCCGACTTTGATGGTGTTGGTGCTTATTTCTGTTTTATTGTCAAGTAGATTTTGTTTTATAAACTGTGGTGCACCTTTGTTTGGTACTTATAGATTTATAATTGTGAAGTTCTCATGTTAGATATTTCCCATGATGAGTAAGAAGTGGTCTTCTTTATCCTTTTAGATTACTGTTGGTTTGAAGTCTGTTTCTATCAGATATTAATATAGCAACACCACTTTTTTTTTTTTTCCAGTTGCTTGGAATGTCATTTTCCTTTCACCCTGAGAAGGTATCTGTTTTTAGTGGTGAGATGGGTTTCTTAAAGATAGTAGATAGTCCAGTTTTTGATCCACTACCTGATAACTTGTGTCTTTTGATGGGTGAATTAAGACCATTGATATTTAAGGTTGTTACTGTAAGGTTTTAATTAATTCCTGTCATAATGAGGTGTTTATGGGGTTTGGTGTTTCCGTGTGTTTTGTACTTTTTTGAGCCTGGTCTATTTTGGTTATTGTGATGTTCTTGTTGGCTCTTGAGATTTGTTGTTTGATTTTTCTGTGTGGAGTATTCCCTGAAGTATTCTCTGTAGGTTTGGCTTTGTGTTTATATAATCAGAGTTTACTGTTTTCATGGAAAGTTTTTCTTTTGCCATCTATTATTGGACATATTTTTGCTGGATAGTTTTAGCTTGGGTTGGAAGCCATCAGTTTTTAGACTTTTAGGGTTTCCATTGAGAAATCTGAGGTAATTCTGATGGGATTGCCTTTGTCTAGAATGAGTTGTTTCTCTCTTGCTGCTTTTAGCACTCTTTGTTTTCATTGTTAAGAATTTTAATTATGTTGTGCCTTGGAGATTTCTTCTTTGGTCCTGTCTGTTTGGTGTTCTGTGGGCTTCTTATAGATGCATGAGCCTGTTTTTTAAGAGATTGGGAAAATTTTCTTCAACAATTTTGTTGAATATGTTCTCTATGCCTCAGCCTGGATTTCCTCTCCTGGTATACCCATATGGATGTTTGGCCATTATAGGGTATCCCACAGTTCCCTCATATTCTATTCACATGATTTTTTTGAACTCAGCAAAGTTTTTTCTTCCCAATCAATTTCTTCTGTCTTATCTTCCAGGTCAGAGGTTCTGTCTTCCACATCAAAATGTTAGTGAGCAGTTCTAGAGAGGTTTTATAAGCTCTATTTGATCTTTGTTTTCTGCTGTTATTTTGTATTGTGCCATCTCTTTTTTGAGATATGATTCTGAGTTTTGATTCCCTTGATGCTTCCTGGATTTCATTCTTATATTTGATCAAGTCTTCATTAAGCTTAATCAGTAGGTTATTGAGATCTTCTATTTCTTGATTCACCTTCAATTCATTCATGTCTCTTTTGAGGGTTCTAACATTTTCTTCAATCAAGTTAAGCCTACTATCAAAAGCTGAATGCTCTAAGAGACGATTCTGTTCAAATTCATTGATAGGATTGTTGGTTTCTTATGGTTCGCTTCCAGTTCAGCAATTCTTTTGATCAAGGCCTCATTGGTTCTGTTTTCATTTTGCTATTGAATTTCTTCTCTATGATTTCACTGGAGGCTTCCATTGTGGGACTAGGCATCTTTGGTGGAGATCTGTCAGTTTGCTGACTTTCATTGGCTTTTTTGCATTATGGTCTACCCATCTTGGGGAAATACCTTTTTCCATTGAGGAGGAAGCAAGTTTTCATCCTCGTAGGATCTTAAGAGGGTGTTCTTTTTAAAATGTGAACCAGATTGGTGTACTGGTATATGATGGAGTTATAAAAACAGAGACATGCAGATTGTGGAAATTGCAGGTACATCAGTGGTACCCTGGGAACTGGGAGCTCTGGCCTACTTACTCCACTTGCACATACTCTTCAGCATATGGCGACCATAGGTTGAGTAACTAGGAGCCAAGAAGCTGGAGAGCCAGAGGCAAGAGGCCAGTTCCTACAGTGGTCGTGCACCCTGTAACTCGGGCGAATAGGGATGTTGGTACCCAGGTGCCAAGCAGGATACCAGAGCAAAATGTCTGTTACCACAGCCCCCACACAGGGACTAGGCCTCCCGAAGCCAGGTGCAGAGGGACCTACCAGGGCAAGGGCACAGGGAGGAGCCAGGGCTCAGGGATCTAGCTTACTCAGTCCATGCTGTATGTACCCTCCAACGCAGGGTATCTCAGAATTGGGGACCCAGGGGTACTTCAATCAGGAAGACGGAGCAAGGGGCCTGCTTTTGCAGTAAGCTCACAGGGTCCATGCAGCCCCAAGCCAGCCCAAGAGGGACCGGGGAACTGGGAGGAGCTGGGGATCAGGGATCTGGCCTACTCACTCCATGCAGTATGCACCCTCTGGAGCCCCTCATGGTATTTCTACCCACCCTGTGACTCTTACAATCTTCCAGCTCTCTCTTCCACAACAATCCTTGAGCCTTGGATGTGTTTAAAGATTTGTGTAGTTCACTGTAGCCTCTGTAATTTCTGTTATGATGTGTTTGAATTCATCTCCACGTTTGTTAATGTTTCAGTGGAGCTGGTTGTTGGGCTAGCATTGGGAACAATACTCATATTGCTCCTTTCTCCTGAAACCTGGTAAATATGGTTAGAGGTGGCACATCTTGTAGAAGCAGTCAGCTGTCTTTTCTTATTGAATTCAGTGACTCTTAAAACTGATTTTCCAATCAAGGGGGAGAGCAGCTTTGATTAAGGCAGGGTATGCTTATAATTTTAAGAGAATTTTGATGAGGGTATCCACTCTACTTATTCCAAGAATAATAGGTTCTTCTCTCTGGGGCTGTGAGTTTCCCATCTAGGGGCATTGGCTTGTTTACTAGCAAAACTTCTTCAATGAAAAACCTAAGCAGATGGGGCTGGAGAGATGGTTTAGTGGTTAAGCGCTTGCCTGTGAAGCCTAAGGACCTCGATTCGAGGCTCAATTCCCCCGGACCCACGTTAGTCAGATGCACAATGGGTTGCACGCATTTGGAGTTTTTGCAGTGGCTGGAAGCCCATTCTCTCTCTCCCTCTTTCTCTCTCTGTCACTCTCAAATAAATAAAAAATATTTTTAAAAAACTAAGCAGAGCTGAAGAGATGGTTTAGTAGTTAAGGCACTAGCCTACAAAGCCCAACGACCCAAGTTCAATTGCCTGGTACCCACGTAAGCCAGTTGTACAAAGTGGCAAATGCATCTAACATTAGTTTGTGATGGCTAGAGGCCCTGGCATGCCCATTTTCTGTCTTTGTACCTTCTCTCTCTCTCTCTTAAATAAATAAAGTATTAAAAAAAAAAAAACCTAAGCAATATCTTCTTGGTAGATTTATCAAGTCTTTCTATCTTTTTTTCTTAGTTCATTTGTAATTAACTTCTCCAGAAAAAAACAACAAGCTTAAACAACAAGCTTAAAAATATCCACATTGTAACAAATTGTAAGTGTATTAATTTATTCAATAAAAATTTGAGCTGGTCATGGTGGGTCACACCTTTAATCTCACCACTTGGGAGGCAGAGGATTGCCATGAGTTTGAGGCCACCCTGAGACTACCTAGTGAATTCCAGGTCTGCCTGGGCTACAGTGAAACCCTACCTTGGAAAAAAAAGAAAAAACTGAGTGCTTGCTATTGTGCTAGGCTCTGTGCTACATACAGGAGGTGCAATGGTGCTCACTAAATGTTAGAACATGGCAGCTTGGTTGTTTGCTAGGAAGAACAAAAGAAATTGAAGAGACTGTGTGGCTGGTGACCAGTACTAAAATTTCAGGGCTGTGAAATCAGGGTCTTTCTGAATGGATCCTGTTGAGGGAATTCATTTGATAATTATTTGGCAATTTATTTTGTCCTTCAAAGCAATACCACAGTAATAATGCTGAGTAACCTTTACAGGTGAACATCACAATTTGATGTAAACTTAAATAGAATAGGAGAGATGAAAAATAAATTTGTACCTAACAGAAGGAAAGTGACAAATGTTAATTCAGTCATTCAATAAGTGGGTCACGGTATTAGGTCCTTGAAATACATTACCCACAAAGGCTGATAACAATGTATTACTAGAGCCATTATTGTTAATTTGGTTACTGTTTACTTTTGAGTGATTGCATGTCATATCCACAAATTCTGCTAGGTCTAGATTAATATAATATTAATGTAAAATGTCCTTGGCCATCAAAAGATCCATAGTCTATAAAATTTTGTAAGATGTTTACAAATAGAAGGATCTTCAAAAAGTTATACATGCTTCTCAATTTACTGTAGGATTATATCCCAATAAACCTATTGTTAACTTGAAAAATCATACTTAGAAGTTGAACAAAGATACAGGCGTGATGTTTTATATAGAGAAACATGGGGGAAACTGGAGTTGTATACAAGAAAAGATGTACAGGGAACTCCAAGGACAACAGAACAGAGTTCATAGAAAGGGCAGGTTTTTCTGATAAGGGGTAATTGACCTGAATACAATAAAAAATGGTCCATTATAAAAAGAAATATTTGAAGAATTTGATTTGTCTTTACCTATAAGTCATTTCTGATGTTTCTGTTCCCCTCCCAAGGTACTGTAAGGAGATTTCTAGAGATTCATGGGGAAACCATTGAAAAAGTAGTCTTTGCTGTTTCAGAACTTGAAGAGGTATTTACTAAATTATTTGTCTTGTTTCAATCTCCCTTCTGTTTGTGTTTGCCTTTGTATACACATTACCTATTTACTGAATTTCCAGCAGAAAAATCATGGTTGTCTATATGTATTTTCGGCAGGGAGACTTGTTTATTGAGAAAACAAATTTTATTGAAAGCAAAAAAAAAAGTAAAGAATGAACTTTTTTGGCGGGGGGCTTGAGATGGGATCTCATTATAGAGCCTTGGCTGGTCTAAAATTCAATATATATACCAAGCTGACATCAAACTTGCAATGTACTGCAATTACAGGCACACAGTACAACTGACTTAGAAGCAGAATTTTCTTCATGATTTGAAAGTTGAACAATTGTCACTGAATGAACTCTTCAAGGTAGAATTGTTCTCCTTTGCTGCTTGTGTTAGCTAACATTTAGGCATTGCCTTGTAACCTGGGCAACACACCTGGGGAAACTACTGCTGTGCTGTTGAAGCTTTGGTGTCACCTGACCTGGAGACAGGTGACAGCAGAGCCCGGGTGTTTTCTTGTGTAGAAAGTTTCCTATATTTCAGTTAAACCCCAACTATTTTATGAAGTCAGGTCTTTTCTTGTATCTTGTGAAGTTTTATATAGCTTTAGAGTTTGCTCCACTCAGCTTCTTATGTTTCTGTTTGTATTCATGGGCAAGCTTGGGGTAGCCAAAGGGGTTAGCTTTAGTTGGGTAAAACAGAGGAAGGACTTGTAAAAATAATATTGGTTGTCAGCACTTGGGAAGCAGAGGTAGGAAGGTCACCGTGAGTTTGAGGCCAGGCTAGCTTAGACTAGAGTGAAACACTACCTCGGGGGGAAAAAAAAAAAAAGAATATAGCTTGTGTAGCAGACAAGATGTATTCCCAAGTAAAAAACAGCTAGGCCTTAGAAGGGCAATCTTCCTAGCCGACAAGCTTTTTCACATGAAAAGCCATTATAAAATACAGAAAATAAAGAACAAAAATAAAAGATCATGGTTAATGCCCATTTCTTCAAAAAAGATACACAAGTTGGGCATGGTAGCTCACAACTTGAATCCCGACATTCTGGAGGCTCAGTGGGAAGGATTATTGAGATTTTGAGGGAACCTAGCCTACAGAGTGAATTCTAGAACAGTGAGACCCTGCCTCAGAAACAAACAGAAAAGATGCACAAATGTGACCAGAAGATAAGGTAAAAATACTTTACAGAACTAAACTTCACACATTCCAGGAATGTAAATCAAAGGAGGTACAACCTCACACTTAGAAAATAGCCTGCTACTTACTTAAAAAGTTAGCTAACATAATATAGCAGATTCTTTCTTAAATATATCTAGTTAAGAATTTAAACTTTTTAAAATATTTTTTGTTCACTTTTATTTATTTATTTGAGAGTGACAGAGAGAGAGAGGGAGAGAGAGACACAGAGAGAGAATGAGCATGCCAGGGCTTCCAGCCA
Source organism: Jaculus jaculus (assembly GCF_020740685.1). NCBI lineage: Eukaryota > Metazoa > Chordata > Mammalia > Rodentia > Dipodidae > Jaculus > Jaculus jaculus. The sequence continues at coordinate 33,893,653 of NC_059120.1, forward strand.
CTGCAAACGAACGCCAGATGCGTGCGCCCCCTTTTGCATCTGGCTGACGTGGGTCCTGGGCAATCGAGCCTCGAACCAGGGTCCTTAGGCTTCACAGGCAAATGCTTAACCGCTAAGCCATCTCTCCAGCCCTCTAGTTAAGAATTTAAAACACAAAAATTTGATTTTGAATCGGTAAAGCAACATTTATGATAGCCACAAGATAAAAACAACTTAAATATTAACTGCATAAATAAATGCAGTATAAATTTAATGGAATATTGTTCTGATTTAAAAAGGAAGAAACTGTTGAATATGTTGCAAAGGGAACCTTGAAAATATGCTAAATGAAATGACACAAAAGGCAACATGTTGCATTCCATTTTAATGAAATGTCCTAAGAAACAGAAAGATGGTTAGCTCTCATAGGGCAGAGAAGGTAAAACAGGGACTACTGGGTTTGAGGAAATTAGACTGTTCTAGATCTAGGTAATGTTGGCTACTATACAGCTTCAAGAATATATTAACAGCCACTAAATTGTACATTTTCAAATGGTTAAAGTTATGAGACAATTTTTTCTTAAGTAAAACAAAGCTGCTATCTCTGCTTTTTCAGTACATCTTCTTAGGAGATGTTATAATCTGGGCTGGAGATGGTTCAGTGGTTTAGGTGCTTTCTTGCAATGTCTGATGGTTCTGGTTCAATTCCTTAGTACCCACGTAAAGCTAGATCCACAAAGTGGTGCATGCATCTGGAGTTAGTTTACAGCAGCTGGTGGCCCTGATATGCCCCTTCTCTCTCTGTCTGTCTCTCTCCCTCCTATCTTTCTATATGCAACAGAGGAAGAGAATGAAGGAAAATGATTTTTTGAATGATTTATTTAATTGACATAGGCAATTCCGTCATTCTTTGTGTTCTCACTGTTTCAGGCGTTTTAAATGTAGCTTAGAATAATTGATGAATCATGATGAGTTGTGATAAAATATTTCTACAGTGCTGAAAAAGCAAAGGGTTTCTGAAAGACTTGTAACAGGAATATTAACAATGTCTGTTGCTTTTATACTCTGGATTTATAAATGACTGCAGTGGTCAGCACATTCACAATCGTCAACACAGGACATCTTCATACACATGTGGCATTATACTTCATTCTCATTTGTTCCCTGGTGTCCTGCTTATGTATTCTTTTTTGAAAAATTTATAATAAAGAATAAAGGTTAATAGACCTCTATAATTAGTTAGCAATGTTTTAATAATAAAATAATAAAAGTGAACAGAAAAGAAAAGAAAAAGAAACAAAAACTAAACCTGGGTTAGCAAAGAGAAGAATATAAAGAGGAAAAGAGAGAAAGGGAGGAACTCCAAAACTAAACCTGGACCAGATGGAAATTGCGCTCAGAGCTGAAAGACTCAGGAAAAGCTCTAGTAAGTGAAATGGAGATGGCAACAAGAGTGGCAGGACTTAGGTGTGCCTCATTTAACCTGACTTACTAGCAATTTCTGAAGTTTAACTTGAGAAGTAATTGACACTTCTAGACAGCAGTAGTTTGAACAGAGAAGGGCTAAGGACTTGAATTTTGATGGAGGTATCTTCATAGTGTGCAGACCACAGTAGACACTGCTCAGACAACTTTATTCCTTCATTATTTTTCACAGAGTGTCTTTTCTGACACAGGCCACTTACCAGAAGCTGCTACCTCTGTACTTCCCAAGGTCCTTAAAGGAGGAGAGCCAATCATTACCAAGCCTTCCTGCAGACATTGGGAATGCAGAAGGGGAGCCTGTGGTACCTGAACGGCAGATTCGAATAAGTGAGAAGCCGGGTGCTTCTGAGGGTGAGTTCCAGAATTCTAACATTCTTTATTCTCCTTAAGTAGCACATAAATAATGATTTTAATTCATGTATATCATTTACTTTGCTCATATACATGTTCTTGTTTCCTGCTCTTGTTCTCCTTTCTTCCTCCTGCTGGCCCCTTTCCTTAGAGAATTGTTTTTCTGCTTCCATGTTTCATATATATTCATATATATATATATATATATATATATGTATATATATATGGTCTAGATTCTATAGGAGGGAAAACTTGAGATTTTCTTTTCTTTTTGAGTCTGGCTTAGTTTGCTTAACATACAATGATCTCTAGTTCTATAAATTTTTCTGTACATGACCTAATTTCGTCATGCATCATGGGTGAATAAAAGTTGTATAAGTACACCACATTTTCTTTATTCATTTGTTGATAAGCACCTAGACTGACTCCATAATTTGGAATAGTGTATGAATAGGTTGTGTTAGATTCTGTCAGGTTATAGACTCAGGAGTCGGGCAGTTGAGTCATAATTGGGTTCTGTGTTTAGATTTTGTGAAACTGCAGTGATTGCCATATGAAAAACCAGCCACGGGGAAACAGGAAGTTCATCTTAACCTTTAGAAAGCTCCCATACAAATTTCTGGTCTTCCTGAGATTTGTTTCAAATTAAAAAATGTATATAAAGGGCTGGAGAGAGGGCTCAGAGGTTAACGCTAACAATCTCAGTTTAATTCCCCAGTACCCACATAAAGCCAGATGTTCAAAGCAAGGCACGCATCTGGAGTTTGTTTGCAGTACCTGGAGGCCCTGGTGTGCCCATGTTTCTCTCTCTCCGCCTTTGCTTGTAAATAAATAATAACAAATAAAATATTTTTAATCTATATAGGTAGATAAGTAGTTGTAGATAATAAGATTACAGGTATGTAGAACAACATACTCAGCCTGATGAAGTTTAGAGCCTCAGGCAGGACACCATTAAGATAGCAGTTGAGTTCACTACCATCTTAAAACTTAAAATTTTAAGCTGGGCGTGGTGGTGCACGCCTTTAATCCCAGCACTTGGGAGACAGAGGTAGGATTGCCATGAGTTCAAGGCCACCCTGAGATGACAGAGTTTATTCCATGTCAGCCTGGACCAGAGTGAGACCCTACCTCGAAACACCCCCCCCCCCAAAAAAAAAAAAAAAAAAAAACCTTAAAATTTTAGGGGCTGGAGAAATGGCTTATTGGTTAAGTGCTTGCCTGTGAAGCCTAAGGACTCCAGTTCTAGGCTCGATTCTCCAGGCCCCACATAAGCCTGATGCACAAGGGGGCACACACGTGTGGAGTTCATTTGCAGTGGCTGGAGGCCCTGGCGTGCCCATTGTCGGTCTATCTGCCCCTTTCTCTGTCTGTTGCTCTCAAATAAATACATAAAAATAAATTTTTAAAACAACTTAAAATTTTAAACAGCTTTTAACAGTGTGCTCTAAAAGGCATGGGTTACATCAGATAGTAAGACAAGAATACTGTACTACAATCATTCATGTTGTTTCTTTAGATTTTATACTCATGTGGAAGTAGTAGAGTATATTAGGATGAGAGCCCTTCAGAATCAATTTTATATGACTTCTGCCAGGCTTCACATCTGTAAGGTTTCAAAGCCCTTGAATGGAGACATTTCTCACACTTCAATGCCAGGATTTTATTATGAAATCAGCATAGAGATTATAGTGGTAGTAGTATTACTGTCAGCAAAGTTAGCACCAAGTTAAAATAAGAAAAGGTGTTCTGACTGTGTTGAGAATTGTAAATGATCTCAGATCGAGAAGTGTTTGGAACCATGCTTTTCTGGGTAGAAAACCAAGACTAGCCCAGTAGCCCTAAGGCTTGATACACATTTTTTATTTAAGAAAATATTATTACCTTACTGATAAAGAGTTTTAGCATTCAGAAATATTTTCAAGTAAAATGTTAAGTGTGTGTATGTGTACACATGTGCATGCACCCATGCAGTTTTACTTGAGTTGATGGAAGAATCTTTTTTTTTTTTTTAATTTTTTTATTTGTTTATTTGAGAGCGACAGACACAGAGAGAAAGACAGATAGAGGGAGAGAGAATGGGCGCGCCAGGGCTTCCAGCCTCTGCAGACGAACTCCAGACGCGTGCCCCCCTTGTGCATCTGGTTAACGTGGGACCTGGGGAACCGAGCCTCGAACCGGGGTCCTTAGGCTTCACAGGCAAGCGCTTAACCGCTAAGCCATCTCTCCAGCCCTGATGGAAGAATCTTTAATGGGCATTTCTTTGGTTTATTTATTTTTGAGGTAGAGTTTCGCACTATCCAGGCTGACCTGGAATTCACTATGTAGTCTCAGGCTGGCCTTGAACTCACAGCAGTCCTTGTAAGTCATCCTCCTGAGTGCTGCTGGGATTAAAGGTGTACACCACCACCCTTGGCTAATGGACAGTTTTTAATGACAGCAGAGCCTTCTATGTTGGCCTGTCATAATTTGAGTAGCAGTGAAGTAGATGTGTAGATAGCTCAAATGGTATTTATTACACTGGAATTTAAATGGCAACATTATCTTTGGCAGTTTCCCATCGTCCAAAGGTTGTTTCTCTATTTCTGTTTTTGTGGTTAACTGGTCTAGCCAAGCAGTGGGCTCTTAAGAGGGGATCTGTTCATAAGAGAGAACCTTCTAGTAACCAAACTCAAAAGGAATATATATACAGCTCAAAAGTTTTCTTAGCTTATAGTGAGAACTACAGCATTTTTTGTTTTCTTTTCTTTTTTGCTTTTTGGTTTTCAAGGAATGGTCTCTCTCTAGCCCAGGCTTACCTAGAGTTTACTGTATAGTATCAGGGTGGCTTTGTACTCACAACAATTCTACCTCTGCCTCCCAAGTGCTGAAATTAAAGTCATATGCCACCACGCTTAGCTTATACTATAACTTTTTATTGACAATTTTCATACATGTACATAACAATTTTGATCATAATCCCCTCCCATTATTTGCTTTTTGTCTTCTTAAATTTATACCTTCCACATTTTCTTTCGCTTTCTTTTTTCCTAGTAGTTCTTCTAGTTGGGTGTCATTATTTCATTATTACTTTTATTTTTTGGTTTTTTGGTTTTTCAAGGTAGGGTTTCACTGTAGCACAGGCTGACCTGGAATTCACTATGTAGTCTCAGGGTGGCCTTGAACTCACAGCAATCCTCGTCCCTTACTTCCTGAGTGCTGGGATTAAGGGTGTGTACCACCATGTCCAGCAGGTGTCACTATTTTTGTTGTTGTTGCTTTGTTTCATGTTTTTTGCCTTCCTCCATCATCCATGATGTCATATTGATGACCCACATATTTGGAAAGTAACAACAGCTACTGTGAGGTCAAGAATGCAAAGGCTACTTTGTATCCAGAAGACAGTGTTTCAGAGCGCTCCCCCTCACCCTCTGTCCTTCCTGTCCTTTCTCCCACCTCTTCCACAGTATTCCCTGAACCTTGCTGAGTGTGATAAACATGTCTTAGTTGGTGATGTGCACTTAACTGTCACTTCTTCACAGCAGTTTGATGAGTTTCAGATCTCCCCAGTACTTACAACAACCTACAAAAATAAATTTCTCTGACTGAAAGTTAGAACAGCACTAATCTATGGACATAAACACAAGCATTTAGAGGGTAATTTCATGAGCACAACATACCCTGTTAACCAAACAACAGTAGAGTCTTTTCCCTAGAGTATATGAACTTGAACCATTGGCTTTTGGCTAGCTTTTCAGTACCTTGCATTGATTCCCTCCTGTGGAATGGGCCTCAGACTCAATCCTTTTGCAGTTTGTTATCCCATAATGAGCATGCCACTATTATACAGGTGTGCATATCCTGCCTACCTGGCCAGTTGTGTAGTTTGCAGGGTGCATGGCTAGGTATGAACTATAACCAAAATGATTGTGCTGGTATGGCTAGTACAGAAAAGCAGGATGTTAAATAACAACTGAATTTTTTCTAAGTGAATGTGATCTGTCTTCCTTATCTAGAGTTACTTGGTGTTGCAGTCAGGTTTTGCATTGCTGGTAAAAATCACCCAACCAAGAGCAGCTTCTGGGGAGAAAAAAAAAAGGTTTATCTTGGCTTACAGGGTCGAGGGGAAGCTCTACAATGGCAGGGAAAAACAATGGCATGCTCAGGGGGTGGACATCACCCCCTGCCCAACATAAGGTGGACAATAACAACAGGAGAGTGTGCCAGACACTGGCAGGGGAAAACTGGCTATAACACCCATAAGCCCGCCCCCAACAATACACTGCCTCCAGGAGGCATTAATTCCTAAAGCTCCATCAGCTGGGAACCTAGCATTCAGAACACCTAAGTTTATGAGGGACACCTGAATCAAACCACCACACCTGGCAAAAGAGTTGGAGTTTATGTGCCCATCAGCAAAACACACTGTCTTTACATAGTGTTATGTAAATAATCCAAAGCACTTGTTCTTTGTACATGAGACTTCTTTAAATCCAGGTAGAGACCAGTTACTTTTTGCTTACAATAACATTCTACTTTTTCCCTTCCTAAGGGCACCTTAGTTTGATTTCCCATATTCCTGAAACTGCTGTTACACATGGATGGGCACTTTCTTTTATAATCGTAAAATACCTGAGCTTTACTTCATTTTCATAATCTTGACCCCAGTTTGCCCTGCTACCCCACAGTCATTCCCAGTACACCATGCATAGTTAGTTTCATTTACTGTCTGCTTTTGTACTCCTCTACTGATAATATGTTTTGTTACAGACAACCATGAAGAGGAAGATGAAGGCTTAGGAGTTGATGTGTCTTTCATTGGCTCTCATGCTTTTGCTCGAATGGAAGGAGATATTGATAAGCAAAGAAAACTGGTCCTTCAGGGACAGTTGTCAGAAGCAGCCCTGCAGAAGCAGCATCAGAGAAAGTAAGGCAAACCTCTTGGGACTATTAGGTTCATGAGGCAAGTGATGAGAAACAAAAAAAGAACTTGACATCTACTGAATGGCTTACATACCAATACATGTGTTCTCATTTCTTCTTCATGACAACCCAACGAGCAAAGGTGCTACCCCATTTTGTAGTTGCAGAACTGAAAACTGAATAATTTACCAATTAAAGTGTGGTAAGTTCAATGTTGAAATACTTGTCTGATTCCAGAGTTCCTGCCCTGTCTAGTAACAGTAAGAAATCAGAAAAAGTTTTAAGATTTTTACTCTCTACTTATAACTAAAGCAATTAAAATTCTATCTCCTCAGCTTATTTTAAAGACCTTAGAAACATATGGCCTATTAAAAACATAGGTATAGCTGTTATACTTTTGATTATGTTTTACCAAAGATTAATAATTTTAGTAAAGCTAGTTGCTTTTCAGAAAAATTAAAAGGAAAAAGAAGCTATTAATTACTACTAATCTGTGCTTTACAAGGTTGGGAAAGGGCTACATCTCATTGTGTTCTGTGTATGATTAAATAATTGTAGTGAATTTAGTACATTACATAATACTTGTCAAGTTCTGAAACAGGTTGCTGCTCATTTATTCCATTTTTGGCAGCTAATTGTTTTGCTTTTGAGTTTGATACCTTCCATTCGTTTTGACTGAAATACTTTCATCTTTCAAACCCATCCATTCTCTACTTGCCTCTCCAAAGCCTATTTTTCAAATCCAGAACACATACCTCCTCCTATATTCTTTTTTTCACACCCTGTACTTACATAATGTAGCATTTATTATACTGCATTGTAATGATGTCAGGATGTTGTCAGTCTCCAGTCACAAAGTAGGAGTTGGACTAGACTAGATGATCTTTGAAGTCCCTTACCAAATTAAAACTTTGTTTCTCCTCAGTCGTAGGTCTTTATTCTAATTTATTTTTAAAAACACAAGTCCAAAGTGTTGAGTTCAGCTCAGGCAGCCTCCCTGTTCTGGTAATTAGGCTTTGGGACATTGAAATGGGCTGGAGGGCTACTGGATAGAATGTTTTACTCTGTTTGTTTACCTCCCAACCTACAATTAAACACACACACACACACACACACACACACACACACACACACACACACACACACACACAGGCAAGCCAGGTGTGGTGATATACGCCTTTAATCCCAGCACTTGGGAGGCAGAGGTAGGAGGATTGTTGTGAGTTCTAGGCCACCCTGAGACTACATAATGAATTCTAGGTCAGCTTGGGCTAGAGTGAGACCCTACCTCAAAAAAAGAAAAAAAAAAAAAAACACCAAAAAAGGCAAATCTGCCACTAGAGGGCACCAATGAATAGGTGTTTTCAAAGGATGCTGTTGTGATCCAATGGTAGTCTCAGTAGTTCCTATGCTTGGTCATTATTTTTGGTTTTTCGAGGTAAGGTCTCCTTCTGGTCCAGGCTGACCTGGAATTCACTAAGTAATCTCAGGGTGGCCTCAAACTCACGGTGATCCTCCTACCTCTGCCTCCCAAGTGCTGGGATTGAAGGTGTGCGTCACCACACCCAGCTTTGTTTATGTTTTTTAAGTGCAATAACTGGGCTTTCCCTCACATGGGACTGCAAGATACACATTCATATGCATATATAGGCATGCAAAGAGGTAGACATTTGACTTTTTTGTTTTGTTTTGTCTTTTTAAGTAATTAATTAATATTTGTTTATTTGGTTTTTCAAGGTAGGGACTCACTCTAGCCAAGGCTGACCTGGAACTATGTAGTCTCAGGGTGGCCTTGAACTCACGGTGATCCTCCTACCTCTGCCCCCTGAGTGCTGGGATTGAAGGCATGTGACACCACACCTGGATAATTTTATTTTTTGAGACAGGGTCTTACTATGTAGTTCATGCTGCCCTCAAACTCACAATCCTTCTGCCTAATCCTACAGAATACTGGGTGTACAGCTATGAATCATATCATGCCCAGCTTTTTAAAAAAAATAACACTTTGCAGTATATATCCCAGAGCAGTTTGAGGACCGATATCCAAGTTGAGGACCAATATCCAACTGTTGACAGGGAGTGTCCCAGTGCTTAGCAGCAGTCTGTGGCAGGTGGGCTTGAGGTGGTGCTCAGGGATTCCAGAGCAGCTGCTCTGATGTGCGTCTGTCCTAGGGCCCATTCAGGAGGCTCTGAGGTCTCCCCAGTAGCTGGAGAAAGCTGGAGGCTAATATCACTGAGCTCCTGGACCCCAGTGACCTCACTCACAACATCTCTATGTTTTACAAATTAGAATTTGTGGTCAGCTCTCTGACAAAAGTTTTACACGAAAAATCTGTCATTAAAATATTCTTTTCACCAAGCTTTTGACAAATGTTTGCTGACAGAATTTAATTCATATTTAAATTTTGAGCAAAAAATTTAGAGAGTTGACATTCCTACATACATGCTCAGAGAAACTGAATACATGCATGCATATATATATATATGTATATATATATGTATACATGCATGCGCACGCACACACACATATACATACACACATACACACACACAAGCTCAGAACAGCTATTCATGACAGCCAAAATATCCATATATTCATCAACTGGTGAGTATAGAATGGATAGAAAAAATTGTTGTACATAAGTTAATACAATACTATTCCATCATATAAAAGACTGAGAGCTGAAGAGATGCCTTAGGGGTTAAGGCACTCGAAGCCTAAGGACCCATGTTCAACTCTCCAGATCCCACATAAGCCAGGTGCACAAAGGTGAGGCAAGTTCAAGGTTGCACATGCCCACTAGGTGGTACAAGTGTCTCGGGTTCAATTGCAGTGGCTGAGGCCCTGGCATGCTAATTCTCTTGTTCGCTCAGAAAAAAAAAAATGGCATGTATCATGATACATGCTTCAACATGAATGAGCCTCCAAAACATTATGCTCAGTGTCAGAATCCAGATTCACAGCTCCACGTTTGTGTGATGACCGTTCATATGATGCTTCCAGAACCAGGAACTCCGTAAAGGATGGAGAATAGAGAGAACTTCTTAAAAGGCCTGGGGTTTTATGTTAGAGAGACAGACATGCAGAACTAGATAATGTTTTCTCTTTCGTGTGTTTCCTGAACAGGATTTATACTGCTCTTAACCTCCTTAGCATCTGGTCCAGAATAAATGCCCTTTAGCATGCTAACTCATGGACCAGAACAGAGTAAGTGTAGGCCTCCATTATTTTGAATTCATAACTCATAGATTTCACAAATATTCACATTATGATGATTTCCCTAATCCTCTGTCTCCCTCTGATCAATTCATTCAGCCTCCTGTGCTTTGGAATTTATATCAAATTGATGAGACTGAATCTCTCCTGCCAAGAACCCCAGGGGGATTATTCGCTCAGAGTAAGGTAGTTTAACACTCCCTGGAGAAACTTCACAAACTGGAACCATTTTTGTTCTCTTCTTTCCTGTAGGATTAAAGGTCAGCTCCAATTCATTTTCTAAGAGAACTCAAAATACCCACTAAGTGTTATGTCCTTACCTGTATGATAACATGTTTATATATTTTTTTTCTTTTCAAATTGTTTTTATTAACAACTTCCATGATTATAAAAATTATCCCATTATAATATGCTCCCTCCCCCCACTTTCCCTTTTGAAACTCCATTCTCCATCTTATCCCCTCTCCATCCCAATCAGTCTCTCTTTTATTTTGATGTCATGATCTTTTCCTCCTCTTATGATGGTCTTGTGTAGGTAGTGTCAGGCACTGTGAGGTCATGGATATCCAGGCCATTTTGTGTCTGAGGGGAGCATGTTGTAAGAAAACCTACCCTTCCTTTGGCTTTTACATTCTTTCTGCCACCTCTCTGCAATAGACCCTGAGCCTTGGAAGTGTGATAGAGGTATTGCAGTACTAAGCACTCCTGTCACTTCTTTCTGGCACCATGATGCCTTCTGAGTCATCCCAAGGTCACTGCCATATGAAAAGAGAAGATTCTCTACCAAAAGTGAGAGTAGCATTAAAGTACAGGTATGAACATAAGGAGAAGTGCTTACTGGGCAGTTTGATAAGCATAGTATATACATTTAGCCATACAGCAACAGACTTTACACCCCTAGCGCTCATGACTATGCCTGTTTTAAGTTTTCAGTATCAGGGATGTATTCTCTCCCATGGAGTGGGCCTCCTGTCCAATTAGAGGACAGTGGTTTCCACCATGACAGATGTGCCATTATTGTACTCGATGGCTCATTTGGCCTGAGTGGCCAAATATAAGGCTTGCAGTGAGTATCTTCACTGGTGATTTCTCTCTCCCATTGAACTGCATGCAAAATGGCTTCTTCCAGCTTTCTGTCAGCTGGTCTACATGGAGGAGGTTATTAGCTCAGTTCAGCAAGATTTTTCAGTGGCCTTGCAGCCCAAGTATGTGGCATCTTCAGCAATATGTTTTGTTTTTATACAGTTGTACATTGTGATTGATGCATTCATTGCTAGTGGTTCACAAAGGTTTTGGTCTAAGATCCCTTTGCTCTCTTAAAAATGGTTGCGGATGCCAGTAAGCATTTGTTTAGATGGGTTTTTGTAACTACCAATATTTATTATTGCAGAAATTATTAATTCATTTTAAAATGGCTAATCATATTTTTCAAACAGTAACTTTTAATTTACTAAGAAAGTACTTGTTCTATTTAAAATCTTGCAAATCTTGCCGGGCGTGGTGGCGCACGCCTTTAATCCCAGCACTCGGGAGGCAGAGGTAGGAGGATCGCCATGAGTTCGAGGCCACCCTGAAACTCCATAGTGAATTCCAGGTCAGCCTGGGCTAGAGTGAGACCCTACCTCGAAAAACCAAAAAAAAAAAAAAAAAAAAAAATCTTGCAAATCTTTTAAAAATATTTTTATTTTTTTATTTTTTTTAAATTTTTTATTTATTTATTTGAGAGCGACAGACACAGAGAGAAAGACAGATAGAGGGAGAGAGAGAATGGGTGCGCCAGGGCTTCCAGCCTCTGCAAACGAACTCCAGACGCGTGCGCCCCCTTGTGCATCTGGCTAACGTGGGACCTGGGGAACCGAGCCTCGAACCGGGGTCCTTAGGCTTCACAGGCAAGCGCTTAACCGCTAAGCCATCTCTCCAGCCCCAAAATATTTTTAATTTTTTGCAAAGAGGCAGAAAGAATGGACATGTCACAGCCTCCCACCACTGCAAATAAAATCTGAAAGCATGCACCACCCTGTGCATCTGGCTCCACATGGGCACTGGGGAATCAAAACCAGACTGGAAGACCCTGAAAGCAGCACCTCCAACTGCTGAGCTGTCTCCCCAATCCCATAAATCTCTTAATGTTTGACTTAATGGGAGGCAGAATTTTGTGATTTAAAATTGCTTCAGTAAGTTGTTTGGGATAAAATATATGAAGAAAATCTTACTTCACTGAAATACACAATTGGAAAATGGAGGAGTATTTTAAAAGCCCTTTAATATTAAAACAACTTTTGAAAAATGGTAGGTTTTTAAAGCTTGTAATATGGAAACTTAAGCTATACTCTTGAATTTTTCAAAAAGTCTGTTTTAAAAGTTGTTAGCTGATCCTGCACTGTGAACCTACTCTTATAATATGACACATGGGTCTTTAGAAAATATTGCTTCATTGCAATTACTCAGCTGTTCCAAATACTGACGTTTCGTCATACAGTATCAGGACATGTCTGTTAATACCAGTACCAGTCTCACTTAGAAAAGTCTTTAAATACAAAAATGGTCAAACTTCTCAAGAAGAGAGAAAATTGCCAGAGTTAGGTTTATATGTCTGTGTTTGCATTGTGTATACTAGGTTCAGGCTTTGTCATTGCGAGTAAATTCTTCTGGTTATTTTTCTTACACTGACGCAATCATTTTTTTCATTTGTGTAAAAATAAAATCTTGTGTTATCCATACTTTGAAGTAAAAATGGCATTCCATGAAAAAAGCAGCTAGGCTCAGCTTGCAGGTCTAACTACATGGGACTTTTCTCTAAGACATTCTCTTCCTTCAACGACCAGAAGTACTTATGTAAGGTTCTTCCCATTTTGCCACCCTAAAATGAAAAGGCACATTCTCAAGGACTGATTTGATAAAATGAATAATTTATATTTCTTCGTTAAGGACATCTAGCTTTTAAAAACTTTTCCATAGGCATTTGGTACTAGAGTCCCATGAGTACTACAAGAATCTGAGGCCACTGCCTTGATTTGTGATAAGCCTGTTACTACTTTTAACTAGCTTTTGCAACATTAGTTCAAATGAGAGATGGAGTTGCAAATAATGTTTTAATATTGTTAGGAATATAGTTATGCCTTTTAAAGTTCCGTGATAGCGTTTCTAAACCTTTTCAGGGCATTCATCCTCCCTTCAGAACTACCAGTCTTGTGTCCTCTCACTAGGACACAAAGTTGGAAGGAACCATGGTAGACCATGGAAGGACTCAGGAACCTCTCTTCTAATGTTTCGTGAATGACTCCTTTGTTCTCTACATCACTGATCTGGTGTGATCTTTTATTAGGTTAGCTGTTGCCTTGGAGTATTTGCCCAAAAATAGAGCTAACTGAGGAAGGCCCTAGAATAACTAATGTGGCATCTCTCATTTCTAGCACCATCTTCAATCTTCTTGCCCGAACCAGTTCAGAGAAGGTAGAAAAGGACTAGAGGTTTTTAGTTTTGTTTACTTTGGTTTTATATTTACAAACTACTGCATGGTTATCACCTTACTCAAGCCAGTCAATATCTATTCTTCCTCTCTTTCTCTATGACAGTTATATACTAAACGTCTTTTCATTTCCTCACAAATGATAGAATCTACTATTTTTTCTTTGCCTTTAGGCAAGGTGTTTATCTCTTTTAGTTCATAAGGGAATTAGTCTGTTTCATTTAATAACCACTAGTTTGAGCCAATACTAAAATGAAGTTGTATTTATTGAGTCCACACTCTGTAAGGGGGTCTCTTGAAAAGGGATAGATAGGTCCTAGAAAAGAAAAAGAATACAGGTCTCAATCTGGAGAATCAAATGTGTTACATAATTGCTTCATGTGTGTTGGGAAACATTCACTACTTGCTCTACAGTTAGTATTTTAGATAAATACACAGCCTCTTGCTGGAAATCTGAGTGAGCCATACTACCTTGGGTGTCCAATGTTTTGATCAATTTGAGATGGATGTTATGGACAGGATTTTGTGCATTTCCTAAACAATAAGTGGTAGTGCAGCCTGTGCCTCCCAAAAGGTGGAACAGAAAGCAAAAATGGAGGTTCTCTGCTGTTTATCACTTCCTTAGAGTGATAAACTGTAAATGAATCTATAAAGATTTTCTGTAGGACTGAGGAACATAGCTAAATTGGTAGAGTACGTGCCTTGCATGCATAAAGCCCTGAGCTCAGCACCACATAAAACCAGTCCTCTAATCCTAGCCAGTCAGTGCTGAGGAGGTAAAAGGACAATCAAATATTTAAGGTTATCCTCTGCTACTTAGTGTGCTCAAGTCCCGCCCAGGATACAAGAGACCCAATCTCAATAACAACAATAAAAAATCGGATTTCCCATTCCTATACTCTGTAAATATGTTTGCACATGCAGTCAGATGCAGAAATTTCAAATTAAATAAAAAGAAAACCTTCAGACAAAATTAACTATTCATTTGGGCAAGGAACTCATGGGAGCACTCAAAACTAGAAGAGGTTCAGAGCTCCAGCAGTGTGAGCCACTGGCCGGGAGAAGCTGCAGTGGAGACAAAATAAACTGTGTGGTTATGATCCAGATTCTTAGCTGTTTGTAACTGGCTAGGGACTCCATTTACTTGTTTTCTCTCAAATTTGATCAGTTAAAGGAAGAGCTTGTAGCTAAGTGTCATTATGACTGTGTAAGTGGTTCCTGATAAAGGAACATCCCCAGGCAGTTGGCCTCCTGCTTATTTTGCTGAAACAGTGAAAACTGTGTCTCTCAAAAATAAATTATTTTTGTAATGACATTGAAACTTACCTTCCCTTTTCATTCACATTCTCTCAATGTTTAATTTTTCTGCAGGCTGCCCACCCTGAGGTGCTGTAGATCAAATGCAAAAGCAAATATGAGAATCTAGCAAAAATTAAAGATAATTGCAAAAATTAAGGCTGTAACTCCATCAGGTTTTTTTCATATAAAAGTTATGCTTGCTGGCAGGGCTAAAAAGAATCCTCATTGGTAAAGCAGATGAAGACCTGAGTTCAGATCCCATCTCTCAGGTAAAAGCAAGATGCAGCAATGTACACCTATAATCCCAGCACTGAGTAGGCAGAGAAATACAGACAGCCCTAGGGCTTGCTATAGCTAGCTAAATTGGTGAGCTCCAGCTTCAGGTGGAGACCATCTCAAAATGTAAGGTGGAGAGCAGTTTGAGAAAACACTCTGTGTTGACTGCTGGCTTCCCCATTCATGTGCAAATACATGCCCACACACATAGGGACACATGCAACATTCACATACAAAGAATGGAAAAAAAAAAATAGACAGCTTTCTTCCATTCCAACCCATGGCCTATAGAAAGTAATGTTGTTTTTCCATAGTAGGTTTTTATGTCTTTTAAATTAATAAGTAAAAGTTTCTCTATTTCTAATACATATTGAGAATGCAAACTTAAAGAGTTCTGAGGGCTGGAGAAATGGCTTAGCAGTTAAGGCATTTGCCTGAAAAGCCAAAAGAACCAGGTTCAGTTCGCCAGGATCCATGCATGTAAGCCAGATGCACAAGGAGCACATGCATCTGGAGTTTGTTTGCAGTGACCAGAGGCCCAGGCATGCCCATTCATTCTCTCTGTCTCTCTCCTTGCAAATAAATAGATAAATATTTAAAGAAAGAATTTACAAAAATAAAAAAAATCTGAGACAAAAAAAAACCCAGCTATACCAAGCTATGAATCATCTGTTTGCACATACTGCCATGTTTGAGATTTCAGGGTTAGCTTTGAAAATATTTCTTTTGTTTTTTTTAAACCATTCTCTTATTTTCCCATGTTGAGTCTCCTGTAGTTTTTGACCTCAGAGCTTAGGATCTTGCACACAGAAAAATGTTAAACTTATTTATAGGTGCAAGGTGTTCATTAAAAGGATGTAAAGGGGTCTTAAAGGTTTAGGATGGGCTTTTTTCATGAGGTCTAGCAAAACTTTTGTTAATTCCAAAGATATAAATTTCCCCAGATTCTTGGCTTTACACAAATGTATTAGTTAAGAGTAATTTAGTTTAATTTTTGTTTTCTATCAACTGACCTTTGGCTGCACAGGTCAAAGATAATTGATTAACTGGAAGCAGTTGGCTTATACTAGCTTTGTGAGGTAATATCTCATTTCAATTGATTCAAACCATTGAAAAGCTCATGTTTCTGCCTTTAAAGCATCTAATGGCTACTTTTGCTACCATTTTGACATGTTTTATATAATTACATATCATTGATTATTATATTTTATGTGGTACATTGTAGAAATTTGGTAATTGGAATTAGATGTTAGAAAAGCTACAAAGAAAAAGAAAACCAGAAACTATTTTGACTTGTTATCTTCTCTTGTTAGCGTTGTTTTGACTTTGTGGTTAGAGCAAAGGATTGCTTACCTTAATTGTTATAAAAAACATAAACTAGAGCAAAAAATGAGGTGGCATTTTTAAGAGGTAGAATAGACAATATAAGATACTCCTTGAATAATGAAGGTTAGAAAAGAATTCCACTAGGGGCTGGAGAGATGGTGTAGCAGTTAAGTGCTTGCCAGTAAAGCCTAAGGTTCGAGGTTTGATTTCCCAGGACCCACATAAGCCAGATGCACAAAGTGGTGCATACATCTGGAGTTCGTTTGCAGTGGCTGGAGGCCCTGGCACACCCATTCTCTCCCTCCCTCCCTCTTTCTCTC
The DNA here is from genome assembly GCF_020740685.1 of Jaculus jaculus. Classification (NCBI taxonomy): domain Eukaryota; kingdom Metazoa; phylum Chordata; class Mammalia; order Rodentia; family Dipodidae; genus Jaculus; species Jaculus jaculus. Next base: position 33,910,277 of record NC_059120.1, read on the forward strand.
TCCCCCCCTCCTCATTCTTTCTCTAAAGTAAATAAATAAATTCTTTCTCTAAAGTAAATAAATAAAAATAAACATTTTTTTAAAATTCCTTCCTTACTGAGTAAAAAGGGAAAAGCATCAGCTTCTGCCTTTATTTCCTTCTCATAACTACTAATTTAAAAGAAAAAACAATCACAAGTTAAGCAGACTGACATGAAGAAGTGTAGGAGTGGAGACTTGTGATGGCAGTCTTTTTGCATTGAATTTGCCAGAGCCCTAAGACACCAGGCAGGCACCCAGGTCGTAGCAGTGACGTTAATGGTTTCTAAGTCATGAACATAGGCAATAAACTCTCTGTAAAAGTATGTTTACATTGACTTTGCTAACAGAAGTTCATCCTGGGATGTTCTGAAATTATTCATCACTGGTTTAGGTTAAAAACAAATAAATTTAAGCCAGCCATGGTGGTGCAAGCATTTAATCCCAGGACTTGAGAGGGAGGCAGAAGTGGTAGGATCGCTGTAAGTTCAAGACCAGCCTGAGACATAGTGAATTCCAGGTCAGCCTGGGCTAGAGCAAAACACTACCTCAAAAAAGCAACAACAACAACAAAAACACATATAAAATGTGTATTACTGCAGAATTTACACCAAGTATTAAAACTAATTTTAGAAGAATAAAGGACTTAATTAAAAAATAAAACTCATAAGGCTGTTACACAATTATGTTAATATTTTATTAATTCAAAAGCACTTTACAAGAAAATATAAGTATGGCTTCCAATAGGAATGTTATACCTGGACTTGGTACCAAGCTCACAGATATAAAATTTGCAAGGAAAAACAGGCTTTCAAGTTAAACAACAATTTGTAACCAAAACTTTAATCCCAAGGATTCTCACAAACATGACAAATGACAGCATGAAAAACTATCTTGCACAGTAACTCAATAGTTCAGCTCTACAATATACCCTTAAACTGACAGACATTGGTATTTTGAAATTTTCAAATGTTACAAATGTATATAGTGATCACATACAGAACTTAGGACCCAGACCAAAGTAAACATTCTTTTAAGTTTTTCAGATTCTACACCAACTAGGGAAGCTCTGCCCAGTTGGGATTTTCCCACCACCTCTAGTTTCATGAATGGCGCAGCCTTTTCTCTTTACCTGTTGGCCTATGTTCACGGCAGCTTGTAAAGACTTATATGCAGCTGCACACTATTCCAGCTACAGAAGAGCCTACATCTGTTTAATTTCTGCCAGTTTTGTTTCTACAACATTAACATGTCACACTTTAGCTGGGCAGGATTTAGGTTTACCCACTGTTAAACCATTGGAAGGCAGTTTGTTGCACAATTCTTTGTAAGAAAGACAACTGAGAGATACTGTGGATTAGTGAAGAGACTTTTGCTTGTCACCTAAGTGGTTGTTAGCAGTTGCCATTTTTTTCCTAAGGAGTTTAAGCCAGTCTTCAGGATCCATGTGAGTGTAAGCACCAACTTTGGTATATTGTAACTCGAAGTAAATTGCCCATAAAAAGGCTATTTAGCATGAAAACATTCCACAAAGTTTTAAAAGTTGTTTAGAGGAGTTGTGATAACTGATTTTTTGTGCAATTAGTTTAAATCATAATGCAACAAATAAATAAAACTCATAGAAGGTATAGGTTAGTATCATAATACATTGAAAAAAATCTTAAATGCATAGAAAATTAAAACTGTATAAGGAAAATAATTCTGTAATAAATTACAGATTTTAGAATATAGAGCCAAAAAGCTTAGAGAAAGTGATCAGCAGGTTACAGACATGAACTACATATTCAGTCACACAGACTCACAAATAATTACTTTCAACACCAAATCAATAACAAAAGAATAAATGCAAGAAAAACTGAAGACTCTGATCAGGCATGTCACAGTGGGAAACCATGTCTAGGAAATACAAAAAAGACTTCTGTCTCATTAGTAAGCAGGGAAGGAAATGAGATGTCAGTTCAAGCCTCACTGTCAAAAGTGAAAACATCTACTAATACCACTTGTTGAAGAGATGAATTTGCAATATCTTAACCATTTGTTGTGGTAGTATTAAGTTAACTCTTACAGTGCTTTGAAAAAGTTATAATTTTAACTGAACATACTCTCATAGCCTAGCTCTTTTACTTTTAAGTTTCTTGTCAAGAGAAGCACATATATACCAGAGAGCATGCAGCTCAGGTAAAGTTTGGCAAAACCCCTGGAACTGTTCCAGTGTGCATTAGTGACAGAGTGTATGAGATAGCTGTACTTTTCATGCTCTGTACAGAGTGTATTCTGTATTTAGTCAAAAGGAATGAAAACTACTGAAATCCAATGGTCCAGATGAATCCTAATGGAATATAATAATAGAAATAATACCCAAAAGGTTACATGCAGCATAGCACCTCTAGTAGTTAGAAACAACTGAAAATAACTTACTGTATGAGGTACAGCTTATTATAAAGGCAAGTCAAGAATCAACACAGCAGAGATTTCCAGCAGTGGGAGAAGCCAGATGTTTCAATTGTACTGTGCGGCCGTGAGGGGCTAGCTCTGTGTGGAGCATTTGTCTATCACGGGAAGAAGTAGCCCTGTTATTAGATGTAGGTTATTGTGAAACTGCTGGTTTTTGTTTGGAGTGACAGGATATTTTGGTTGATGGAATTATTCATTAAAATTGTTTAAGTCAGGCCTAGTAACTCATGCTTGTAATCTCAGCACTTGGGAGCCTGAGAGATGAGGGTAGCCACAAGTTCAAACATAGCCTGGGTTCAATGAGACCTTACTTCAAGAAAACAAAAATGGGCCGGGCATGGTGGCACACACCTTTAATCCCAGCACTTGGGAGGCAGAGGTAGGAGGATCGCCGTGAGTTCAAGGCCACCCTGAGACTACTGTCACGAGCACTCTCAAAGATGATTGGTTGAGAGGATTCCGCTGGCGAAGGTCAATGATACTCAGACACTGGTATACTTGCAAAGGAGTTTACTGGGATGAAAGTCACACACAAGCAAGTCCAAACTATCACAAATTATATTATAGCTAATATAATATTCATCACTACATAACTAACACAAGAATATTTCTAACGAGTCTAACATGTATACGACCTGACAACGCGAGATTTGAGCTGCGACATTTTACAGCCTGACAATGCGAGGTTCGAGCTGCGATGTTTTTTCGGTTCACTGCGCTTCCAGCTGAGTCTTGGTCCGCTGGCGTAAGCTAGTGCTTTAGCTTACGGATGATCGTTCAGACAGAGTGTCGGGCTGCTGAATTCGGATCGGTGATGTACTCGCCGGGGTCTCAGTCAGGACTGCTGAGTAGCCTTTCAGTCAGTCATAGTGTCGGGGAGACTGAGACAATGGTTGCTGAGCAGCTGGGGTTTTTATACCTTCCAATGCTTATCTAATGGTTTCACACACACATCTGCTAATCTCTACTATGTCACTGCACACAGAGTTTAGCTTACAAGCTTTGACTTTGCATTTTTTACTCTCACAAAAAAAAACTTGTTTATCCTAAACTGGCCCTGGACCATATGCTGGTCCTTATATGCTCATAACATTCCACCCCCTGACACCTGAAATGTAATCAACATGAAAGGTGTCATGTACTGGTTATCCGCTTCGAATAGGATACCAGAGTTGTCTCACAGGACTGGGGTTTACAGAGTCATACGGTCGCCTATCTGATGAGCTTGTAATGTTATCAAAGGGTCTGCATAATTTTATTGGTAAAGCAAGCATTTTCATTCTTCTATAAGTTCTATGCAGTTCGTACCAAGTTTTATAAGCGGAAAATTCTTTAAGCAAATCTCCTAAGAGAGGGCGTAATATTATTCTCATAGACCATGATTGCAGTGATTGTGGTTCTGCAGGTGCACTGATTGCAATGCAACAGTGCCAATCTCCATATAACAATTGCTCAGCTTCTTCCAGTCTATGTCTAATCATATTTCTACAAAGCTTATAATGGGCATGATTGCCTTTACAAATAAAGCATGAAAAACGGCTAGCTAAGATATGTAGGAATCTGTCAATTGGATGTCTTTCAACATATTCTGTACCGTGACACATGAAATGAGTAAAGAGTAACAATAAGAAATCGTCAGTTGTAGGACCACTTAGGAATCTGGAAGAATATCTTGAGAGGTAAAAGTGGCAATCTGCCATATCATTATGGCGAAAGTTGAATCCCATGCGGTAAAATAGGTCCATGGGTCTAAGGTGTCTGTTGTAATGATGTCTTAGAGTAATGATCACACCGTTCTTCTGGATTAAATCACATTTCCTTCCAGAGGGATTTTTCTTTGAGCGAGGCATGCAATAAGTATCATTATTAGATACATGATTTCTTTAAGCCATTCCCACCATCCATGTAGTGGGTGCAAATAAAGTCGAGTTGTATCAATCTTGCCATATAATCAAAGAAACTACATTTTTTGATTTGTTGTATCCAATCCTTATGTATCATAGTATTTGTTCTAATCAATCTGACCAGATTATGTGTCTTAGTAATACTATGAGTTAGAGAATATTGTGCTTGTTGTATTTTCTTGTGGATTGAGTCTAATTGTTTTGAATTAAATTCTGCTACTTTTTCCAATTCTTGTGCTTTTTTTTACAAATTGTTCAGTGTTCCTTTTCTAGTTGTTGTATAAAGGTGTTGGGTGAAGAGTAAAAATGACTTTCTTGTAAGGATAGGGACGTCACCAGTGTCCTATTTAGAGTACTATGTGTTACTTTTGAGCAATTGTGCAAAACCCAGCATCCTGGTTGTGGGTTAAATGAGGAAATGTCATCTTCTTGAGTTGTACTATTGTAGTTGATACATGTGACATTAACATTATCTTTAGTGGTACAGATTAAGAATGACCAATCCCCTAAATCTGTGATGGAATCAATCATGGTGGAGGATGTAAGCCTTGTTTCTGCTAAATTTGTTATTGGTAGGTGTGGATAAATGTATGTATTAGCTCCTAAGTTATAGACATCATCTGTTGGGATGTATACTGGTGTATTGTTTAGGTTTATAAAGAAAAAGTGATCAATCGGTGTCACCCATTGTGCTGTAAGTGTTTTCCATGGGTCTGTTTTCTGGTCCCACCTTTGTGGTACAGATTTAGTATGAAATCCTTTATAAGCATTATCTAAGAAAACTTGTATTACATGTATCTTGCAAAAGCCTTCATCACATCCGCTATCTTCATTAGGGTCTAGGAGAGTTTGATATTCGGGGGTCCTTCTCCCTAGGCCTTGAATGAATAGCGTATCTAATTCTCTAGTCATTCTTTCTGCTGCTAGTTTATATTGTAGGCACATAAGGTTATTATGATTGGTTACCATTCCTCCTGTGTGCCATAGTTTGTCTCGTCCGTATTCTCTTTTAAAAATTTCTATTTCAGCATGCATTTGTTGTTGTAAAATATTTAATGAATCCATAGATCCTGATATAGCTGCCAGGGCCTCTGAAGTATGTCTATTGAGTTGATTTATATGTGTGAGTTCAGCTTTTATAGGTTCTAACATAGCTGCGGATACACCTCCGCCCATAATACCTCCCAGTATGGCTCCTGCAAGGACTGCTCCTAATACCATAAACTGTAAAGGTTTCCTTCCCATCTTTATTGGGGTTGTATATTGTAATTGTTGTAGTTTGTCTGTAATGTACTGACAATATTTGGAGGGTGCTTTAAGAGCTTGTAGGTCGACTATCATAGAGATTTTTCTTATTTTAGGATATAATATAATTTTTGCTGGTGTAGTCATATCTGGTATTATCATGGGTGCCAATACCATATTTGGTGGTCCAGGTGGTGGGCATAAATATCCTTGAGGAAAGTGGGCTGTGAATAAATGAAATTCTTCCTTGTTTTGATTAATTGTTCCTCTATAGATTAGTTTACCATCATGTAATGGGGTTATGCCTTCCCAAAGCTTATGTGTTAGAGGGATGTAATATATTTTATCCCAGTCTATCATAAGAGAATTATTTAAGCCTTTGGGTGTATGTGCGATCCATTCTGCTTGCATCCAATTTTGTTTACGTGGGTGTAGGGTCCATGTTGAAAAATGGTAGGGATGACCTGTGTTTATAGTTGTATGTGCATTATATGATGTTACGTTTATGTAGTGCAGCCACATAATAGATGTTGATACATTAGATGTATAGTGTGCAAAGAGTTTTGTTGCCGCAACTACCAATTTATTACCTGCAACTCTAAGGTGATAAGTGCTATACGGTAACACATAAGAAATGTTGGTTATTGTTTCTGTAATATTAATTGTTGGTATACTTATTGGGTTGTTTAGGTTGTTGGCATATCCTATGGTTAAGTTCCTTGTTTCAAGGAAATAAGTTGTTTCATTAAATGATATATCATATGGTATTGGAAAATCATCATTATCTGGTAAGGATACGCATGCTGGAAGGGGTCTTGTTATTTTGTCAAATGACATAATTTCTATTAGTGATGGAATACCTGGGATATCCTCTGTGCCATTATATACATAATGTGAGGAATTAAAGATGTAAATATTTGTGGTGTTATGTAAGTATAATACTTTGAGAGGTTGTTGTATGATTACATCTGTTAGGTTATCTATTGTCCATCGTGGTACTGAAATATTATATCTACTATTTGTAAAGGTTGTTATTGTTTTATCTATCTGATATTGTAAGCACAGCACAATTAATGTGCCCTTGCTGGTGGTGTTGGAATTTGTTTTAATGGCTTTGGCACATATGTATTGGGGAATTCCACAAGTGGTCATTAATGAATAATCTCTAAGTTGTCCCCACGGTTGTGGTAATATTGATGTTAGTATGATTGGAAATCTCCAATGTTCCACTCCTAATGCTAAGATTCTATTCCAAAAGGACCAATCCCAATGATCTGATGTGTTAGCTTCGGGAACTGTATGTTGGTTGTATTTTCTAATATAATGTGTCCGAAGTGGTGTTCCATTATAGTCTATAGGTGTCAAATTACCATAGAAGGGTAAGTTTGGGAATTCAAATACGCATAATATGTTGTATTTTGTAATTTTATGTGGTGAATTATCCCTAATTCCAATTGCCCTGATTTGTAGTTTCTTTAAAAAGGATTTTGGGCATTTGTTCCCCCATGGTTCTGGTAGAGGTGGCATCCCTTCTTTAATAAAGATAGGTGTAAACATATCGTCTACCCATTGGCAGCCTCTAGTTATATTATTCGCGAATGACATATGTAAGGGTAATTCTAGGTCATCAAAAAGAAGTTTAGGACCATATACCTCATAATGGGTACATGGGTCTGGTTTTGGTACTGGTATTGGGATGTTACGTGTATCAGAATCTAGGATATCAGTGTCATTGCCATCATCAGTGTCATTATATTCACTATAATCATAGTAGTCAGAGAAGAAGGTTCCTTCTTGAAAAGATTGGGTTGTTCTATTGAACATCAGGCCATGATAATATCCAAAAGCTTGGAAAATCATTGGTTTAAACCAAGATCTCACAAAGGTTGTGTTCATGGCCATTCCACATGTGAAATATGGGTTATATTCTGTGTTAAATTCTTCCATCTGTGTTTCTACTATCCTGTATTTATTATTAACTTTAATATGCATTTTGTCAATCTTCCATATCCTCCATGCTGAAGCGTAGATTGCCATGTGGCTTGTTTTGTTTCCCCATAATTCTATCCCATGGCATTTTAATGGGTTTTGCTCATCTAAATCGGTAGCATTATGGAGCATATCTGCCATGAAAGTTTTATAATGATATGAATGTCCTATTGCTTTCCTATATTCTTCGCATCCCATATACCATTGGTATTCCATACAGTAGGAGTATTTTCTCCAAAAGTTAGCAAATATGTTTCTTATTCTGGTAAAAGTTCTTATATCGCTCCATGCTTCTGGAAATCTATTAGTAATATTCTGGAACTTAACCTCATATTTATCCCTAATAAATTCTGTATCTTCTTGGGCCGATGTAATTATTATAATCATAAGAAATGAAACCAACATAATGTGTAATTCATGGCCTTTGTGCCTGGGTGTGCCATGGTGCGATTTTCTACCATGGTGTGGTTCCAAATAAGGAAACAAAAATTGTCCAATATGGGTAGTGCGATCCAGATGAGCACTACAAAAACGGATAGGAATATTAATGTAAGTTTAATTATCTTGTTCCAGGACCACATTTCTGCAATATTTTCTAGTTTAGCTAGTTTGAGATCTCCCTTATCTTGCGTGATCCACACGTTATTTCCTGTTCCTTGGGCCACAATCTCGGCCTTTGTGATCAGATTATTTTTCTGATTCCTGTGGAGACAGAGATGAGGTCTTATTAAATCTCTGTTTCCCTCCACCGGATATTCCAAAAATGGTTATAATTTTAGGGCTTCTTGTAAGGGGCTATCTCTGTTTAATCTAGGTCTCTGATTTAATTCTAATGTAGAATATAGTAGTGCTTTTTCTAATGGTTTGCCTATTCTGTGTGTTAATTGTGTTTTTAGCAATCCATTAAAACGTTCTATGGCTCCAGCACTTGTTGGATTGTATGCTTTATGAAAGTCCCACATTATTCCTGAATTCTTTGCTATTCTTTGTGTAAGTGTTCCTGTAAAGTGTGATCCCTGGTCGGATTGAATGACTTGTGGTGGTCCATATTGGGCACACCACATTAACAAGGTCATGATGCATGCTTGCTGGTCTGGATGGTTACCTGGTCTTGTCATAGCTAATCCTGAGGTAACATCAACCATAGTGCATGTATATTTATTTCTAAATCTTGGCAGTGGTCCAATAAAATCAATCTGTACCAGAGTATTAAATCCCATTTTATAACCAATTTTTCCATGATAATTCTTATTGAACCTCAACTTGCTATTAGGACAATGAACACATTTTTAAGGCTTGGTTTATAGTATGCCATGTAACCTTCAAATTCCTTTGATCAAACCACTGTTTCAAGGCATGGGCACCAATGTGTCCCATAGTATTGTGGAGATTCAATATCTCCTGTTTATTAATGTTAATAGTCTCAGGGGAACCCAATGTTCCCTGTTCTGTATTTTCTGGGTTTTGTATTTTATAAGTTGTTACAATTTTCTTTTTCAGAGGACCAATGTCCTCTACCTTATATTGTTTTTTGATTTTAATATTGGTTAATAGAGCTGCTAATCTGTCCACAACCTCATTATTCTTATGGGTTTCATCTTGTTTTCCTGTATGGGCATCTACATGATGTACAATAATTTTAACTGTTTCTGAGATTTTATCTAGTTCTTTCCATACCTTATCTGACCATAGTGGTTTACCATTTATTTTCCAGTCTGCTGTACGCCATTTACCTGACCAAACTGCAATTCCATTGGCTACACACCAGGAATCTGTATATAAATTTAGCTCTTTTTTATTTTCTTTTTGAGTTTGTCTTGCAGCTAAAAGTGCTGCAATTACTTCGGCATGTTGTGCAGATTTATCTGTTCCTTGGTCTGTAATAATCATACCATCACTTGGCCTATAGGTGGCAGCTTTCCACTTTACTCTGTTATTAGAGGTTGTTGAAGATCCGTCAGTGAACCAAGCATTCGGGATGCCTTGTTGGAACTCCTTAACGCCCCACAGACCAATGGTCCGATCTGGGCCAGGTTCCTTAATTTTAGGTATCACCTTTGGACTTATTAGCCATTCTGATTCCTCTGGTGCTGGTTGTGTTCTCAGTATGTTCTCTGAGTTCTGGGGTATTTTGCCTTGTGTAGACACTTCATTGTGCTTCACAAAGTCATTTAGATACCATTTCCATTGTAGCACCTTTCCTTCCATGGGCAGTCCAGCCCAGGCTTGCTCTGGTGCCTTAATCCAATCCATGATTGGTATTTCCATTCTCAGAATGACTTTATGGCCTCTAATTAGAGAATGAGTGGTTCTGCATGCCTCATAGGTTGTCCATATGGTTTTCTCAAATAATGAGAACTTATTATCAGACCAAGGAAACCTTTTACAATAAAATCCAATCGGTGTTAATCTATTTCCTTTTGCAAAAATATTCCAATTGCCATAACCTGAAGTAAATAATATTTCAATAATAATAATATCACCTGGTCGTATGTAGCCAAGGGCCTTGTATTGTTTGATCAGTTCTAATATAGTGGTCACTGCTTGTTCTTGGGCTGTTTCCCATATAAAATCCTCAGCCTTTTTTATTATTTTATATAATGGCTGGAGTATTAGTTGCAGATATGGTATGTGTTGGCGCCAATAGCCAAACATACCAATTAAGTGCTATACCTGTGTTTTATTTTGTGGTCTCTCTAATGCATTTAATTTTTCTATCACTTCATCTGGGATTTTTGGTCCACTAGTTGTCCAATGTACTCCTAGGAACTTAAATTGTTCTGCTGGCCCCTGGATCTTGGATGGATTAATTGTCCAACCATGATCCCTTAAGTGTTGGATTAATTTTTGGGCTGCAGTAGCCACTGTTTCTTTATCTTGTCCTAAAATCAATAGGTCGTCTATGTAAGTTAAAATTTCCACCCCCCGGCACTCAAAGTCCTCTAAAGTGCTAGTTAGGGTGGTATGGGCTATTATTGGACTGTTTAGATAGGCTTGTGGCAGTCTCAGAAATTTATACTGTTTATTCTGCCAAGTGAAAGTAGTAATTTCTTGGGAATCTGGGTGCAAGGGGATACCAAAGAACATGTCTGATAGATCTATAGTCGCCAACCATTTGGAGGATGCTTGTCTAATTCTGAGGAAAATGTCCTCTACATCAGGTAATGAGCCAGGCATTTTTGGACTTTTCTCATTAATTTTCCTGTAATCTACTGTGAATCTCCATTTACCATTGGGTTTCATTACCGGCCAGATGGGTGAATTATAATTAAAACTCTGAGTTGGTGCCACTGTGCCTTTCTTAAGCAAATCCTTCAATGTATTGGTAATATCCTTAATTCCTCCTTTTATAGGGTATTGAGGGGTAAAAGACGGGGGAATTTTTGGTAATCTTGCTGGGTCCATTTTTACCTCTGCTAAATTAACAAATACCTTTTTAATAGCCTTATTATTTAAAAATTCTGGAAACATTTTCCTTATTTCATTAATTCCTAGAACGTTAGAGGGCACTGTTAAGCTTGCAGCTTCTATATCTATAAGCTTATCATAAACTTGCAAACACACATTTATTACTGGCGCATCTCTATGAGAATTTATTCCTTGTATAGAAATATATTTTTTAGCTTTTTCTTGATTAGGGTGAGTAGTAATTATACTTATCTGGCTACCGGTATCTAGTAGCCACTTGGTAGGTATTAGTTTATTTTTTAACTTTATGGGAATATTTACAAACGGTCTGCTGTCATAGTTTCCTAGATTTATCTGGAAAACCTTGGTTGGTGGGGTTGGAAATTCATGCGGTTTGTTATTTGTCTGCGCGGATTCCACCCAGCAGGGGGCCCTGATGGGCCCTGTCGTCCTAAAAAAGGTTTAGAATAATTTGGTCTACCAAAGGGATAGTTTCTTTGGCCAAAGGGTCTTATTTTAATATTAAAATAAGGTCTGGGTCTGTTCTTGTTCCCATTAAACCTCTTCCTGGGAAGTGTCCGTGCCTTAACTTGAAAGGACACTACATTTTCTGCTTCAAGTTCTCTAAATCCCTTAAAGAACTGAATCTCATCAGCTATAGTTTCTGCACCTTGTAAGTTACCTACAGGACTCATTTTTAAATGTTGTGGGGCGCCCTTAATGATGAGCCTTCTAAAAGCAGGTAATAAAGGTGAGGCTTGTGGTGTCTCTACCTGATTATACACATAATATAATACTCCCAGTTTTCTGCAAATTTGTATTGCGTCTGAATATGAATTCCACCTTCATGCAGTTTCAAATTGAGTTAAATCCAGAGAGGGGAAAGCTAATCTCCAAGCTGCAGTTAGCCAGTCTATCAGGGAATGGGTGTCACCCTTTGAAGTTTCCAAAACATGTTCTAAAGCTTCATGAATGGAGGGGTTTTCAATAATACCTCTAATTTTTCTCATTTCTGTTTCATGAAGCATCACTGTGTCTGCCCCCTTTTCCCATAATTTTACTAAATACTGGGCATCCTTTAGTCCATTCTGTGCATAATCCCTCCTTAAATCAGACAGTTCTTGGGGACTAAAGGTTCTGGACTCCTCTATGCAAGTTCCCGGTTCGGCGGGGGCTTTAGACCAATTAGGAGCTAATCTTTTTATAGCTCCACCCATGGGAGTCCTTTTCGTAGTAGTAGTAACCGGGAAGGAGTAAGAAGCACCAGAAGGGTTGATCAGGTCCTTCTGCTTCTTCACAATATTCATGGCTATCCTTTAAATACTGCCGGCACCTGTTTTTTAGAAACTGATTCCACAAAGGGTTTTACTCTTTCTGGGTTAATTAAATCCAAATCAATATTAATTGGCTCCATTCCTATCCTAGACTGTACTGCTTCAGCAGTAGTTCTCCATTTGTCTTCCTCTTCTGAGGAGGGAGGTTCTCCTGTGACCGGAGAAAAACCTTTATTCCCTTCAGCTTTTTAATTAGGGAATTCATCTCCACAATAGGTCTGATAACCAATAAAGAAACTTAACTTCTCGTTTGCGAATATACCAGGTCAAATTCGATGGGTTTTCTAAAAGCCTTATTAACTGTTCAAATTTTAAATCAGCTCTTCTTTCAATCCTTTTGCTTAGAAATCTCCACATAAGTTCTGACTTAGTGACTCAGTTCCAATGCGCATCAACCCGCTCTTCCTCCTGTTACAGAGTTGGCTTTGTGGCGTCAAGTTACCAGTACTTCTGCACCCTTAGGGAGGGTGGTGTTTTCCTGGCCGGGCTTTCCCAGCACCAATACCCGCTCTTCCTCCTGTTACAGAGTTGGCTTCGTGGTGGTTGGTACTAACCCATCGGTCACTCAGTCATACACTTAGTTTCAATTTCAAAGCTAGGATTTCTAGAAGCTATAATTTGAGATTGACCTTCTAATTATGGCGGATCCTGCCGACTACACCAACTGTCGTGAGCACTCTCAAAGATGATTGGTT